>NC_080429.1:22666411-22983565 GCF_029873635.1 Malania oleifera | reverse complement strand
AAGAAAGTCTTTCACAATCGGGATGTCATTTTTGAAGAAAATGAATCCTGGAAATGGGGCCAAGCTGAATGTTCCAAAGATGCAGAATTAACACTTGAAGGAGAAGAACCAACACAGACAAGAGAAGTGGCTATCGAGCCACAAGTTCCCGAGCTACAGACACCTCCACATAGTTCATCACAGAGGAATGAAGCTCCATCACCAATAGAGCGTGAAATCTCATACATGAGACCTAGAGGAGCTCGAAATTTAACTGATCTGTATGAAATTATAGAACCAATAGAAGAGTATGTTACTCTATATTGTCTATTGTTAACCAGCGACGCGGTTAGCTTTGAGGAAGCTAACGTAGAAGACAAATGGAGAAAAGCGATGGATGAGGAGGTTCAATTCGTCGAGAAGAATAAGACTTGGGAGTTGACAAATCTCTCGAAAGGTCACAAAACTATTTGTGTGAAATGAGTCTACAAGAACAAGAAGAATGCTCAAGGAGAAGTTCAGAGATACAATGCAAGACTTGTTGCCAAAGGCAACAAGTAAAAGGAAGGGATTGATTTTGGAGAAATCTTTGCCCCGGTTACCAGACTTGAAACCATCAGATTACTAATTTCATTATCAGCACAAAATGGATGGAAGATTTACCAGCTGGACGTGAAATCAGAATTTCTGAATGGTTTTCTATAAGAAGAGATTTATATCTATCAACCACCTAGATATGTGAAGAAGGGTAAAGAAGATAAAGTGTATAAGTTGAAGAAAGCACTCTATGGCTTGAAGCAGGCACCTCATGCGTGGAACATGAGGATTGATGACTACTTTCAGAAGAATGGATTTGAGAAGTGTCCCTACGCATACACTATACATAAAGATGAAGACAGATGGAAGCATGCTGATAGCCTGCCTATATGTTGATGATCTAGTCTTCACCGGAAACAATCCATAAATGTTTGCCGCTTTCCAAAGGAGCATGGTCAAAGAATTTGAAATGATAGATATTGGCCAGATGGCTCATTTCCTTGGCATAGAAGTCATGCATAGCGAGAAGGGAATCTTCATCTCCTAGAGCCACTATGCAAAAGAAGTACTAAAGAAGTTTGGGATGGACAAATGCAATCCTGTGACAACTCCGATTGAAATGGGATTGGACTTGAGAAAGAATGAGCAAGGAGATGTCGACCCCACGTACTTCAAGAGTTTGGTTGGAAGCTTGAGGTATTTGACGTGCACTTGACTAAACATACTCTATGAAGTTGGACTTGTCAGCAGGTGCATGGAGACTCGTAACCAGTCTCACCTGAATGCAGTAAAAAGGATACTTCGATATGTCAAGGGTACCATCACCAATGGTATGTTCTATTCATCAAGAGGTGATTGCAAACTGATCGGCTATTTAGATAGCGATTGAGGAAGAGATCTTGATGAAAGAAAAAGCATGACGGGATTCACATTTTTCATGGGAGATACAACGTTTACATGGTCTTTGAAGAAGCAACCCATCGTAACGTTGTCATCATGTGAAGCTGAGTATGTTGCTGCCAGCTCAGCTATTTGTCATGGTATATGGATTAGGAATGTACTGAAGTATTTGAGATTTCTTCAAAATAACCCCACATAAGTCTATATTGACAACCGATCAGCGATTGCACTTGCGAAAAATCCAGTTTACCATGAAAGAAGCAAACATATTGATACTCGGTATCATTTTATCAGGGAGCATGTGAAGAATAAAGAAGTGGAATTGATATCTTGCAGAACGTATGATTAGATGGCTGATATTTTCACGAAGCCGCTTAGGCATGATATTTTTGCAAGACCGAAGACAATGCTCGAAATGACAAAGAGTCAAGTTTAAGGCGGGATGTTGAAATAGTAAAATTGACTAGAGATGGTCAGCAGCCCACCGCTGTTGATTTTTTCTGGAATTGGTAGGCAACTTACTCCACCTACCAGCTCACCTCCGTTGAAGATTTACTCCCACAATTGTTGATTATTTGATTCTATATTTGCTATAAATAGTTGTGTGTGTGTGTGTGCAATATTGTGTGGTGTGTTGAGAGTGAAAAACCAGTGAGCGAGAGAGTGAGAGCTGTCTTTGAAATTTTTCTGTATTTATTTTTTTAGGCTGAAATACATTGTTGTTGTATTTATTTTTCACTGAGTTTTAGTCACAACTAGTGATTGAGCGTTCCTTTCCACCCATGAATTCTTAAACTCAAATAGTGTAACTAAAGATAAAATAATTGTTCGGGGTATAGCTCAAAATGGATAGGGATTCATTTTGGGCTGTGAGGAGATTGAAGAATTTTTTTAAGATTTATTGAAATGAACACTATATAATATAGAAAAGTTATTGACGCATAATAAAAATTTTAATTTAAAGAGAAAAATTTTCAAAAAATCATTTTCTAAACTAATTCTATCTTGGTCATGGATTTCTACTACCTCTTTTTTTTTTTTAATTACATAAGAACTCCACCCACCAACAAGTCCTTCGGATCCCCTGATACGGCACCAAACTTACAAATCATCGTTCTCTCCCTAAGTCTCGCTGATCAAATAAAATTCGAAACACGGACACGGCTTCCGTGCATCAGTTGAACGTTCAGCCAACCTGACCCCCAGGACACATCTCCATTACCATCAATGGTCCCCGTTGACTCATAGAGTAAATTCTCACCATTCACGGTCCCAGCTGGCTCTGTGAGTGTATCGCAGACAACCCACTACCCCCCACCCCCAATCACATCACCGTTAAAAGTTAAAACCGGCTTCACAAAAGGTTGGATGGTTACTTTCGTAATTTTAAATCCACCCTAAGAAGGCACGTGTGAGGGTGTAAACGAACGTTTTGTATTTGTAATAATTCTCTCTCTCTCTCTCTCTCTCTCTCTCTCTCTCTCTCTCTCTCTCTCTGCAGCAACAAAACCTACTCTCCTTCACACCCTAATTGAAAAACATTTTTAAATTCATAATTTTAGCCAAATGCAGAAAACAAATAATATGATTCCCATTAATGTAGCATAAATAACAGTGTCATAATTAAATGTACAGAGATATATATTCTATCTAGAGAGAGAAAGGGAAAGGGGGAGAGGGAAAGTGGGTATACATGCAGAGGCAGGTACTGAGGATCAAAGTAGTGGCGGATCTTTGAAATGTTGTTTAATAGTTAATACCTTGTTGATAAGGTTGGACTAGCTTCTTGAAATTTAATTTGTCCAAGAAACTTGAATTGCAGGCCGGATGCATGGTGACTTATAGGCTAATCCAATTAATATGGACAACTACTTGCATACAGCAAATCCTAATCAATCATTTTTTTATTTTTTTTTGCAAAATAAACTCTAATTTTTTTCTTATTTGGGATATAATTGTATCTTTTTTACCTTTATGTATATATATATATATATATATATATATATATATATATATACATATTCTAGTCTTATTTACTCGAAGAAAAGAAAAATAAATAAATTACATTTCCTACGATCTAAAATTGAAAGTATATAGAATTGGTCCAGATAATATATATATATATATATATATATATATATATAATTGTCCAGAATATAAGTAGGTTATAAAAGTTCATTTCTTTTTTTTTTCTTTTTTTTTTATAATAATAATAATTATTATTATTATTATTATTTTAACTAAAGGAGGGCAGCACCTCCAATTATTTATTGATATACCCTCACTTTTGGTGGAAGAATACCGTGGTTATAAGACAAGCAATACGAGATTATTAAAGGTCTTCCAAAAACAACAACAACCAACCAACCAAAAACAGGATTACAAATTCAAACAAAATTAAAAAAGAAACAAATATAAATATGCTTAGCAAAAAAACAAACATAATAAAATAAACTAAAATCAAAAAATATAAACCAACCAAACAAAAATCAAGATGATAACTAATGACAAAGGGAAGTGAGACTCAACCTATCAATTTAAATGATACCTTTCAGAGAACGTGGTAAAAGATATTATTTTTTGTAAATAATATTATTTATCATTTCTCTTTTTCTAGTGACAAAATTAGTCGCACTATTGACTTCCTTATATTAATGGATCACCATGAAATTCACTCATTTTCTTAATTCTTTAAGATGTGTTGCGTCAATATAAACAATAAAAATATGTATTTTTCCTAATAATTATTAAAAGGAGGTGATATATCATATATATTTTAAAAATCACTTTTTCAATAACTCCTCATTATGAAATATATATATATATATATATATATATTTACTAATTATATTATAATATAATTTTATTTATAACCCATAACTCCTTTTGAGTAAGTCCTCGAAATGTATTTAAGTGGCACCAAAATTAGAGGGATAAAAACATTGTCACCCGCTCGTTGACATTCCCTGATAACTCATTAGATAAACCATAAGACACATAAGAAAAAGTTAAGAAATTTTTTTATCTACTTATATGTCAACTTTAGGTTTTTTTTTTTTTTTTCGGGTAAACGTATACTCTCAATTTTATATCTATTTTATTAGGTAACTTAATTTATTTTTTTTCCTTTTTTTTAAGTAAATAAGATCATGTAATGACTTGAAGCATGAAATAAATATTTTAAAAATTTATAATTAAAGTGTCCACTCCTTTTTTGTTTCATGTTAAATAAAATTTAATAAATTTTTATATACGTCGCTTTTTTTTTTTAGTAATTACACTTCACATTTTCATTATATTCCAATCCTATGTCTAAAAATACATGATGAATGAAATTACTTGAGAATGTGCGTTTTGAAAGCATGAATTTTAGACTTTAAATTTAGATTTCAATTTATACAATTTTTAATATAATTTTATATTACATTCTTAATTATCTCATGACCAAGGTCACGAGTTCAATTCCCTATTGAGAGTTTATTCTAAAAAATTATCGGTGCGTCAATGGGCGATCAATTTTCACCTCCCGAACTTGGTATCGCACTATAGTGTCCAAAATGACGCAATGTTGACTGGAATCACTAGATTATCAATAATAATAATAATAATAATAATAATAATAATAATAATTCTTCATATTCTAGGATTAAAACTACTCAAAACTTTTAATCCAAACCCAAAATACATATAGTGGATAAGTTCTCTCTCTCAGTCTGTCTCTCTCCACACCCGTCATTCTCACGCATGCTCTACTGGTACAACAAAACAGATCGAAATCTTTTTCTGTGTCACTCATTTCCTTCTTACCACGCACCTGACTATCTTGGCAGGAGGGCAAAATGAAAACAAAATGATTTTTTTTTTTTTTTCCCAATTCATGCGCAAATGCAGAAAACAATAATATGATTCCACTAATGATGATTTGGTGACCCCACTAACGCAGCAGTGTCATGATGAAACGCAGATAGAATTTACGTGCAGGTACTGAGGAAATTAATGGTGTGGGATGGTTCGTAACTTTATTGCAGGAAATGGCTGCGCGCTACCAAATCATCTGATTCAATAATAATAATAATAATAATAATAATAACAATTTCCAGCTAAGCATTTGGGAGTGCGAGTTGTTGTAGGTTGTGGCGCAGACAACCCTCCCACTCTCCCCCATCACATCACACCGTTACTAAAACTGACTTCACAAAAGGTTGGGCAAGAGCGGAGGGTTACTTCCGTAATTTCAACTCCACCTCTAGAAGGCACGTGAGGGTGCGGACAAACATTTTGTATTTGTAATCAGTCCCACCCCCGCCCCCCCCCCCCTCTCTCTCTCCCTCTCTCTCTCTCCGCACTGTGCACTGCGCAGCAACAAAACCTCAGGTTTCAGTTTCGGGCTGCTACTCATCCATCCTCCGTTCAGTCTCTCTCCTTCTCGCTCTGTGCTCAGCAAAGAGAAGCTGTTTATGCGAATGAACAATACCAGTGATTAATCCCCCAAAGGTACTCTTCCATATCGCACGCTCTTCCATTGATCCTTGTCCCCTCGATCGCTAATTTGCAGACCGTATGGAGATGGGCCTTTTTTACGAGATCGATAATTCAAATCTGCCTCCCACATCACATACTCAACTCAAATGGGTTCGAACCGTAATGGTATGAAATATATATATGTAACATATATTTATATATATAACCATATGTATATAAGTAGTACTCGATCGGTCTGTTGGTGTTAACTTCTTTTTAATTCTTAATGTGTTCATGCGTCAGTTATTGAACATATAGTTTTTGAGTGGCCTTTGCAGGTGAGCGAAAAGACTGAGATGAGCGTGACAGTGAAGTTCCCAAGCATGACGTCTGTGTGTAGATTCTTCCAAGGCGGAACCAGTGAGGAATCGAAAGACCAGGAGTATCCTGCACTCGACGACAGTTTCGTGATGGGAGTAAAATTGGCCGGAAAAGTGCTTCACCGGCAGATCCCATCCGAGGAGTTCCATGAGCAGAGGCGATCAAAGGGTTTCTGGCTTGTGTCACCTCACGCAACTGGTGGGGATACCTTCTCAAGCCCACCTTCTCTGTCAGCGTTTGGGGACGGGAGTTCTAAGAGCGGTTCTTGCCTGTCTGAACTGAAGTGTACCGGAATGACTCAGTGGGGTGTAAGGAGACAAGTGAACTTCATCGATAGGCATGGAGCGAACACCCTGCGAGATTCATCGGAGCATGTTAAAGAAGAAAAAAATGCAAATGAAGAAGGTGAAGAAGACGACACTTTGACAGGAGAACCGCACGAGGGATCCAAAAAAAGCCGGAAGAGAAAACGAGATGGCTCTAGCCGATTGCAGCACGTAAGAACAATGGGGACGGATCAGAAGCAAAAACAAATCTGCGTTTACAGTAAGAACAAACAGAAAGTGTTGAAAAGCTCCAAAGACAGATGGTCTGCAGAGAGGTAAGAAATTGCATTTGTATTTGTGTTTGTATTTGTATTTCCATTTTTATTACTACTGGTCAGTTGCATTGAGTAAATGGTACTGTGTGCGTATATATTTGGAATGTTAATGAAGATACAAGCTGGCGGAGAAGAACATGTTGGAGATACTGAGGGCGAAGGGGGCAATATATGGGAATCCAATTCTGCGGCCTGCTCTGAGGGCGGAGGCTAGGAAGAAGATTGGGGATACGGGGCTGCTGGACCACCTACTGAAGCACATGGCGGGGAAGGTGGCGCCGGGAGGGAGCGAGCGATTCCAGAGACGGCACAATGCGGATGGGGCAATGGAATACTGGTTGGAGAGCGCCGATCTGGTTCTTATTAGGAAGGAGGCTGGGGTTGAAGACCCTTACTGGACTCCGCCGCCGGGATGGAAGCCTGGGGATAACCCCACTCAGGACCCCGTATGTGCTAGAGAACTGAAGCTGCTCAGGGAAGAGATTGCTCAGATGAAGAGGTAAATATTATATTATTACTGATCGTTAATTAATTTCCAGAAAACTCACGATGTTAAGTTGTAGACATTAATTAATTAAGGACAAGATTACGTTGTTATTGATATATATATATAACAGAGATATGCAGGGGCTGGTATCCAAAAAGCAGGAAGATAGCCAATTAGCTATTGTGACTCAGAATTCTTCTGCTACAGACCAGAACTCGGAAACTAACAGTTCATTAATAGTTCCATTAAAGGTTAACGCATGTCTTTCTATTTTGAACTTTTGATACTAGTCATGTTCGTACGTATGTTTAGCAACTGCGTTCTTTATTCATTTCTTCTTAAATATATCTTTTTGCAGGATAAGTATGAAGAATTGGTGAAGAGGAAAGCAAAGATTGAGGAACAACTGTTGGAAATATCAAATTCTTTAAGCGCCTTGGAGGTACAGAATATTTTATATATATATATAAGCTGTAATAACAGTATGACAGCTTCAGTGCTGTAGTTTCTGTTTAATGAACCGATACGGTGGGATCCGATATGGCGGTAGGATCCAAATTTTGGCGGTAGTACTGCACATGCATGCTGCTGCGCGGGTGTACACCCGCCATGGCCATGCATGCCATTGTATTTACATATGATGAAGGGAATCATGTTAATTAAAATAATTAATTGGTTTTGCGTACGTACATACGCGTGCAGCTGGAGATGGGAATGCTAACGCCTAAGAAGGTAGTGGAGGAATCAAGCAGCTGCAGGTTACAATCATCAGCAATAATATTGTGTAGGAGTACAGGTGGAGGAGCGGACAAACAGAGGGACTTAGGAGATCATCACCAAGCAGACGGCAGCAGGAATTACAGAGTGGAAACGTCAGTAGTAGCGGAAAACGATAAGAAAGGAGGAGATGGAGATGGATCAGATGGGGATAAAAAAGGCAAAGAAGAAGTAGAGAATGAAGAAAAGGGGATAATAATATGGACAAACAGTACTAAATCTAATGATCATAAGCATAATGAAAGCAAAAATGGGGAAGAAGAAGACGACAAGGAAGCAAAGAGACAGAGGCTCAGAAGCGGGTTCAGGATATGTAGGCCGTATGGGACGTTCCTCTGGCCAAGCACCAGTACTGCCACCGCCGCTGCCTCTGCTACTAACAGTACTACTACCTGCAGCCCATCCGATAACAAGTCCCAGCAGCAGGTGGTGGTGGTCCCTGTCGAGGACCACCTCATGGTCCCTTCCCCTCCCACCTCCGCCTCCTCTTCCGGCGCCCCACCCCGCCTCTTTTCTCCACCTCCTCTTCCGCCCCAATATCACAACCGCCCACCCAAACCCATGGATAGGCTTTGCCCCGTCAGGCCGCTCGCCGAGCGCCGGGCCGTCAAAGTCACCATCTCCACCGTGGCCCCCGCAGCTTATTACCTTTCCCAACTCGCGGATATTGGTCATGATCATGACCATGGCACACCCGGTTCTGCTACTTCTGCTTCTACAAGATTAAGCAACGCCGCGATGGGGAAAAAGTCGTCGCTTATCAACCTGAACGAGGTTCCCACCACGATGACCACCGCCACCTCCCCCACCGGATTGCTTCGCGGGTCCCAATCTCACACACATCACGCTACTGTCCCCACCGCTCCCGCCCCCCCACGTGTAAGTCGTTAATTTTTCACATTCACTCGTTTAATTTAACTTTTTGTCACTCTAAAAAATGATGGATGTGGTGGGGGTACTGTACAGTTGCTACCGTGCACAGAAACGCAGGGGATGAAAGCGTGGGAGGTGCATAGCAGGGGATACGCCGCTGCCTCCTGCGTGGCAGGGGGAGGGGACACGTGGCTTGCATTGGCTACACCCAGCAGTACTTCGGTGGACAATTCCAACCGGGGCTAAAGCAAGCAGCTACGCCTTGGATCACCAGGAGTGCTACCCCAACATGCAGTACTATTAGGCTCTATAAAGAATAATGAAAAACAGCAATAATAATGATAATAATAATAAAATAGTGAATATGATGCAGGAATGGGCGGGATGGATTCTGATATTGCCTTTTGCAGAAGTAATATTGGTAATTGTAGCTACAAATAGATATGAGAGAGAACAGAGAGAGTTTAGTTATTAGTTAATTGGTAGGGACCACTTTTTGGGGATGTGTGATGGAAGGGTTGTCCTTGGTGATTGTATCTATAGATATATGCTTTATAGGTTCAATATATAAATTTAGCATTTGAACTTTTATTTTTTTCCTACCTCTGTTTTATGTTTTGCTTTAATTTTAATTTGTTCTTTAGCATACAATTGCATTCTTCAGTAAGACGCGACAACCAAAAAACATAACCACCCCAGCATCACTGATGAAAACCCAAGGGTTTTTAAAAAAATAAAATGGTAAGTCTCAGGGAGTCCATTGGTATACATATGAAGTTCAATATAAACAAGCTAAATATCTGAGAGCAGTTTGCGGTGGCAATGTCTGAAGCTCCAACAACATTAACATCCAATTTGATTCCTGATGTGAAAAATCTGAACGGAAAAAATGAACAAAAGCTCTGTTTCTCTTTCCCTGTTGATGACTTATCACCACATATGTTTGGAAGCCAAGGAAAGAAAATTTGATATCAACCTTCACTTTTCTCCCTCAAAACATGCAGTAAGCCAACTCTTGGAGAAAATGCTTGCTGCAAGCGTTTCTCAGCCAGGTTCCACCTAATCTCACTCCTGTAACTGAATGCCCAATACCCAAAAAATAAAATGCTATTTGGAGAGAAAAAAAAAAAAAAAATCCCGCGGCTTTTTCCTCCGTCCTGTTCTCAGAGCTTTGCATATCCATTTGGAGTTTGGATGCCGATATCCTGGATGTTGATGCACTGTGATAGTGCAGTTGTGAGCTTCTTCACATCACCTCTCGTGTGTGTCGCACACAATGTAACTCTTAACCTTGGAAAAACAGGGGGGGAAAGGAAATACATGAGAAGAAATTTACAACGTACATATAGAAGGAAAAATATTAGGTTTACAATGCTAGCAAGACTAGTGCGCATACGAAGAGTCTAAAATAAAATGCAAAAAACATAGACTCCATGACCTTAGATTTAGATTTAGATTGATTTGGTTAAGTGCAATACAACATTGTCTTGAATTTTGTTCAAATCCAAATCCGAATGCCTCAAATCCATGTCACCATACACAAAACGCACATAAAACATTGTGTATACAAACCGATGCATGAAAAACTGGAAATATGTTAACTAGAATCTGCCAACATCTAACAGATTGGGTTTAGCTAACCATTCCAATAAAGCCAAATAAGATCAACTGTTATTTTTCGAGCCACTTAAAGATGAAGTAGTCAATGGAAGG
This sequence comes from Malania oleifera, assembly GCF_029873635.1. NCBI lineage: Eukaryota > Viridiplantae > Streptophyta > Magnoliopsida > Santalales > Ximeniaceae > Malania > Malania oleifera. Next base: position 22,972,856 of record NC_080429.1, on the reverse strand, counting down.
CAAATTTCGAGCCACTTGAATCAGCCTATTTAGTTGTAGCTCAATAGAGAGTGAAAAACTAGTTTTCAAAACACAAAACTTGAGTACATGAGAATGTTGTCAATATGCGTGAAAGAGAGCATATATTTACATGAAAAGTACAAATCTCAAAGGCCATGTACAAGATTAATTTTACAGGAATCAAATAGTCCATGTATATTTTTTTGTTTTTTCCAAAATTTCAACACTAGGCAAATCAATGTCCTGGGCTAACATCCAAATAGAGTGGCTGCAGCCACAAAGATGCTTCAGCAAATTTCTTGGGAACTAACACAAGATTGACCCAACTTTGCAAGAGCAAACATTGGAAATTTGGAATGCAATACATGAATTTAAGGATGGACAAAGTAGGAATCCAGAAAAATTCAGACACCAAGATGTTGCCAGACTGATTAAATGCTAGTGACAAAAAAAAAAAAAAAAAATCCAAAGAAGAAAATGAAAAATAAATAAAAGAGCAATGGACAATTGCTACAGACCTGCAAGAGTTTGGAGGCACAGTTGGAGGTCTAATTGCAGTAACGTGGAAACCGGATTTCAACAAATGGCTGTGCAATGACAATTAAGACAAGCAATTTTAGCTAACACTTGAATGAACACATGTTTGTAGACACAAGAGAGAGAGAGAGAGAGAGAGAGAGAGAGAGAGAGTAAACCGGCTGGCTTTCAGGGCCTTTTCTTCACTGCCTACAACAAGAGATATTATAGGACTTGTAATGGGGATTCCAGTGAGAGCTTGAAAATCCTGCACCCGATTCCAAATTGCCCTTCTACGCCATTTCTCTTTTTGTGCCACAACAACAGCAGCTGCCAAGTTGTACTCATTTTGTTAACAAGAGACTATCCAAAAAAGCTACACTGCTGCAGTTACTTGTATCGTTAACATGGAAGGACTACTTTTAATGATCCATACTGTTATTAGCAGATAATTATATAACAAATGGAGGATTTACTGAGCCTAGCAATGGCTAGTCATGGGACATTGAGACTCGGAATTGGGAACCCATATTTTTCCCACTATACTCCACATGCATGCACATTTCATCAGGCATTTCCCACTATATCTATGTTACTGTTTTCACAAATTTTCTCATCAATGGTGTATACCATATACAAGTCCTTGTAAATGACAGACTAAAAGCATGAAGGCAATGAAAGGATAACACCATTGTGCTGCTCTAAATAGCATATCAAACATTAAAAACAGTGAACGACACAAGAAGGTAACCCCCAAGAAAACAGGCACTACAATTTACCATGAGCAGCAGCAGCAATTGGGACCGGTGTTGTAGTTGAAAATATAAATGAGCGTCCCCTTGATTGAATGAGTTGCTTCCACCTTTTGCTATTTTTCCAATCAAAACAAAGTTATTAGGACATCACATGTTCACATACATGGAAATACTCATCCTGTACAAGTCACAAGGAGCAACTTAAACTACAAGTCAGTACAGAAGCAATACTTCTATTAAACCTCAATTTCATGTCAAACTAGAAAAGTGTCCATTCCTTCCCTCGGATCAATTTAAGCCAGAAAAAAAAAAGTCAACAATTTGATCAAATAAGAAAAAAATTTCTTGAGGCAACTAAGAAACAACATATACAAAAAATGAAAGTTGCTGAGATGCGTATGTTGTTTTTTGTCCCACATTGCTAGAATAATTCCACATTGGTAGAAAAAGTTGTTTTGAATTTTTTCTTTGTTTGTCCCACATTGGTGAAAAATGTTTTTTGGACTTGAGGTTGAAACTATATAAAGAGTTCAATTCTACATTTGTAAAGCACACCTCAAAGTTGTACTTTATCAAGAAATAGTGGATTGATCGTTGGCACCCGAAGACATAGGTAATTTTGTACCGAATCTCGTTAAATTCTTGTCTTGTTCTTTTTACTATCTTTTATTATTAGTTTCCGCATTACTTTAGTTTCTTATATATTCAATAACATTAGTTGTAGTATTGGTGTTTGGCACAAGTGGGGTGCCTGACACAACAATTGGTATCAGAGCTAGGTTGAATAGTGTCGATACGCAGGTGTTCCTCTGTTAGGATCCTTGATTCCACTTTTGATGCCTAAGAAAGACCTTATCTAAGTGAGTGCTCAAAGACCATTGCGGCTCAGTCGCTCCCTAGAGGTCGGCCTGATCAAAGTAAAATTTCATAGGATAAAACAGAGTAGACACAGTTGGTATGTACTATTCATCCTAAGTCTTTTGCTTTGTTGGTTGCTATTGAATATATAGAAGATGACAGAAACTAGTGCAGCAGTAGAAGAAATTCTGTCCACACGAACTCCAACCTTTTCGGCTTCGACATCATCATCAAAGACGATAGCTAATGCTCGGTTTAAGGTGGAGAAATTTGATGGTACCAATAATTTTGGTATGTGACAATGTGAGGTGATGGACATCCTATATTAGCAAGAATTGGATATTGCTTTGGATGATAAACCAGTGGATATGGGTGACAGAGAGTGGGAAAAGATCAATCGTCAAGCATGTGGTACAATTCGTCTGTCTCTCGCTAAAAATAAAAAATATTGTGTTATGAGGGAGACATCTATAAAGAAATTGTGGAAGACATTGGAAGATACATTTATGACTAAGAGTCTGAAAAATTGGCTCTATTTGAAAAAGAAATTGTTTCACTTTTAGTATCAACCAGGTATTTCGATTAATGACCACATAAATGCTTTCAATAAAATTTTCCGATTTGTTAAATTTGGATGAAAAGGTGAAAGATGAGGATAAAGTTATATTGTTACTGAATTCTCTCCTTGATGATTATGAACATCAGACCACCACTTTATTGTATGGGAAAGATAAAGTTACTTTTGATGCTATTTGTACTGCATTGATTAGTACTGAATACAGAAAGAAGGATTATAGGGTCCATAAGGAAACAACAGAAGCACTAACAATAAGGGGATGTTCTTAGAGTCGTAAACTTGGAAGGAGGAGTAAATCTCATGGGAGACCTGCTAAAGATGAATGCACCTTTTGTTATGAGAGAGGGTATTGGAAGAAAGAATGCCCTAAATTACAGTAGAAGAATAAGGGCAAAGCACATTATAATGTCAATATAGTCAATGATGATGGAAGTGAGTCAGATTTTTCTCTTGTTGGAACATCTTCGTCACATTATTTTGGTAAGTGAATTTTGGATTCTGGTTGTTCCTATCACATGTGTCCCAATAGGGAATGATTTTCTAATTTTAAAGAATTAGATGGTGGAGTTATTTTTATGGGAAATGATAATACCTATAAAACAACTGGAATAGGATTAATACAATTGAAATGTAAAGATGGAACTATTAAAACCTTGACTGATATTAGGTATGTTCCAAGCCTAAAGAAAAGTTTGATTTCATTGGGCGCCTTAAAATCTAAAGGGTTCATTATCACTTTGAAAGATGAAACCTTAAAGATTAAATCAGGTGTACTGGTGGTGATGAAAGGAATAAGGAAAAATAACTTGTAGTATTTACAAGACTGTACAATTATTGGCTCAGCAGCTGTTGTTTTTGAGAAAAATGTAGGTTCAGATACAACCAGGTTATGGCATATGCGATTGACACATGCAAGAGAAAAATCTTTGCAACAATTAGCTAAGCGAGGTTTGTTGAAGGATGCAAAGGTGTGCAAATTTGAATTTTATAAGCATTGCATTCTGGGAAAACAGACTAGAGTGAAATTTGGCACTGCAATCCATTAGGCTGAAGGTATTTTAAACTACATTCATACAGATGTATGGGGGCCCACAAAAACGGCTTCATTGGGTGGTATGCATTATTTTGTCACTTTTGTTGATGATTTTTCCAAAAGAGTTTGGGTGTATTCTATGAACCATAAAAATGAAGCGTGTGATATTTTCCTTAAATGAAAAAAATTAGTTGAAACTCAAACTGGCAGAAAGATTAAACGACTTAGATCAGATAATGGTGGTGAATACACGAGTGACCCATTTATGAAGGTATGTCAGGATGAAGGTATTGCTCGACATTTCACAATTAGAGATACACCACAACAGAATGGGGTGGCATAGCGCATGAATCAGACTTTACTGGAGAAAGTTTGATGTATGTTTTCTAATGCTGGGTTAGACAAAAGGTTTTGGGCTGAGGTCATTAGATATGCATGTCATCTCATCAACCGTCTACCATCATCTGCAATAGGGGGAAAAACACCCTATGAAGTATGGTCTAGAAAGCCTGCTAGTGATTATGATTCTTTACATGTTTTTGGTACTATGACTTATTATTGTATTAAATAATCTAAATTGGATCCAAGAGCCAAGAAAGCAATATTCTTGAGAATTAGTGCAGGAGTAAAAGGATATCGTCTTTGGTATCTAGTGACGAAAAAAATGATTTTAAGAAGGGATGTGACTTTTAATGAACTTGCGATGATGAAAAAAACAATATGCAAGAAATCACGAGTTGAAGAGAAGACCAGTGGTACTCAACAACAAGTGGAGGTTGAGACAATTTTGGGAAACCCAATGAGAAATGAGACTACACAAGGTAACTTTCCAGTTACGGTGGGGAATAGTGTACAAGAAAAGGTGATTTCAATCTGAGAATCCTCACAGCAACAAGAATCAATTGTTTCTCAGAAGCCAAGATGAGAAATTCGAAAACCTGCTCAGTATACTGATATGGTGGCCTATGCACTTCCAATTATAGATGATGGTGTTCCTTGCACTTTCAAAGAAGCAATGAGGAACTCTGAATCAGACAAGTGGAAAAGAGCGATGAATGAAGAAATGCAGTTTCTTCATCAGAATCAGACTTGGGAGCTAGCCCAGTTGCCCAAGGGTAAGAAAGCAATTGGTTGCAAATGAGTTTATGTAAAGAAACAAGGATTTTCATATGCAAACAATGTTCGCTTCAAAGCTAGATTGGTAGCTAAGGGCTACGCACAGAAGGAAGGCATTGATTATAATGAGGTATTTTCTCCAGTTGTTAAACATTCTTCCATTCGAATTTTGTTGGCTTTGGTAGCACAATTTGATCTTGAACTAGTTCAGCTTGATGTAAAAACTGCATTTTTACATGGTGATTTGGAAGAGAAAATCTATATGACTCAGTCAGATGGATTTCAGATTGCTGGAAAAGAAAATTGGGTATGTAAACTGGGTAAATCGTTGTATGGCTTAAAATAGTCTCCAAGACAGTGGTACAAACGATTTCATCAGTTTATGATGGGTCAGAAGTACATAAGAAATAAACATGATCATTGTGTTTATTTTCGCAGAGTACAAAATTGATCTTTTTTATATTTACTCTTGTATGTTGATATGTTGATAGCTTCAAAGAACAGGGAAGAAATCAACAAGTTGAAAAGTTAGTTAAATCAAGAGTTTGAGATGAAAGATCTTGGTGAAGCAAAGAAGATACTTGGCATGGAAATTCGCAGAGACAGAATGAGAGGAAGAGTTAGTTTGTCTCGGAAACAGTATTTGAAGAAGGTAGGAGAGAGTTTTGGCATGTCTGAGCAGTCAAAACCAGTAAGCACTCCTCTAGCTCCTCATTTCAAACTTAATGTGGCTTTATCTCCTGAATCAGATGAGAAACAGTATATGTCACAGGTTCCTTATGCAAGTGCTGTTGGTAGTTTGATGTATGTAATAGTTTCTACTAGACCTAATATTTTACAAACTATTAGTATGGTGAGCAGGTATATGCATGATTCGGGTAAAGGACATTGGCAAGCTGTGAAATGGATTTTGAGATATATAATGAATAAGATTGATATTAGTATAGTATTTGAGAAAAATAATACTATTGAACAACGGGTTGTTGGATATGTGGATTTTGATTTTGTAGGTGATCTGGATAAACGTCGATCAACTACTGGATATGTTTTTACATTTGTTAATGGTCCAGTGAGTTGAAGGTCTACCTTACAGTCTACCATTGTCTTATCTACAACTGAAACAGAGTACATGGCAGCTTCAGAGGCTATTAAGGATGCTATTTGGTTATAGGGTTTACTTGAAAATTTGAGAGTTGTTCAGAAGCACATTGTTGTGTTCTGTGATAGCCAGAGTATTATTCATTTGGCAAAGAACCAAGTCTATCATGCACGAACGAAGCACATCGACGTTTGATTTCATTTTATGCGGGATATTATTGATGGAGGCAAGATACTTCTTCAGAAGATTGCTACAGCTGAAAATCCCGCAGATATGTTGACCAAGATTGTGACAACAATGAAGTTCAAACATTGTTTGGACTTGATCAATATCCTACAAGTCTGAATATTTTTGGAAGACGCCGATGATATGGAACTCCAGAAAATGTTGGTGACTGAAAAATTTGTTGAATTTATCGTCAAGGTGGAGATTTGTTGTTTTTTGTCCCACATTGGTAGAATAGTTCCATATTGGGTGAAAAAGTTGCTTTGAATTTTTTCTTTATTTGTCCCACATTGGTGAGAAGTGTTTTTTGGACTTGAGGTTGAAGCTATATAAAGAGCTCAACTCTCCATTTGTAAAACACACCTCAAAGTTGTGCTTTACCAAGAAGTAGTGGATTGATCGTCAGCACCTGAGGACGTAGGTAATTCTATACTGAACCTCATTAAATTCTTGTCTTGTTCTTTTTATTGTCTTTTATTATTAGTTTCTACATTACTTTAATTTCTTATATATTCAATAGCATTAGTTGTAGTATTGGTGTTTGGCACAAGTGGGGTGTTCGACACAACATATGTCAAAGTGGATGAGTGGTTTAACATTAAAAGATAAAGTAAGAAATGAGCATATACGCAATAATTTAGGTATAGCACCGGTTGAAAACAAGATAAGTAAAGGGTGGCTTAAATGGTTTGGACATTTGAAACGCAAGCCTAGTAGAACACCTACGAGGAGGAGTGAGTTATTGTTTCTGGTATGAAAAAAGGTAGGGATAGGTCTAAAATAACTTGGAATAAGTTAGCAAGGAAGGATTTAATAGCCCTTAATCTAATAGAGGAAAACATTTTGGATTGGGTGAATTGGCAGGAAAAGATTCATGTAGCCGACCCCACCTAGTGGGACTTGAGGCTTGTTGTTGTTATTGAAGAAAAAAAAGTTCTTCAGCAATCCAAATCATTCACCCAATGCAAACCCGCCCGTGTCAAGGGAACAAACATAAGTGGGCCAGGTGGCATCTCCCACACCACCCCCCCCCCACCCCCAAAAAAAAAAAAAAAAACACATCCACACAAAAAAAGAAGCAAAACCAAACTTTATTATATGTTATAGATACTAGTTATTTGGAACGCTAGATTTTATTCATGGAGCCTGCAGAGGTTGCATGAGTTTAAGGGTTACCTAAATGCTGCTGTCCTATGGATTAACAATATTTTATAACATAAGTTTATAAATAAAATAATATCATACAACTTCTAATTTTCTTAAGTGAAGAAATGTTCATGGCTCATGAAATCAGACAATAATATCCATGTGACTTGAAGCAAAAAAGAGCTTCAAAGCTTTAGTGAAATGGTGGAGGGAATGGCCAGTTTCGTGGTGACATCCAAACTTAAGGGGCTAGAGACCAACTCAATGTTTAGAGTAAGAAAGAACCTTCTTCATGTAATTGTTGAGTTGGATGATAAAGAAACTTCATTGAGAATTTCCTTCCATGAAGGGGAGAGCAAATTTATGGAAAAGAAAGAATTTGCCAATGTAATCAGGATATTTTCCAATGACTCAACTCTTTTTCATTAAGGGGATAAAATCACAAAGTTTCTTCATAGAATAGCGAATTACCATTGCAAAGCAATTCATCAAAAAAGTTGAGGTGTATGGCAGGAAATTAGAAGGGGAAAAAGGAGTGAAGTCATATGTAGCTTACTACAAAAACCTTTATATGGAGAGATCCAATTGGAGACCATTGGCGGAAGGATTGAACTTCGAAAGAATAGGAGAGAAGGCCAAGAGCTGGAGAATCCTTTTGAAGACGGGGAGGTTGAAGAGGTGCTACAGGAGTACAATGGGAAATGGGAACAAGGCACAAGACTGATGGGTTTACTATGGATTTTCTATGAAGATATTTGAAGGGTAATGATACGGATAATTTTGTGAGTTTTGTTAACAATACTTCTGTAGTCTTGATAGCAAAGAAAATTGGGCAGTCAACAAGAAAGAATTGAGGCCTGGTCATGTTGGTTGCATCTACTTTGGCTAACAGGTTAAAGGAAGTGATAGGAAGGGTGGTTGAGCCAATTGCTTTTGTGGAGGGTCATCCCTCATCTAATGATGTAGTGGACAGTAAATTAAGGTAAGGTAAGGTAGTAATGGGGTGATTTACAAATTGCACATAGAGAAAGGGTATGAGCATGTCTATTGGGAGTTCCTCTTCTATGTTTTGAGAAGGATAGGCATCAAATCTAGGTAGAGGAAATGGATCAAGTGCATCTCTTCACTGGTTCACCCATGTTCTCTGTTTCATTACAGGCATTCCATTCTTTTCAGATTTTTTAATTCATCATGAGGTCTAAGGCAAGGGGATCCCCCTATCCTTTTTCATTTCAGTGATGGAAGTGCTCAGTCTAAGGGAGGAAAAGTTAGTAGTATGGAAGAGAAATTCCTGTCCAAAAGAGGGAGGCTCATCTCACTAGGAACACCATTCAACCATCTGGCGTAATTATTCTCTTCTCCATAAACCTTGTTCAATGGAAATATATATATACAAGGCATGGTAGCATGAAGAAGGAATTACTAGGAAAATAATCTCAAGGGTGGGGTTGGGATCAAAACCCTTGTTGATTTCAACAAAGCCTTCAGGGCCAAATGGGGAGATTTGTAGTGGAGCAAGACCAACTGTCGAGTAAGATGGGGGTTACAGGATTAGACATGGTAAATTTTGAAGCGAAATTTCACTGACAGATCATTAACAATTATAATTGCGTGAGTGAAGTGAACACTTTTCCCTAGAAAGTTACATAGAAGACTGGCTCCCCCAAGTGCGGGTGAGGGTTTAGATCATGGATAAACTCCAAGAAAGGAGCATTACAATGGTCTTTTTTTTGTCATGTTCATTCAAAGCCCCCTGGCACTTTGCTATACAGGATGTAGCCCCCATCTCCTATTCCAAACCCCTTCTTACCCCCTTCCAATGCTAAAACCTATGACCCCCAAGATGGAAACCCCAAGCTCTAACCATCAGAATGTCCCATAGAGGACAATTATTGTAGTGGTTTTTTGGGTGGAGAGCAAACCAAGGCAGGGTGTCATATCCTTACTAACTGCAGATGGACAAGAATACTTTTCAGACTCTGCAGCAGCTTTGTTGGGAATCAAATAGGCAGCAGCAGATTCTATGCATTTGGTTCGGTTGATAAGATTTGTAGGACTGGATTGGACTGACCTGGATAGGACTGGACTAGCTATGACATTATCCTGTCCGATGTTTGAACTGCATTCATTGAAGAATCTAGTTATTTAAAAGACCAAACGCCCTTTAATTTTCTATGCTTAAAATGCTCATTCAGTTGCAGTGTTTGAAGCTCCAATGGAACAACATTTCAGGTCATCCTCCCAGCATAAATGGGTGAAGCTCATTGCAAGTGTTGTTGCTCAGCAACAACCAATTTTATTCTGTCCCTAATGATTTCTTAACTGGAATGTCTACTCTTCAATCCACTAAGATTGATGACAACCCCTTTTCTTCTTGGGAGATTCTGAAAAGTCTCCGAAACACTGGCACTTCAGAATTTCTTGGCGAACTCTACAAAACTTACCAGAAAAATACTGGAATTATTTGTCCCCGATGCTTTTCCAGGATTGATCAATTTGCATTAGTCCTTCCATAATTGGAAGTGGGTTTCCTCTGAGCCTGATCAGCTCCCAAATTGAATCTCTGTGGGCTAATGGGCAGAAGAACAGCGGTAAACTTAGTGGGAGAATTGAAGTTTTATAGAAAATGACATTCTTCAGACAGATTTGGTTGTATTCAAATACTTTTTCTGGTTCATGGCCAGATTTTTCAGGGTTGAAAGATTTGCAGAGCATGACTTTGAGGGATAATATGCCTACTCAAGAGAGAGAGAGAGAGAGAGAGGTGGTGGAGGATAAGCAGGGCAGAACTTCAGGAGTCGAGTGAGGAGAGGATTCGCCCAAAGGGAGGTCGTTGGCTGCCCTGGAGATGATAATTGTGTCAGGAGGGAGTGGGGCATCACTGTTTGTCTTCTTTTTTTTCTGTTTGGATGGGGCTGGACAGTGGGGGTTGAGCGGCCATCCTATCCCATATAAAGTGGCTACACACTCCCTTACTAGCCGGCCATGTCTTATTGGTGTATCACACCAAACATGGACTAAGCCAAGCCTAGCATAGCTTAGCCCAGTCCAGCTGCCAACTAACCCAGCCTAAAGGGACAAGTGTTGGCCTGAAAAAGGAGAAAAAGTTAGGTCCTAAAGAATTAGAACCTAATTTTTTATCCTGAAAAAGAATAAATACAGATGGGTAAGAAATAAATCTGTACATATAAATCCTCAGAGCATTTTTTGATTGGCACAGAGGGAAAGATATAGAATAGCATTCAAGGTTAACTAGTTGTCAATCAATAGGAAAAGATAATTGGACCAAAACCATGTATTTTTGGATCAGTGAGCAGCATTTCCTTAATACCAAAAGCTGACCTAGATTTTATCGCTTCTTTCTCCTTCTAACCTTTGTTTTTGTACTTGTGTTGCACCTCCTTGGTGCCCTAAGTGAGTCTTTTTCTTATCTTACAAAAAATACAATAAAATTATATTTATTTATTAACATATCCTTAAGGTAGCATATCTTACATTTTCAAGAATTGACATATTTCCATGTCTACATTCATATCTACCCCCATTCCGTATCTGATCTATGTAGTTACATTATCTGTTTACCTCCACAGTCTTCTTATTTATGCATACTCCATATAATTATTATCTTCTTCTTTCTTTCAGAAAAACTTAGCCACAAACTGTATTGGATGTAAAACATAAATGCAGGCTAATGAGAGCTGGCTTACTAGCACTCATGCATCCACTAGCATATTCCAGGAAAAGATTAACAGACAAGAACTCTCTTTTTTAAAGAAATGATAACCATTCCTTCTCTTTTCTTCTGGCAAAACCATAAGCAAAACATTATATATGCATATATATATAAGACAAATTTTCACTTTAACAATAATATATGCTGCTGGCTACCAGTCGATGACTATTATCTTTTATATAACAAAAGGGTGCTGCTTGGATATCATGTGTAAATGAAACCATTCTATGTTTTACATTTAGATGTGAAATTATATGATAAATGGGTTAATTTATCATTCCAACAACCAAGATGACAATTAAAAACATAATATTTGGGCCAGTTATTCAAATTATAAGATGATTTTATTGAAAGAGTTTTAGGAAAGTGCAAATAAGCACACTCAGATGCTGGGTGAAATGCAACGGAATAATTTTAATTCCATACTCCTTATTCTATTGCTCCATTTCTGTTCTTTCTCATTTGCACCATAAAAGAAGGGTAAGGATGCATGACATATATACCTGCATGCTATAAATCCACCATGACAACCTGCAGCCTTACTCAGAGTGCCTATGCAAATATCAATATCCCTTTCGCAATTGTACTTCTCAGCCACTCCACCACCATTTTTGCCACATACAAATGTTCCATGTGCCTGAAGAATTCAAGGAAAGAGCGGCAGGTTCATACCAAAATCACCCCTTCCCACCAACAAAGGTGGAATAAGAACTTGCAGTCAGTGCTTTGTGTGCTGTGTTTCCAGTTTCCACACAAGGGAGAAGTTGGGTATGGAGGCATCTCTTTGACCTTACATGAGCTAAATCAAGGAGGACTAGTTGATAACAAGAGCAAGCAGGAATCAATCTAATAAGATTAACTTGAATTTTGATATACCAACAATTTTACACTAATAAGCATTTATTATCATCCTGCACATATTGCCCAATCACACACATGAGATAATTAAACATCCACTAAGGGAAACAAAACAATTCAATAAATTGAGAAACAAGAATGTGACCGCTTAGCAACCATGGCTCGAATACCATGTTAAGCCCCCAGTTGGCCCAAAAACATAATCTTTTGGGCATGGCTGCATGGGCCAACAATGTATACCAAACCTTAACTAATAGCCCAGATTGCTCACCACACCCACTGTTTAGTTTAAATGCCAAAAAGTCTTATGCACGACTAAACATTCAAGAATACTTACATCATCAATGACCAACAAAAATCTGTGTATTTTGCGAAGCTTCACAAGCTCAGTCATTGGTGCAAAGTCTCCGTCCATACTGAACAAGCTGTCATAAGAAAACCCAACTTATACACAGTGAATCCATCAGTTATCAACAAAGCAAGCACACAGAAAGGAAAAAGAAAAAAATAAAATAAATAAAGATAACATACTGCATCACATTAGGAATACCTAAAAGTGGTTGGATAACAGGTAATTCTAGCCATCTCAAAGAAAATGAGAATTGTTTCCAAAAGCAAACTAAGCCTAATCACTTTATGTATGGCTTGTGCAAATTGTGAACCAATAGCGCACAAGATTGTCACAATTGAAGCTTGTTAAGGGACTGTTTGTCTCGTGCACATTGAGTGGGTAACCAAAATGTAAATAATAGTGTAGGTTTTATTCTATGAGTAGGATAATGCCTTAGTGAAATGTGGAGTATGACTCCTTGATCAAATTGATGTTCCTAGTGCTAGAGTGAGAATCACATAGAAGTATCTTTAGGGGAGGGGGAGTGTTCATCAGTTAAAACTCACTAGCTACTATAAATGCATTTAGTCTACTTGCTTCCCTTGCTAACAGACATTCATTACTTTACAGTTAACCATGTGAATTGTGTTTACATTCATGTTAGCTTACTTCTACTACATTTTTATTCAATGCTTGTGAACTTTTTCATGTGGTAAAACCGCATTTTACTTTCAAATGACTAGCTAAGCTTGTGTATGAAGTGTTCGGCCGTGACAATGATGAGGATAAACTACCCAAATAAGTAATGTTGTGTGCGCATATTCTATGTGGCCAGCAATTTTTTCGGGAAGATGGAGTTTCAAAGGCTTTAACAAGTGCAATAAAGATATAGGATTTATGGATAGAGAAAATTAAAATAGGACATTTAGTACGACAAAACAAAAAATATCTTTCAGTACTGAAAAAGTCTATCAACTAGTAAGAAAGCCAATTCTTTGAGAGGTTTAACATTTGATACAAGAAATAATTCAAAACAAAAAGTATCTTTGAGTACTGAAAAAGTCACTCAACTAGTAAGAAAGCCAATTTTTCAAGAAGAAGAAGAAAATTCAAAATTTTCAAGGCATCTCACCCCAGGTAAGCTTTTCATTGTACAATCCTCAAGAGCAAAGTTGCTAGAAATTTCCTTGCACTTATTCGCCATTAAATTAAAAGAACACATAAATATTCATAGATCATCAGTGCATTGCTACTTGTGACTAGGATTGCAAAATGGGAACTCCATAAAATGGAAGTTTTGACTTTTCATGGAAGATGCTAAAGCCCAAGTTAAAGGCCCAAAATCTCAGCTAAACTAACAATACCAATGGCTTATTTGGTTTAGCGGAATGGCTATTCATTCGGATAAGATGGAATATAATTTAAATTTTGAAAATCAAGGGAATAGTTATTCCTTATATATTGCTAATTATTTCATTCAACAAGTAATAAGAAAGGAATAGACATCCCCATGATGAAATTTGGGAATAGTTGTTCACTTATTCCTTGCCTATTCCTTGTTATGGACTAATAAAATGTTTGACATTGTTATTTTCTTTATAGAAACAACTTAATTTCTTGTATAACTAATTGCAACTAACCAACTGAAATTAATCTATCCCAGAGAATAGACATTCCACAAACCAAATGTAACCTAAGAGTCTAAGACTATTTATAGACACCCAAGAGCAAAAATAACAATCCATTTTATATAAAATACCCAAAGAAACATTAATCAATGACATGAATGCTGCAGTTAATCATAATAAAAAAATAAAAACAATACCTAACATAAAGAACCTAAAAATAGTAATTAGACTAAACTAAGAAAGGTCTGAAGTAGGTCCCTCATTGAGCATTTAAACCATAATTCTAGATTTATAAAAAAAAAAAAAAAATTCTTTCTCTAGCATCTTGTGATCTGGATCAATGCCATAACTTGAAATCACATGGAATGAAGGTTAGATTGCTGATGATTTATTCAAAATATTAAATCACAACCAGATTTTTTTCCTTTAGATTGATATATTTAATAGATTTATGAAAAAAACGAAGACCTTGTGATCTGTGTGACAGGTTTAAATCATATGAAATAATGTTAGACTGCCAATCACACATTCAACAGTAAAAATCTTGGTCAGATTTTCCTCTAGATTGATATATGTAATAGAAATTATGAAAAGTGAAGACAAATAATGCTTCAAACAGGCATTTCATTAGGGATCGCTTGGATTAAAACAAACCAGGGGAAACTTCTGTTTAAAATCAGATTTTTCTTCTGCACCCCCTTGGTGACTCTTAAAATAGTTATCTCTTTGGGAGAAATAAATAAATCAACAACCAAAAGGACTGTGAGGCTTCAGCCTAGAAAGCATAATCAGAATCATCCACGCACGACTCACACCTCAAGCAAAAAGTGCACATGATGCATGAAAATTTGTTTCCCCCCCCCCCCCCCCCCCGCCCAAAAAAAAAAATAAAAAATAAAAAGCACTATCCGTGTAAAAAAATAAACAGCAGAGAGAAACATCAGACATATGAAAACCGAGTGAGAAGAAGATACGGATGTGTTCTCTTAACTTTTCCAGAAAAGGAAAGGATGTCTATGAGAATAAAATATTGCACCCCTATGGAAGTAGGACATACAGCTCCCTCAAACATATTTACAAAGAAAACCACCATTAATCATATGGAAATGAACAAGATTCATTTCTTCTTCAATTTTAATCAAATATATATTTGAATTTTTTCTTCAACTTCACATGACATGGCTGTACAAACTCTGAGCACCAGAGAACCAATCATACATCAGTGTGTAAAAAACTACTGAAAATAGAAGGATTGACCCCTCATTTCATAACCCCGAACCCCCGCTCCCTCCTCCACCCCGCACACACAAAGAAATCAAAGAAGAGAAAAGAAATAGAGGGACCCGAAAGAGGGGGGAAAAAAAAGCACACATGCATAACCTCATTCTACTCGGAAATCTTTATCAAGCACTATAAATAACAATTAACCATAACCCTTTTAAGTGGTGTACTGTTTAAATTTTATCCAGAGAAAAACTATAGCATACACCAGTTCTCCCAATAAGACCTTCAGCTTCACAACCTAATGGATTATAATGGCAAATGCTATTGAAAGTAGCATCTCAAGCCATGACTGACCTGTCAGTGACAACAACTTTCTTCTTTGCCATGCAACTTGATCTGTCAAAAAGTATGACGAATATTCATGAGATAAACAATAGTTAGAGCAATTAAATAAAACAAAATACCTTTAAATTTTGTTTATAGAATGAAGACCTACAACAGTGCATTAAGGTGGGACATGTCACAATGTCTGTATACAAAAACGTTTACATTTTGCTGTCGCTCAGCAAGACGTATACCATCAATTATGGATGCATGATTCAAAGCATCAGAGAATATAGCAATCTTTTCATCTTCCAGGGGCTTTTCTCCTGCAGCCAAAAGAGAGCCCACATTTCCTATTGCTACCATCACGGCCATATTGGCAGCAAACCCTGTAGGACAAAGAAGGCAATCCTAGAGCATAAATTTGAAACAAGAATGCATCAGTTTTTAAGTATAACAATACTATGGAAAAAAAAAAAAAAAACATTATGGTCAAATTAATACATCCAAAGTATGAGACCTCCAATAAAGTACATAATTAATATTAAACGGTTTCAAATTTCAACTATATGTATATATATATATATATATGCACACACATATACTCAACTGCAACAACAACCACAATCTTTGGCGAGATACAATCAGAGGCCAAAACCCAGTGGGTTCAATGATTATTTAAGCTTTGTTTTTGGTATAAGCTAATATAAGTAGTCTCTTCATGCGACTATAATCAGCATATACTCATAAAAAATTCCTTTTTCCCCCTTCATACTTCAATTAAAAGAAACATCTCTGAGGTTCACACAAACAAAATAGCTTCCACCTAAACACATACCAAAATGTCCACACACACTAGTGGGAATATGCTGTGAGTGGAAATATTATGTGAAAATTTTGAGAATCAGTTATCAAGACAATTAAAAGCCTAAGAATAACCCATATTACCAAAAGGAAAAAGCCTTACAAAAAAAATGTTGCATTTCCGCATATAAACACATGTATCACTGTATCACATAAGCTGCATCCCCAAATAAAAAAAATATTCTCTTCCACCTTCAACTTTTGTGGTAGAAACCTGTTCGACTGTCTGAAACTCCAGACTTCAACAATGTTGACCAGTGACCATCATGGGGAAAATTCCAATAAGGCAGACTATAAGTTCCATCTCTTGCATTCGGATTCAATATTGACATTTTATTAATTTATATATTTTATATTCTATCATCCAATCAGGCATGCTTTATGAAAAATATGTCAACATCAAATAATAGCATGCTCAAATGACATTAACTAACCATAAAACCTGAAGGCATTATAATTACTGCAAATGATACCTCTTTCTTCTTTAAGTCTGCCAAGCTTGACTCTAGTAGACTATGATAATTGGTATAACCACATATTAATGCAGAACCCCTAGGACCCATCCCATGCTCTTGTGCTGCCTAAGATAAGAAAAAGTTCAGTTTCAGCAGAGATATTTAAGAACAATGGACTTGTAAAACAGGCAAATATGAGGAAAAGTATATAAAAGAGGGTACCTTTGCAGCAGCTTTTCCAATTGTTGGATGTGAACTTAAGCCCAGATAATCATTTCCAGAGAACAAAAGTAACTTGAAATATCGAGTGCATGTTCCCCCTCCGTCACCAGCCACCACATCTATACAAACAGTGTCATCTCCTATAGCAAAAAGTGCAACAGAAAAATATAAACCAAGCAAGAACATCCATTTATCCATCTTTATGACACACATAAAACAAAAATACTCGTAAACAATTCGAATTGTAAGGGTCACTGTCCAGTAGAAATCCAAGCTGCAGTGGTGCCTTAAATTCAGAAGGAATGACCCACCAATGCAATGGGATGTAATCTTACTTTGCATATCGTGGAACATTGGCTCTTCTTACTTCATGAAAATATTAATCAAAGCAAAGATTGCATCTATATCTTGTAGAATCCCAACAGAGTTCTCTCACCAACTTCTGCCATATGACAATGCATACAGATTTTCTCCTACTACATCTGTTATTGGTTTCTCAGTTTCTTCTTGAGGCCAACCTGACCAGAGGGTCAGGTGGGAAGTACACCAGACACCACTTTCATTATTGATTTGAAATTTCAAATTATGGAACCAAAAACTAAAAACGAGAAACCAGCAACCTATTTGGTTAATAATTTATAAAATTAAAACAAATTAAAAACTTGATTGAACAACTGCTTATTTTTGTCATTAGAGCAAATAACAATTAAGAAGTGTGATTAAAATACTAAAAGTGCAAAATAATATTAACAAAAAATATGGTAATAAAATAAAATTATTATTTCTATTTTACTTAATTATTATATTTCAAACTCACTTTTGAGTGCTACAAGAACAATCTTATTTTACATAACTGAAAAATGGTAGAAAAAAATATTTTGAAATGCTCTTTTTTTTTTTTCAAAATTTTAAGAAATTTTATGGATATTTTTTAACTATACTTTAAATTTACATGACCATTTTTTTAAAATTTTAATTAAAATTATGTATTAAATGAATTATATAATTCACAAAAGTTAATTCTAGACATTAAAACGTTCTGAAGACAATTAAAAACCATAAAATTTAGTTTTTAGTTTTTTTTTTTTTAAAGTAGCTGAAAACAGATAACAGAAACATAAAACTAGAAACTTAAATAAACGCGTTGTCATAATTTGCTTCTTCATTACGGAGCAACAAAAATAGAACACAGAAACCATAGAGACACTTAGCAAGTGATTATAGTTAAGGCTTTGTTTGAATATAAGGGACCAAAGGATGGATCAATTTATAATTATGAGAGGAAAAAGAAAAATGCAACCCACAATTATTCCATAATTTATAAAGATGGAGGTTACGTTTGAAAGGCATTTTTTTACCAAAAGTTACAGTTTCCATTTTCTTTGTTTGGGAAGGAAGCAAGATAAATAAATTATTGAATGAAAAAAAATATTCAATTGGAAACTAGGAGAGTCAACTTTTGAGTCATTTTTTTCCCTTTTAAAGAAAAATTTTCATGCTCAACAAGAACCTCTATGCAGCCAATGTCTAAGTTCTGGCCATGTACAGCACTATATAAACATTAAAACCCTTTGTTTGCTATTCAATGAAGTTTAGATTTGGCTCGCGATGAATTGAAGCTAGCAAGTATAAATGCCCTTGTTCGATCAAACTAAAAATGGTTTGGATTCATCAAGCATTCTAATAAATCGGTCGCATATTGCTCAACATTCATCTGATGCCAATAGTTTCAATCATCAATTTAATCAACATGCTAAACATTTCAAAATATAGAACCAACCAGGAAAGCTGCAGGAACAGAAAACAACTAAATGCGTCCAATTAGGTTGATTATTTTTCACAGCTGGTGTACTGAATAGCATCAAACAAATGTAGGTTGTTATCCCTTTTTTGGATTGCAGCATGTCAAGATAAAAGTGGATACAGATACTTATTGGCAGCATTTCATCAGAGAGGAGCAAATTTGCAAAAAAATATTCCCGTAAGTGCAATGAGCCAAGAAAAGAAAGGTTGTATGCACTTAATCTAAAGTTATCAATATATAAGAGAACCACTCAACCTAAAACATTAAGCCTTATAGGGAGCCCAAAAGCGAGTGTCATATCTAACACATCCTGCCCATTGGACTCGAAAGTGCATGCAAAGCACCAGCTTGCCATCTATCTTGTTCTAGAATTTAATTACAAGAATGAGACATCCAAGATTTGAACTCTGGATGCAGGTGGTCGGAATTCTCTGATACCATGCTGAAGAACAATGTATCAGATTGCAGGGTGGTTTGCATCCACATAAGCTTCCTTGTGGATTTGTGGATTGACTCTAACCCTATGTTTGAGAGATGCCTTGGATTTTGTGTTGTGTGGATTTGAACAAAATGTCATACAAAATTGTATTGAATTTTGTCAAAATCCACCCAAATCCAAGACTTGAAATCCGTGCATCCAAACATGGCATAAAGAATGCTAGAGGTTGTAAATAACTCAGATAGTTTTTTAATTAATTTGACTTTCGCCCTAATAATAATGATGACAATGATGATGATGATGGAAACTGGCACCCCACTTGTCAGCCTGATAGGAACCAGAAGCTGGAGGATTCATTCTCAGAGGGAATATTATGAGTCTTGTCAGTGTTCATCAATTCAGTATAATTACTATAGTCCCAACACATTGCTACAACAGTAAGCAATTTATCCTCTGATTGGGCACCTACCACTAGTAAATTTTCCACACATGAAGTCATTAACATACATGCATGGATATTCTAATTCTCAAGATCAGGAGAACTATGTGCAGTAAAAATTGTTAGTCTCTGCTTCAACCAAACGAGCAAGTAAGCTTTCCCACAATATACTTTCTTTTTTTTTTTTGCTAGACTTTAGTACCATATACTTATTGGTGCACTTCGAAATATAAAACCTGGCATACATACATCCTTAGGAGTTTGCATACTCGCATAAAAACAGAAAAATGACGCCTATACATTCATGTGACCTTACAGATTGACATACATATATCCATGAGAATTTACATACTTCCATACGCCCCCACGTACATACATGCATACATACTCCCTGACATAGACAAATACACACGCAAGCAGTCCCTTATATATCGTTTTATCTTCAATCACACATTTGCGGAAGGATATTTAGGATGAATTTTAAACAGAGAAGGAAACAATGTGTTTAATTTACAGTTCGAGTAACAACAACACATTCAAAAACACAATATGTCCCAAAAAAAGTGGGAGACAGAGGTAATGGAAGAACCTAATCAACAAAAGAAAATTGATATTGGAGGCACAAGAACAGTACCAGAACTGGGAACCTCATCGACCCATCTTTGAAATGTGGTTTCTGCAATCTCCACTTCAACTGAGGATCTATCCCAGGGCTGTAACTCGTCGAAGACCTCGTATTCATCGAAATTTGAGGAATTCTTGGCTTTACAACCAATGGGTTTTGTTGAGTCACAGGGCAGCTGAATGGGTCTCAGAGATCGAAGTAGTTTCAGAGAGTCCAGCCTTGAGAGCCCTGCCTCTACCCAGCAGTCCCATGAGTTATTCTTCGCCATTGGCACACACAGGAAATGAATGCAATGAGAAAGAGAAACAATTTTCAGAACTCCTACCTAAGAAATAACGCCGGTAGCTGGCACGAGCTGCTTGTCGAATGCAGAGGCAGAATGGCCGGTGGGACAGGGCTCCCAGATTGCAGAGGAACGGTTTGGGCTGGGCCTGCCTTTTTTTTTTTTTTCCTCCCTTTATGGATTAGTATAAAACTAGGTTAAGGTTATTTTGTTTTTGTCCATATATTTATGTAGACCTAAGGGGCGAGAGATAATTTATGACTTATATTTTTAAAAAAACTTAAATATAATTTTTTTTAACTATTGAAACAAATTAAGATAAAGCTTTTTTGAATTTGAATGGATGATAAAAAATGTACATGTAGAATGAAAAAATTACTAATAATATTTTTTATCACGAATGATTCTAATATTCTTTTGAAATTAGGTCAAAAATCAACTGAAGTATGGCAAATCGTTTTAAAGATTTGAATGTTTAAACTTTATTTTATTAATTTTGTTAGAATATAGTTGTAGAACCTAATCTTTCATGAATGTTATTTCAGTAAAACTGTGAAAATATATGTTATCATGATGCATCTTTGTTCATGTTTAAAAGATTATTTATTTATTTATTGTAATACTAGGTAATTTGACTATTTATAATTTGATTCTTGATATACTCGATCAGAAGTTTTGGTGTATTGTCCTTTTACAGCTCTCTTGGCGAATGATTGTTATTTTTCTTTATTAAGACTTTTGGTAGTGAAATTCAAGATGACTTTTAACATTTGTGATTTTTGGAAATTTGGAAACCCACATCACAAAACTTTCACATTTAGTTTATAAGCATAGTATTGATATTACTAGGTGTGACATTCTCACCTTTCGTTTATTACCATTAACAATTATAGAATAATCATATTTTTCCAGAATATATTGAAGTGAATTAATTTAAAAATTATTTATACAGTCTTTTAATACAAAATTGAACCAATAAAATAAAAAAAACTAAGCATTAACCAACTCATTAAAAACAATATCAAAAATAATAATTTAAAACAAGTGGAAGACAATAAAGAAGAAATAGTCACAAAAGATGTGACAACTCGAATAAAAATAGAATTTGAATAATAAAAGGAGGGGAATTGGAAACGGTAAGAGAAGGAGGAAGTCGGCTTCATCAACGACATTACATTTTGGAAGGAAAAACCAAAAAGGAAGCATCAGGGCTTCGTCAACGAATATATGAAATTCGTCGACAAGGGCTTAAAAAAATTCGTCGACGAGGACTGAATTTCGTCGACGAAGAAATACTGAGAGGCGTTTTTGAGCCGACTGAATTTCGTCGACGAGGACTGAATTTCGTCGATGAAATTAATGAAGGATTCGTCAACGAATGACGTGGCTCGTCGACGAATCTAGTTCTATATATATGTAAAAATCCGATTTTTATCTTCATTCTTAAGCAATCTTTGCCATCTCTCTCTCCCCTTCGGCTCTCTCTCTCTCTCTCTCTCTCTCTCTCTCTCTCTCTCTCTCTCACATCATTTTTGGGTCATATATACGCCGGATCGACAATCCGAAGTCACCACGACGCTCCTAGTGAAGTTCTCTACGAGTTTGCTAGAGCAAATTATTGGGAAAACGAAGTTGGAAATCATCTCTGAGTTGAGGTAAGGTTTTTTAAACCGAATTTGGTCTTGCGATAGTTATAGGAAATGATGTACGCATGAAAATACTAAAATTTAATACTAAGAATTTTCAGTTTCAGGGTATTGATCAGGAAATCCTACGGGGGTCAAGTTAGGATATTTTAGGGGCTTTCTCAGTAGCTAGGTAAGGGAATAAACTAAAGCAGTTATTTTTTCATACAAATTATTATTAATTATGAGTAAATCTGTTTTCAGAAAAGCATATGTTATATTTGTTTATAACGAATGAAATGTACGATTGAGAAAATACTACTATGATGATTAAAATGTGTATGTATGTATGAGATACCAAAAAATCATGATTTTAGAATATAAAGTATGACTTTTAACAGCACATGTGTGGCATGGATATTATTTTACGAGAATTGTATTATGATATGAAAGATTTTACGAGCAAAGCATGTATTCAGGTATCATGAAAAGACAAGTTATGTTGTGATGATTTTTGATGAATATATGATAAATGATTTATTTTCAGAATGTATATACCTGAAACGATTCTGGCACGAGGCCATGCATATATGTTATGTTCGGCACGAGGCCGTAATTTATACTATGTTCGGCACGAGGCCGTAATTTATGTTATGTTCGGTACGAGGCCGTAATTTATGTTATGCTCGGCACGAGGCCGTAATAATGTTATATTCGGCACGAGGCTGTAATTACTATATTTTCGGCACGAGGCCGTAATGATGTTATATATGATCATGTATTATATGTTATCACAACCAGGATGTTAATTTAGTTCAGTTCAGGGGCTCGGTACCGTAGCTTATAGATCAAATGTTTATGATCAGTTTAGTACTAACCACCCCACAAGGGGGTGGGAGATGGATAGTTGATGTGGCTTTTAGTAGAGTGTGGATGTCCACCTGGCAGTCCGGACCAGGGTGTGGCGGGCCCATCGTACTTACAGACATATTTGATTTGGCAGTGGTCGGCCAGCCATTGTCGGGTCCTGCCTTCGGGCTGCACAACCCATCATGTGGGGTAATACATGACATTAGCTAACTATTTATCTTGGGTATGTTTTCAGTATTATCTGTATAACAGATGTTTCATATACGATATGATTTATTAGAAGATATGAAAGTAAGCTATTATTTAGTATGATATGATAAACGTTTACGAAAATATGAAATGTACTGTATATGTATAGTTGCATTAAATATTCATATTGTCACACAACTGTATTTAGTTTATTTTCCCATCCTGAGAAGTGTCTCACCCCCGAACTTAATATATTTTTCAGGAAACCCAGAGGGACCGGCGGGTCAAGATCGCCATTGAGTTAGGGATATTACCCTGATAGGAGGGTAAGATTTTGTACTAGGGTCATAATTATTTTGTGTCTGATCCTAGAGTTATTTTGATGTTTATGAGAATGTATATAAACACAATTATATGATGTTGTAGTAAACTCTGGTATTATGCTTGATGGATGAATGATTTTAATTTCATAATTACTGCTGCTTAGGTTTCCGTTGTGATTGACAAGTGTCCCCGTTACCCACGGGTTCGGGTTGACTTCTCCATTTATTATGTTATAATTCTTATTAAGAAATTGAGGTTGCTACAAAAGAGGAGAAGGATATGGGAAGACATCGCAAGATTGGAATGAGTTATAAATATGTTAAAAGTATTTTTGATTTTTTAAAATATAATTAAGGTTCTTTGTCACTTAATGCATTTTTGGGGTTACTCAAAAATAGGATGCCGGAATGTAAAAAGCTTACTAGAATATTTAAAATTCTTACAAAATGGACATAAAAAAAATGTAAACTAAACATGTGATATCCAAAAATCAATGAGAATTCCTAGGAATTTGGGGTTGATTATGTGAATCACACTAAAACATACAACAACAATAATAACAACAAACAAACATACCAAACCTTAAGTCCTATTAGGTGGAGTCGACTACATAAATCCTTTTCCACCAATTTATATGATCATTGACAATTTTCTTTCACAAATTTAGGGCTATTGAATCCTCACTCACTATCACATTTCAAGTTACTTTATGTCTACCCCTACCCTTTCTATTGCTCCTCACAGTAACTAAATCACTCTTCCTCACTGGTATACTATGTGACTTACATTGCAAGTGCCCAAACTATATAAGACATCCCTCCCTTATGTAATCTTCTACAAGAATTATGCCTAACTTACAATAAATATGTTCATTTCTTAATTTATATTTTAGTGTTATATCACTCATCTATTTAAGCAATCTTATGTTGATAACTTTTACTTTTTGAATTAGTTGTTTCTTTGTTGCTCAACATTCTAATCCATATAGCATAGTTGGTCTTACAATCATCCTATAAAACTTCCCTTTTAATTTTAAAGGTATTCTACGATCACAAAGCACACTCAAAATACTTCTTCATTTTACCCAACTTGTTTTTAACTCTATGTATTAAATCTTCTTCGTTTCCTCCATTAGCTTGCATAACAAATCCAATGTATTAAAATTTGCTATAAGGTTTGCCCATTTTAATGTCATACTCTAGGTGTCAAGCTCCATGTATTTCATTCTTTTGTGAAGGTTCATGCAACAGTAGTTAAAACACTCTTACTTAACTAGCTAGCCAAACATTTATCATAATTTACCAACAAATTAAAATTTACTCTTTGTCATCAAAAGAAATGTAAGCAGAAGCATTAAGCAATTCATGAAAAGCAATGACACACAAGCAATACACATCGAAGCAATGTAATTCATTAGGCAACACCTCCATTAACAATTTGTATCTAGCGGAGGCAATTAGGCCAAACATGTTTACAATTACTAGTAAGTTTATAGATTAATGAACACTCACCCTCCTCTAAAGAGTTTTCTATGCAATTCTCACTCTGACACTAGGAAACATCAATGTGTTTGAGGAGTCATACTCCCCTTTTTAGCCAAGGGAAAAACTATCTTTGAAAAATAATCCTACACTATTGTATATATGATGGTAACACCGATCCTGAGCACACGAGACAGGCGGTCACAAACAAGCATAATGTCCTAAACAAGGTTGGCTCGTGTTGCTCGCCCACTTTTGTGGTTGATGTCCTCGTATATTTTGATGCTAGATACTCTTTAACTTTATCCATGAATGGTCTTTTGCATAAATTTAGTTGATTTCTTCATCGCCAAGACCTTTCCTTCACTAAAACTCCCACCAATTCTTCCTTGAGGATGTGAACTCTTTGTCTGCAAGAATGTCTTCAACTTATCATTTGTCGGGTTGCACTGTCTTCACTTCTGCTTTGGTTAACTAACTTTTGTTTAGATCTTTGGTGTCGGAATTAAAGGACTTGAGGCAGCTGGCATGAAACATAGGATGCCCTTTTATCCAAACTAAGGGGTCAATCTTGTAAGAAGCTTTTCTAACTTTGGCCAAGATGGGGAGTAGTCCTTCATATTTACCAAATAGTCTCTTATCTCATCCTCGTGGTGACTTGATCTTTTCAGTATTGAGCTTAAAAAGCTCCAAGTCACCCACATTGAAGTGCAATGGTCTCCTCCCTTTATCTACCCACTTCTTCATCCAATTTAAAGCTTTCTCCGAACAGGCTCAGGCAATCTCTGCATCATGTCTCCATTTTTTTGGTGAAGATGTACACTATGGGACTCTTTCCTCTATAGATTGTCCATTTATGAGGTAACGGCAGCTACTTGCCTATAAAAATCTTTAAAAGACTCTTTTTGGTCATTGAGCTCTTTTGAGCATAAAATAGAATTGAGCCATATTAATACTTGCACCTAATTCTTCTTATTGGCATTGATGAAATGTTGAAGTACTCTTCTAGTAGCCTATTGAATCTCACTATTTGACCATCTGTCTGTGGATGATAACTCAAGTAGATGTCAAGTTGTGAATTAAGGATTCTAAAAGTTTTGTCAAGAAGTTGCTAGTAATCTTGAGTCTCGGTTACTGATAATGTCTTGGGGAACACCTAAATATTTCACAATATGTTTAAAAAAGATTGTGTCATCTCCTCTATCAAACAATATTTTGGTGTTTGTATGAAGGTAATATACTTCAAAAACCTATCTATGAGCACAAGTATAAACCCTACATCTCCCACTCTAGGCAGGTTGGTGATGAAATCCAGCGAGACATTGTTGCACGATCTAGTTGGTACTGGTAAAGGTGTCAGTAGTCCTGCAATCTTCTTCCGCTCTACCTTCTCTTATTGGCAGGTAAGATAAGTTTAGGTATAATCAACCACATTATCATGCATGTGAAACAAATAATACCTCTACTTTAGTAATGCCAAATTGCACTATCATTCTAGATGTCTAGCCCACATGGTGTCTTAACACTCCCTCAATAGTGTCTTCCTCAAATCTCCAACTAGTGGCATAAAAAGTCGAAAACCATGGATCATTAGCAATCTCTTTTCCATTTAGAACTAGCATGCTTTTGCGCTCTTCTGTCAACTTCATGAAGTTTTAGGCAATCAGATCTTTGACCAAGTTTTCTTTAATGCACTCCTGCATCATCATGGTAACTGTACTCAGCATCAATTGTGTTACCACCTGTAAGGCCACCAGCTCGGTCTTCCTGCTCAGTGCATCTACAACTTGGTTCATGTTCCCCACCTTGTACTCAAATGAGAAATCATATTATGCCAAGAATTCTTGTCATTGGCCTTGTTTAGGTGATAACTTTGGTTGTGTAAAGAAGTAGCTAATATCGCCACACTAGAGAAAATGGATCACCACTAGCATCTCCTTTTCTTGAGTTGTGTACTTGCATTCTACTTCACTAAGCTTATAGCTCTCATATGCAATAATATGTTCCTTCTATAACAAGGCTCCTCTAATGGCATAGTCTGTCAAAGGGTTTCTTGATGTCTAGAAAAGCAAGTATCAGATCTCATCATGGCATCCTTCAAGTCATCAAAGGCTCCCTGATTCTTTATCCATTTCTACCCTTGACCCTTCTTCAACAATTCAGTTAAAGTAGTAGTTCCCCTTGAGTATCCCTCTACGAACTTTGTGTAATAATTGGCAATACCAAGAAAGGAATGTTGCTCCTTCACTGCCAGTGGGATTTTCCATTCTTGAATGATTCTTACCTTCTCCATATCGATCCTGATATGACCATGTTCAATTACATGACCAAGGAAGTTTATGTTTTGCTAAGAAAAAGAATACTTCTCTTTCTTCATATACAGATTGTTCTCCTTTGGCTTGTCAAACACCTTCTATAGATGTTATTTACGTTCCTTCAGAGTGGAACTATAGAATGCAATATCATCTAGGTATACCACAACAAACTTGTCGAGGTACTCATGAAATACCTAGTTCGTCAAGGTACAAAAACACATTTATTAACCTAAATAACAACACTAAGAAATTATATGCCCCATTACTATGTCACACAAGTCGTCTTAGGTTCATTTTCATTAGCTATTCTCACCTGATTATAGCCTGACCTTAAGTAAAGTTTGTTGAATTGCATGACTCAATTGATCAAATATATATCGGTAATCAACAAAAAAAGATACTTATTGCACACTTCCACCTTGTTGAGTGAGCGGTAGTATATACAAATCAGTATGCTTTCATCATATTTCCTCTTAAATAGCACTAGTGCTTTGAATGGTGCTTTGTAAGGACAAATATATTCCGCTTCCAATAGGTCATCAAGTTGCTTTCTTAGTTTTGCCAGCTATAGAGGTGTCATTCCATATGACCCCTTAGTAGGTGGCGTCACTCCTGGGAACAACTAAATCTCATACTCCACACCCCATTACGGGGGCATGTTGTAAGGTAACTTATCCGACATCACCTCCTTGTACTCGTCAAACATAGCTAGGATGGTTGTAGGCACCAGCTATTGGTCTACTTTTTAATCTACCCCCAGCATGGCTAGGTATGTCTATTCACCCCTTCTCAATCCTTTCTTAAGTTGCATGGTAGAAAAGAACTTCTTATCATCACCTTTCTTTGCAATGACTTGCACCACGTGAGGGTTGTCTCCCATTAGACATATGGAACTAGCAAAAGGCATCGGCATTGCCTTAATCTCCCTCAAAAATTCTATTCTGAGAATGACTTGGAAGTCATCTAACAACACCACTATGAAATTCGCATGTCTTGCCTATTGCCCAAGCTTCATAGTGACTTGGTTGGCTACTCCTAGAGTAAGTTAGGCTACAGAGTTCACCAATTTCATACATCCTAAATCCTTCTCCAAGGATAAGTTAAATCTTCTTTTTTCTTATGAAATGAAGTTATGGGTAGCTTTAGTATCCAACATAGAATAGGTGCTCTTATTATTGATAAGTTAAATCTTTTTTTTGCTTGTGCAACTTTCGGTTCCTTTGCCTACCTCACCAATGCATTTACCAGCCGCATTGTACCCATCCTTGAGGTATCTTCCTTTTCCTCATCATCCTTCACTAGTGCCCCCTTTGTGATGGAAGCTTGTCGGGCATTAAGTAATGACTTATGAGGGCATTTAGCAACTCTATGAGGGTCTCGACATAAGACTCGTGAAATCTTGCCCTTAACATTGAGTGTGTTGGGTGCTCGAGATGATGAAGCTTCCTTCGAATTTGGCGTCTTACTATCAGCTCCCCCACTTTTAGGTTTGCCCTTCTTGAAAGACAATCTGTTGTTTCCACCTATGCCACTCTCTTTGGATAATGCAAAATTATCTTGAGTGTAGTCAGTCAAGCATTTTATCATAGCTTGTGCAGAAGACAAGTCTTGATGTAGAGACCCGAAAAAAAAAAATTTATAGCAGAATTTATAGGGAGTTACACTTGAACTCTTTGTTTATGAAGTTTTGTTCTCATCTACAGTTTCAACCCCTTAAGAAAATAAGTCAACTTGTCCTTCTCCAACATGTCTCGGATATTCAACATCAAAGTAGAGAATTGTTTCATACATTCCCTAATTAACTCAGTATGCTTAATGTATTTTAGCTTTCTTCTTACATTGTACTCAACATTCTCAAGAAAGATTTGGGCCTTGTGTTCCCTCTTCAAGTCTACCCAACAATCAATGAAACAATGTCTATTCTCAATTTCATTGTACTTTGTATGCCATTGTAATTTAGCATCTCCAACCAAGTACATAGTTGTAGTGTTCGCTTTCACCTATTCTGAGTCTGTCCTCATAGCATGAAAGTAATAATCTATATTAAACATGAATTTATCCAACTCCTTGGCATCACGGGCACCCCCATACTTCTTGGCTTCTGGTACCTTGGTCTTACTAAACTCTAGAGTGTTATAGTTTCCTATATCAAGAACCATCACATTCACCTTCATAGCAAGATCAATCATCTCAACTTGCAATGAATTTACAACATGGTGAAGGCCCTCTAACAATTCCACCATAAAACTTTGTTGATGTTTTTGCCATCCCTCCAATTCATCAACAAGTTCAGTAAGTTGGATAATCTCTACAACCACATTGTTGGCTACTATCTCAGCTTGTTCTTCTAGAACACGAATTCACTCGACATTGATTGGTATGGTCTCTTACCAAAGCTTTCCCAATCCCATAACAAAGGCAAATAAATTCATGCAACAATTAACCGTGCTCTAATACCAGGTGTCATGAGTCAAGTATTTCACTCTTTTGTGAAGGGTTGTGCAACGCTAACTAAAACACTCCTGCTTAACTAGCTAGCCAATTTTTACCACCATTTACCAATATAACACTTTTACTGTAATAGAAAGAAATGTAAGTGGAAGCATGAAGAAGTTTATGAAAGCAATGGCACGTAAGTAGTAAACATGGAAGAAATGTAATTCATTAAGCAACACCTCTGTTAACAATGAATGTCTAGAAAGGGAAGTAAGTGGGTGAAACATGTTTACAATGACCAGTGAATTTACAGATTGATGAAAACTCACCCTTCCCTAAAGAGTTTTCTATGGAATTCTCACTTTGTCACTAGGAAACATCAATGTGTCTGAGAGTCATACTCTTTTTTTTAGCCTAGTAAAACACTATCTTTGAAAAATAACCCTACATGTATATACATAATGGTAACTCATCCCAAGAATACGAGACAAGTGTTCATAGGCAAGCATAATGCCTTGAACAAGCTTGGTTTGTCACTTGAAATATTCAGTCTTCACAGTAAAATGTAACGCAACAAAATTATAACTCTACGATACAAGTACTTTTGACACTATATATAAAAAAGCGCTCATATTCTTGGCTTTCCATTGCACAAAGATCCTAAGAAAATACCTTGGTATGCCTTTAGTAACAAGGAAAATCAATAAGCAAGATTGTGAACAAGTTATGGAAAATATGTACGCAAGAATCTAGACCTTGACACATAATTTCCGATCATATGCATACAAATTCTAATTAATCAAATAAGTCCTTTAGAGTATGCGTGGATGTAAGGACCCGAACCCGAATGAGTTCCTACATATAAGATTTTCAACAGACGCACATAAATCTAAATTATTTTTATTACCAGAGTACTAATTAGTTTTATTACAAATATATGTCTTAACTATTAAAATGAAAATTTCTAAAATACTAAAATACACAAACATATTCTAAATTATATTATGCTAAATTTTTATTCTATTATGCTCTTTCTACTCCCGCTCATGCACTTGTTACGCCAGATTGTTGGTATACTCTTCAAAATTATCTGAAATGTAAAATAAAGATTGCGGTGAGACGACGCTCAGTAAGTAAATAAAATTATTATTAGTGTATAGCCAAAATGAGCTTTCATAATATTATACTTTCGTAAAATAATATTTAATACTATAACTTCAAAACTACTTTTAAAATAAACGCAAATTAAAAATTTTTACATAAAACTTTTACCATCAACTACAGTAGTAAAATTTTATAATCATATACTATAATTGTTAAATTAAACTTTTAACTTTAAAACTGTAACTATAATATTTAATAATATATATATATATATATATTTTTTTTTTCTTACATGTTTCCTTTAGATCATCATTTAGGCACAAAAATGGTCATGTTCACATAAACATATACTTGTCCTTCAAATCATCAATAGTTCTATACACGTAATTAAATATGTATATACAAATACTGTAAAAAACCACTCTTAGGCCGATTAGCCGTAAGTCATGTTTCTGTTAGTCGTAAGTCATGTTTACCCCCATGGCTGGGTTGTGCAGTCCAAAGGTTGGACTTAGCTGACTAGTTGGCCAAATTAAATTAACGTACATCATCATTAAGTGAGATTTTCCCTATTAAATCCTGATCCGACCCAGGTGTGCACTCAAGAGAAATCTACTATCATATAAAATCACTCTGTAAATAGTGTGAGTACACTTTGATCTGTTTAAATTTTAAGCTACGATACCGAGCATTCGTAATTTTCTATATCGTCTGAGCCATAAGGGATTTGAAAACATCTTATTATATAATTTATACAATTAAAATAATATAATGAAAGTCTCATTTTTATTCATATTTTCTTGAAATATGCAACGTATAAATAAACTCATGCCACACAATTTTCGTGTTAAAAATATTTTCTTGAATAGAAATTAATATTGTAAAAAACCCAAGGGGTTTAGAACATTTCTTAAAAATAGACACAAGTATATTAAAGATAAAACTAGTATAATTAAATATGCGTAAAAATAAATTCGAGAAAATTTTATGAAAAATAATTAATATAATCAAAATTTACTTACAAATAAACTCGGGTATAAATTTTAAATAAAAATCTAACATAATCAAATTTACTTACCTCTTACTTAACCTTGTGATACGGTTACAACAAATATCTCAAAAAAATGAGATCGGAAAGAGTGGGTGAATAAGAATTTTAATTATAGTAAAAATTCTCCCTCTACCATTAATTTTTTCACTCACTAATCATTCTCATCCTTTGGAATTTTTTTTTGAAAAATGAAGGTTGAGAGCTTCCTATTTATAGGAAAATTTTGGGGAAGAAAATAGAATTTGTAAAATTTCATTTTACAAATTATAATTTTTTAAAATAAAGGAATGGGCAAGGAATGAGCATGGGATGGGCATGGGGGTACATGTAAAAAAAATGGGAGTACTTGTCGACACTTCCATTTAATTAATTTTTAATTAATTTACTTACTTAATTAATTAATTAATTAATTTTTTGAAATCATTACTATCATCATTGTTATTATTTTTAAGCTATGTTTGTGTGTGTGTGTGTGTGTATATATATATTAAAAAAAATTAAGTTTGAATTTCGAATCTCATATGAACCTCACATGGTCTTGTGGGTCTCACATAACTTCGAGACCCAAGTAGGTCCTATGTAACTCCAATAGTTCTCACACGATTTTATAGACCCTACACAGCTTCGGGACTCATGTGAACCCCACACGACTTCGAGACTTATGTGGGCCTCGCATAGGATACCATTATTATTATTATTATTATTATTATTATTATTATTATTATTATTATTATTACAAATTATATCAGTCAAAATATTATTTTATGTATATGTATTTATTTACATGTACAAACAGTATTTACCTTGTTTATCCTATGAAATTCCATTTTGACCAGGCCAACCTCCAGGAAGCAACTGAGTCGCAATGGTCTCTGAGCACTCACTAAAATAAGGTCTTTCTTAGGCATTAACCACGGAATCAAGAATCCTACAGAAAAGCACATCTGTATTGATATTAACTTGACCATTATTATTATTATTATTATTATTATTATTATTATTATTATTATTATTATTATGCTTTAATTGTATATATATTTTTGGGGTCATTACATCCTCCCCCTCCTTATAAAAATTTTGTCATCAAAATTTATTAATTTAAAATGAGTATTGTATTTGTGCTCTTGGTTTGAAAGATTTGGTCAAGTCTTATTATAAGACCAATTTAGCAGAATATTTGTCTGGAAGACTAAAGTGAGAATTGTTGGTCTAATAGAGGTTGAAGTGAAAAAACTCAAAAAATATAGAAAATGATTAAACGAATCATGAATTACAATAAAATAAAAATGAACTAAAATCCGGCCTTTAGAGCCTTAGCTTAACGTTAACATCTATTAAAGTTCTAGTGATGTCACTACTATCCGCCTAGGTACTTTCTTGGCGGCATTGACCTCTTGTAATGTTGCCGGCTTGGGTCAAAAAAAGGGAGAGAACGCCTATTTGTTCGGCAAGGGAGGAAAAGCTACCCTCTTCCCCTTGTGGCCTTTGGTGGGGATGCTCGTAACAAGTCATTAGTGGCCCGTACATGAGTCTCAATGTGTATTGGATCTCTTGGAAATGGTGGAGTAGGCCAGCATTATCATAAACCCTTAGTGTGGTGACTGCAATATTGTCATTGTAAGGGGTATGACTCATTGGTGTGATGTTAGTTGTAAGTTTCATAGACGTAATATTGTCAATAGGGATGAGGGTACAAGTGGTTGAGAAAATAGCGGGGGCACTGCTTGGGGCGGTAGTGGTGGAAAAGGTAAGATGGATAATTGGCAGGGCAGTAGTTGAAATGGTGGCCTCTTCAATAGATCCCCGCCTATGCCTACAGTTCTCAAAACAAAAGCGTACATTCCTCGGCTTGATCGGACCATACCATCCGAGTCGTGCTACAAGCAAGGTAGCCCGCTCCATGGAGGGGAGTTCCCCTTCATTGCTGCGGAAGGCCTCCTCTAGAATCACCAACTATCCCTCGCTGGGTCTCCACCTTTGGATTGGCAATCTAGTGCTGCTTTTAGCAACTTGGGGAGTTGGGTGATTTGGCAACATTTTCAAGTAAATGAAATAAGTAATGAGACAACTAAGAGAAAAGTTGGGAAGAGCTAATCTCTGCAAACCGAAATGTGGTTGTTCAAGATGGTAGAAAGTTATGATACTTAGAAATCAAGGAGAATAAACCCTTTTTATAGGGGAATGGCCGCGTGTCGTGGAAATCAAGAGAGAGTAACGTGTGCCATGAGAATTGAGAGATGCGTGTTGAGGATATCGAGCGTGCGATGCATTTTGCAAAAATTGAGGGAGATCAACGTGTGTTGCGAGAATCAAGAGAGAGCGATATGTATTGCGAATATACGACGCGTTTTGCGAAAATTGAGGGAGAGCTACATGTGTTGCAAGATTTAAGGGAGGGTGACGCATGCCGCGAGCAACATGTATTGCAAAATTCACGGAATCAAAGTTCTATTTAAGTTTCTACATCTTTATTAATGTTTTAACTATAATTAATCCCATCTTTATATCACCACTTGAGAGGGTGCCCTAGTGGTAAGGAACCGGTCGTGTATCCATGTGATCGCGGGTTTGAGTCCCCACTTTGCCCAAGTGGTCTCATGCCCTGGCCTTGCTTCGGAGGTAAGTGAACTATAGTCGATGATTCCCACTCATGAGGCTATTTTTTTACTTGTTTATTTATTTATTATTATTAAGTTACTTCGAGCCACTTATATACTTTTTTGTATAAGGAGTTCTATTCTAATATATACTACTGTGGACAACCCTGGTCAGGATTGGTTGATTACCTTAACTATTTTGGATGAAGAAGTCTATAATAATTGAATAATGAACTTGAATTTTTTTTAAAATCATTTTTTTGAATTTAAATATAATATAGTAATATTTAAATTGTATTAAATTCTTTATAAACTAATACAAAATTAACATTAAAGATTTTGTCAAATCTATATTCCTAAATCAAGCTTGAATATTTTGATGAAAGCTGAATATGCAATGTAAAAATACATATTTATATCCAACTTGCACATGCAAAGGAGTTTTGGGTAAAGTCAGATTTCAGAATAGACCGTTTGTTCATATCTACTAGTATGTGTAGTATCTCCAAACTCAGTAGTGTCTAATGTGTTACTTCTTATATTTTTAGTGAAAATAATAACAGTGAAAATAAATAAATCTTGGATATTATTATATTATTATATTTATATACTTGATTATGAATATTAAATTTTAAATTATTAATGCATCTGATCTAGAAATTAATTATGGATCATCAATATGGGTACGTGTTTCTACAAACATAATATATTCTAACTAATTAACGTGTCTTCAATAATACTATCATTTTTCTTAAAGAATATAGGATTGTTACCTGTCCTTGGGAGCCTTCACGTTAATCTTACTTCCCCTAATGTTATTATCTTTAGGATCCATTCTTAAACAATGATCAAATGTTATTTTAAAATCATAAATCTATTGTTAATGCATAATAATATAACAGATTAAAAGAAATATCCTAAACTAGCCAATTCTACCCAAATCATGTTTTATGCCCAAGCTCTAGTAAAATCTATACGCTAGAGTATGCAGGACCTATATCCTATACTTTGATACCAATTGTAAGGACCCAAACCTGAATGGGTTCCTAGATAGAAATTTTTCAGTGGACGCACATAAATCTAAATTATTTTTATTACCATAGAACTAATTAACTTTATTATAAATATATGTCGCAACTAATAAAATGAAAATTTCTAAAATTTTAAAATGCACAAACATATTCTAAATTACATTATGTTAAATTTTTATTCTACTCTACTCTTTCTACTCTCGCCCATGCACTCGCTACGCCAGATTTTTGGTATACTCTTCAAAATTATCTGAAATGTAAAATAACGATTGCGGTGAGATGACACTCAGAAAGTAAATAAGATTATTATTAGTGTGTGATCAAAATGAGCTTTCATAATATTATACTTTCGTAAAATAATATTTAATACTATAACTTCAAAACTGCTTTTAAAATAAATGTGAATTTAAAATTTTTTACATAAAAATTTTACCATCAACTACAGTAGTAAAATTTTATAACCATATATTGTAATTGTTAAATTAAACTTTTAACTTTAAAACTATAACTATAATATTTAATTATATATATATAATTTTCCTTACACGTTTTTTTTAGATCATCATTTAGGTACAAAAATGGCTATGTTCTAGGGAGTTTCTTTGAATTCCAAGGAGTTTTTCAAAATTAACTTGTCTTTCTATAAATTTACAGATAATCTTAGATTTATCTTTTAAATCCCTTTTTAACTCTTCAATTTTCAAGTCCTTGTCTTTCATGAGGGATGCATGAGATGATTTTGACTTTTTACTAACTTCAAAAATTCTTTCAATTTCAATTTCAGCCCAGAATTTTTCTTATTCGTTTTCTCAAGCATTTTAAGGGTATACAAATATTTCTAATGCAGTTCATCATAAGAAAGCATGCTATTTTCATTTTTTGAAACACTGGAATAATAAGATGAAGCAGAACAAAAAGATTGTACCTCGTGGTCTTCGTGAACCATCAGACATAGATTTACAATCTCGTCATCATTGGATTTAGATTCTGAACTATTGGTAGCGCGAGTGTCCCAGCCAACCTTTAGTGTCTTCTTCTTCCTCTTCTTCTTCTTCTTAGACACTTTCCTCAGTCGGGGACAATCTGGCTTGATATGTCCAACTTCTCTACAGTTATAGCACATGGGAAGATCATCCTTTTGCTTCCTTCTGCTTGACCCTCCCTTCTCTGTTTTTGAGCCATTGAATTTCCTGGTGTATTTCTTGTTCTTCCTTATGAACTCTTTGAATTTCTTAGCGATAATCGCCATGTTATCATCCGATTTTGAATCACTTCCCTCACTGGAGCTGTTGGATGATGCCTTAAGCGCTGTAACTTTCTTAGTTTTGTTTTGCTCATTCTTCCTTTCATTTATTGCTAGTTCATAAGTAATGAGCGAACCTATCAATTCATCAACAGATATCTCCTTCAGATTCCTTCCTTCTGCTATTGCAGTGACCTTAGCTTCCCAAACTTGCGGTAGTCTCCTAAGTATCTTCCTGATCAACTCATAAGTAGAGTAAGATTTACCAAGAGCATTTAAAGAATTCGTGATGTGTGTGAATCTTGTGTATATGGATTGAATAGATTCATCAGCAGTCATTTTAAATGTTTCATATTCACTAGTAAGCATGTCTATCCTACTATCTTTTACTTCCTTAGTACCTCCATATGTGACTTCTAACTTTTCCCAAATCTCTTTAGTAGTGTTACCAGCCATAATCCTATTAAACTCATTTACATCTAATGTACAGAATAGCAAGTTTCATTTACCTTATCAACTACTTTCATAGGAACATGGTTTCCCTTAGAAACTATTTTTCATACTTTCCAATCTACATTTAACAGGTATATACTCATCCTACATTTCCAAAAAGTGTAATTTACACCACAGGAAATTGGTGGTCTAGTGGACGAGTGTCCCTCACCGAATGGAGTTACACTGATGTGTGCCATGTGATCATTTTACAAAGATAACGGTTAAGTCTATGTAAACCTTGCTCTGATACCAACTGTGAATTCAGGTGTAATCCCAAAAGGGGTGGTGAATTGGGTATTTTGAAAATATTTAATTTTACTTCACTAATCAGTCTTTATTTTAAGATTTAACATAGACAATCACCAGGGCTTGAAATTAATTCAATCCAATAATTTTATATTCAATTATACCCAATTAATTACCAAATTCTTGTAAGGTTATTCAACATAAACACATACAAGATAGGTAATGAAATGCGTTGCGGAAACTAAAAAGAGTAAGGAAGAGAGAAGGCAAACACAACTTTTACGAGATTCATCCAACCTGACCTACGTCCTCGCCTTGAGCAACCTACTCAAGGATTCCACTAAATCCCTGCTCCTTTAACCGGGATGGAGCTTCCCTTACCTCTGCTGCTTACAAGAGGTACAACTTCCTCATAATCCGCTACTTACAAGAGATACAACTTTCTCCTCAAATCCGGTTCACAACCCGAACTGTGATTACAATATAACAATTCTGCAAAAACTCAATAATGCTTCTACATAAGCTGGTGAGTACAATAGAAATTCCTAACACATATTCATATGATAAAACTTGAAGTTCAGTATGTATGTAACGGTAAAATTGTTATATGTACGATATGCTCCACAAAATTACCTTCAAGATAATATCTTCAAAAAATTAATTTCTTATAAATAAACGCTTTTGAGATTTTAGGGTTTCAAACCAATCCACTTGATGTAGGAAAATCAAGGTATGATCCTTGTAAAAATAATTTTAGTAACACTCAAATCTAGGTTCCAACCATAAAGTAATTTGCAAGATTAACTCGTTGAATAAAAATATGACTTGAAATATTGTAAAGATTTCTCACGAGCATGTATTTAAACACTCTCAAATTTTGAAATCAAATAGTTTTTGTGAATAAACTATTCAGATTGTTATTTTTGTGTATATAAATTTAATGAGCTATGGGAATAACAAAAATTTAAATGTGTAAAATATTTTTACCAAACCTCAAACCTCAAGATGAATGAAACGTTGCAGTAAGATATGAGCGAAAGCTCTTGACTTTTGAATGAGAATGCCCAAAACTTGATTTATAGAAGTTGGAATGCAAGCCCGTAGAGAATTTTCATTTAACGCTCTCAAGATATGTTCAAAAAGTGAGGCACTAGGGTTCTTAGGTTGATTTTATATGAGTTCTCGACCCTAAGTTTAATCTCAGCTATTGGATCAATTTAAATGGACGGAATTCCACGTGTATCCCCGCTGAAATGCAGTTCTGTGCTTGATATTCATCAACGAGAGGACACCTTCGTCGACGAGTGTTCTACACTCGTTTGTCGACGTGAACATGAGTTCGTCGATGAAAGACCTGTCTGAAATTTTTGTACTCTCGGTATTTTATCGTCGACGAGAACGAAGTGTTTGTCGCCGAGTGGCCTTCATGAGTTCGTCGATGAGGCCATAGGGTTCGTCGAAGAGGCCTCTAAAAATTTGCCTCTAAAATTCTTTTTAACTTAGGACATTGTAAATATATATTTCATGATATGCATGTGTCTTAAAGTCAGTTTAGGGTTTAATTTTGAGCTTTTAGTTATATCATATAAAATATGTAAATACAATGAAATCTAAATACCCATTCCTATGACTATCTTGAACTTTGACGCTTGCATCTCCATTCTTCTACTTTTTTAGTTCCTTGAATTGTGTCTGGTTGTACATTCTTTAATTCTCATGGCTTCCTTGACTTCCTCAACTTCCGTGCATGCTAAATAATGTTCCTGTTCACACTCTCAATGCACAGATTAAATACCAAGTGATTTGTCATTATCAAAATAGGATTGGACTCGTAGAGTCAACACTCAATTGTGTGGCATAAGAAATACTAGTTTCAGTACAGAATTTAATATAGAATTTTATACAGCTTTTTGTTTCCTTCGTTTTCCTTTCCATGCACACGCCCTAACCCCTTCATTAGCCTTCCTCCATGAAAACTGGTGAGCTAGATTTCCTTGGCTTGCGTGCCACCCTCTGTCACAATTAGAACCCCAAAAATGGTTGGCCATTCTCGCATTTACTCTTCTCCATCCTCAAGGTCACCATGTCCATGCAAGAAAGCTAGCTAGATGAGTTGGCCTTGTCGACCATAGCTGGCAATAGTTGGCTCCCCTTTACCCATTGGACAAAAGTCTATCCCTTAGCAGCAACCCACATATGCTCCCCTACTTAAACGTAGAGACCTCACAAATGAATGGCTGAGCAGATCCACACCCAAGAACACTTATTACTGAGTCTCCCTTCTCCCTTCTTCCTCTCAAGTGATCTCTTCTAAAGACCCTCCTCGACCATCACCCTCTCTATTTGTGTATGCACAAGGCATATTAGCATGAGAATAATAAATAAATGTATGATTGAGCTAGCAAGCTAGTGTATGAATATATTGGCATATGTTTTATGTTAATGAGAATATGATAGATATGAATATATATAAGTGCGTGAAAGTTAATGCATATGCATATAATGTGGGCATGAAATCATGCATGCTTGTAAGGTGTAGGTGTATGCATAAGGGAATAAGCTAGTGAACACACGTGCATGTGAGCATATAGGTGTGTATGTGCGGTTTAATAGTAAAGGTATGACAGTGTATGTGCATGTGCTGGGCCTTTTAGTGAACATATAATGCATGCATATCCATGCATGTACAAAATTATGTATGTGTAGGCATGAGTAATACAATGTGCAAATGCAAAAAATGAAATAATTAAATAATGTACATGAATGCTTTATACATAGCTAGACATGCATGATTTTATATATATGTAGGTATGTGAAAGCATGTGAGTGGGCAGTGGGAATGATTTTTGTATGAATGGTAGTGTATGTCAATGCATGCAGGAGTGTAAGCATGTAGATGCATGTGTTTAGGAATGCATGCATGCATGCATGAGTATAAGTTACTTTTACATAAATAAAATAATGCATATATGTGTATTAGCATAGGGGTATCTGTACTAATGTGTTGGGATGCATATATGGGTAGGTCAGTGTGAATATTGATGCATACTTTTGTGCATGGTATGTAATGCATGTAGGCTACATGTGAAACAATGGATAATGTCTTATATTGTGATATATGTGTAATGATAAAAGGATTTTAGTTGTGCTTTGAGTAACCACCATGATTAAAATAATCGCTCTTTGTAAAACATTGTGCATGTTTTACTTTCTTACAAATACATGCGTGTGTGTGTGTGTGTATGTAATATTCTTTGCAACTGAAAATCATAGACAGAAGAATGGGGAAATGTTGTCTCTCATAAATATCTGGGGGGAGGGGGGAGGGGGGAGAGGAGGGGGGGTGCTTACGTACTCTAATTGACTGTGTACTTGTTTGTTCTATCTATTTTGTGTACAAAGAATATTAAATAATTTGATGAAAGGACCTTATGGTGGGGCAATGACTTCCTTTCGAAATGCTAGAGGTGATGGATAACCTCTATGATGGTGGGATTATTTAATGTTAAAAGGTTGGTAAATAAAAAAAAATAAAAATAAAAAGAAAAGGAAAGAGGCATAAGTCTTGATTAATTGAGTTTAAGAGGTAATTGGCTAATGAGGTGTCGTTTGTTAAGTTGGGCGTGTTAGGGGCACTGATGTCTTCTCCTAGCATAACTGTACTCTCAAATCCTACCCTAGTTCCATTGACTACAACTACTAGTTTCTTAACTTAAGGTTAACATAGAATCTGAGAATCAACAGTAATTAGGTCAACTAACACACTAAAAAATATCAAGTTAGTGTTAACTCCTTTAGAAATTTAAAAGACCTCTAATCTCAAATTACACTCTCTTAGTTCACCAT
The DNA here is from genome assembly GCF_029873635.1 of Malania oleifera. Classification (NCBI taxonomy): domain Eukaryota; kingdom Viridiplantae; phylum Streptophyta; class Magnoliopsida; order Santalales; family Ximeniaceae; genus Malania; species Malania oleifera. The sequence continues at coordinate 22,931,449 of NC_080429.1, read as the reverse complement.
CCTAGATGAGGCGGTTCGATCTAACTCTAGTCTTGGACATGTCAACCAAGTTTAATGACAAGGACTCTACAGATCGTTAGAAGAAGGTGGACTAAGTCAAAAATCCTTTTCAAAGTAGGGTGAGATGCTTATGCAATTTAATTGTGATGGTTGTTTCAAGGTGCCAAATACCTTTTAAATGATGTGGATGGGTGTGACTGATTTTGGATAGAGGTAGACTTGTTATGCAAACCCTTTCATTAGAGTTTTTTGAGATTCTTGTGAAATAGGGATTGAGAGATGTTAGAAATAAGGAAGAAGAAAAGGGAGATGATTAATAGACAGATTAGATTAGGACAGCGACAGACCTAGTTTATATCTAGTGGGGGGAAATGCTCGTACTAAAATTTTAGGAAACAATATATTATATAATAAATTATATAAATATTTTGATTAAAAATATGATTATGCCCCAACTAAAATTATGAAATAGTAGGATTATATTTGCAATATTAATCCAAATTATGTAAAGAAACTATTGCTAAATTAATGACTTTAAAAACTATTCAAAATATTCTTAAAGAGACACCACAATGGTTTGACATATATAGTGCTTTTATATGATACATTAGAGGTCTAAGGTTCAACTTTAAAATTTTAATTTGAAAAAACTTTCTACATATGATTTTTATATATATTTTTTATTTCCTTATCTGTAACTATACACAAGTTACCTCCAATTGAGAACATTTCTAAGTTCGCCATTGGATAAGGAACAGATAAGTTGGAGAAGGAATAAATTAGAGAGAGAGAGAGAGAGAGAGAGAGAGAGAGAGAGAGAGAGAGGATAAAAGACATTGGAGCATGTTTAGCAATGGGCTAGTGGTATTATGAGTGAAAAATAGAATAGGTGGTGCACCTATTTATTCCTATTCTAAGTCAAACATGGAGTAATAATTAACTTAAATCATAAATTCAAGATTTTTAATCCTAATCATAAATTCATGACATTTCTAGACATTAATCCTTTCACAAATTCAAAATATTAATCCTAATAATGAATTTGGGAAGTTATTCAACATTAAACGACCTAATTATTATAGTTGACTTTCTCCCCTAGCCTCTGTGTCATCTAGTGGCCATGCCTAATGCATGTCTGCTCCATCACATGATGATTGGGTGACTTGTTGGTTAATTGGACAACCTTTGTGACTCGATGATTGCCCTTTGTTATCTAGGTGGATAATGGGGCGATAAATGATTCAACTAATCTAGGAAATTTCTATGTGCCAAGCAATGTTCATTATGTGCTTCACCCTAGCAACTTCCTTGTTGGTCCTTAATATGACAATAATAAGAAATTTGCTAGAGTGTTTTTCATGCGCCTATGTAATGCTTAATATGTGCCTTGTTTGGATGACTTCATAAGTAATTCCTTATGTGACTATCTTAGCTAGAAGATCATCACTATATTCTAGGGATTCATAAAGATTGCACAAACAACGGTACATTTTTTCTTCAAATTAACATATTTCTCTGGGTGATCTTGGTTCACATTTACACTTTAAAATAAAGAAGTAGGTGAGCTGGAAGAAAGATGATTGTTTGGAGTCAAAGATCCAAGATATCCTCATATTAGATGGAGCATGGGGAATATGATGAATATTTTCATGTTGCATTATAACTTGCACCTTCATAATCCATTAGATGATCATTAGGCTTCATATCTGGTTGAGCTAGGGATTTCTAAAAGCAGTAAAGTTGTAAATATCATGAATTATCTAATTTGGGCTTGGTAAAAGAGTTTTCCTAAATATGCAAATGATCAAAGATAACATCTTATCCAACCCAAACATAGGTAAGGAAGAGAAAACTAATTGGGACATCAATTTGTAGATTCTTGTTAGTGTTATCTTGTGTTAACATAAGAAGAAAGAGAAGTCTTGCTTCATTGGAAAAAAAATATATGGATAAAGTGTATGTAATACATAGGCATTCTTTTATTTGTTGGTTAGCCTAGCAAAATAGGTTAACCACATTTGATAAGCTCGTTTCTTGGCTTTTAGATTTTGTAAAGCTAATTCCAAAACAAGATATCATTGTTCTTAAACTGCTAGGTTACCTAGCAAATCTACTTAAAAACCAATTGATTGCTTGGACTACAAGTAGTAGTCATGGATTGGGTAGGAAATACCATATAGTTAATTAGTTTGGGAAACACGAACCAAATGAAGTCTCAAGAATGCTTTCAGCATATACTATCTATTATGCCTGTAGAATAAGGAATGCTCTTACATATGTGTTTATCAAACTCGTATGCAAAACCTTTTGACTTGGCAAGGTAGTGATTGCTTATGGGGAGATGGGAAATCTAGATGTGATCCTAGGATCTTATGTTTGCCCTTATCGAAGGTATAAGGATAGATATCCTATTGTACAATGGCCCTGAAAAATAGGGAATTGGAATTATAGAAATCATGGAAGGAGGGAGAAAGGAAAGAAGTGAATTGATTTAGATTAGAGGAGGAAAGGAAGAGATGAAGATGACAGAGATGCAAAGAGTTAGAATAGTAAGATATAATGGCACGAGGACCAATCCTATTATCATTGGGTTGGTTGAAACTGTAATCAAAAGCCCTTACAATATTAACATCGAAATCACTTATACCCATGCCGCGTCAACTCTAAGATTATAAAATAGCCTAAAGGTTCACACACTATCTTGCTAATTGACATTCCTATCCTAAACTACCTTTTTTTCTTTTTTGAAAAAAGCTTCCTAACATAAAAAAGTCTCCTTGGCATTGGCATTATGACATTTGACTTCTTCCAACTTCTTTATTTGGGAAAATTAATCTTCTTTGAAATGTCATCATAGTCAACTCCTCTGACTAGTCCCTTTAACTGCAATCGAGCCTACAAATATTTCAATTACTACTTCCATCTTATGAGTGAACTTGTGAAGTGTTTGATTGTTGCTCCCCATGAACTTTTGTTCAAGCACATCATTGGACCAATAGCAAAATTCCATGCTGCTGGCCTAGGCATCTTTATATTGAAGCGAGATGTGGCTTCTCTATCATGGTCCATATTACCTTTGTCTTTGCTTATCTATTGCCTAGAGTTCCAAATGTATTTACAAGATCTTTCAACCTTTGATTAGGATCCCTTCTAGTTTCTTCGATGACAATTCTAGTTTAGGAGACATTTGACTTGCCAAGCCTCAACAATCTTCACATGTCTAGGTTGTGATTGAACTTTTAGGTGTTAATTGTGCGATACTTTATTCCTTGATGTGTGGCCAACCATGACCACTTAAAATGGCACATAGCCAATTATTAAGCCTGGAGAAGTGTACAAGCAAATTATCTACAAGTTTTGAGAATACATTGAAGATGCCATTCAATATATATTAATGAATGTGTTAAATGTAGCAAAAATCAAGAGTTTCCAATTCCTATTTGATCAAAGCAAAGCTTGTAAAAAGCAGATTTAGTATCTTGGTTGGCAGGCTTATCTAGCCTTTGTTTGTAACTCAATTCATTAATATGAGTACCTTAATTTTGTCTAGAAAGATAAAATAGTAAAAATAAAAAATGAGATATTAAATAAAAAAGAAGAAAAAGATATAACAAAAAGTATAGAGATAATACAAAAGATGGAATTGTAATAGAAAAATTAAGAAATAAAAAAATTTAAAAAATATGATGATATATCACTACAATCCTCATCTATTACTTATTAAAAGAAAGAAAAACAAACAAACAAATAAACAAATAAATGAACAAACAAAAATACAAAAAAATTATAATCCTAGAAATTGTTTAAGCATTAACTATCACTTTTTATTTATCAAATGAGTTGTTAAAATATTGATTGTTACTTTTTATTTTGATTTCTTCAAAGGGGGTACGCTCTATAAACTAATTTTATTTTATTTTTTTTACATTCACACTAGCTCATCAATCTATATGAATTCTAATTTTTTATTAGTTCTCATCACTATAATATAAAAGTGAACTTGTCTATATTAAACAACCAACTTGTGATTTATTTAGGCATGAGGAGCAATTGAATTATAATAGAAAAAAGTTTTAAAAATGTGATAAAATATCAATAGAATCCTAAAATGTCATAGTTATATATATATATATATAAAACCAAATTTGCACAATTAGGAAGTTGTTTAATCATCAACTATCACATTTGTTTACCAAGTGAGGGGTTAAACTCAAGTGCAGGCATATTAAGGGTTTTGAATTCCTTGTAAACTAAGTTTGTTTAACCAGATTTTACCTATTTCGTTGACTCATCGACGAAGACGCCGCCTCGTAGACAAGTTTGGCCAAGTCAAAGGGCTATAAATATCTATTTGGGTTGCTTCTTAGCTAAGAAATCAAAAATCCTCTCTCTCTCTCTCTCTCTCTCTCTCTCTCTCTCTAGATTTCTTCGCCCTACGTTGCTAGAATCGACAATCCGACGTCACTACGAGGATCAGGGAAGGATTCTCTTTGAGATTTGTGGAACAAATCTTCGTTTCGAGTGTTTTTGGGTTTCGACTCAAAATCGAGGTAAGACTTGGTTTTCATTTCTGTTCCGGTAGTTTTGTAGGGAATGGAATTGTGAGTATGTTTTGTACTATGGTTTACAGGTTTTGGAAACTCGGTTCGCTATTTAGGAGCCATAGAGCTCGGGTTTGGTTATTTGGGGAAAGGTAAGGGGATTCTGTTTATATCGATTATTTTCGAAATCAGACTCGATAGAACTTCGATTCATGGTCCTATGTGTGTTTTGGTTACCCATTTGGGGAAATCTAAAGGGTAAAATTATGAGTTTTGCATATTATTGTTTTGGGAAAAAAAGGGAGCATTGGGTTGTATCTCTGGTTTCGTTGGAAAACCATGAATATATTTTGATATATATTATGTTATGGAGATGGCCGTACCTTGACTTGTTTAAACTATATTTTTGAAAAATCATGATTTTTGGATTACCAAATGAGTCTGGATTGAATTGTTATATGGACAAGCATGAGTTGTGTTTTGATGAAATGAAATAGGAACGGGGTTCAGAATTGTTCTGGGTTTTGATATCTGACTTTTGCCGAAGAGTACGCAATACCACTAGATCAACCGATTTTTACCGAAGGGTGTGAAAACACCATATCTACACAAGTTCAACACTATGGGCTTATGTTATGCTAGGTTACTGGGGGCACCAGCTTTTTCTGAAGGATGTGAAATACCACCAAACAACCGACTTTTGCCAAAGGGTGTGAAATACCACCAGACAGTCCGACTTAGGCTGAAGGGTGTGACGACACCAAATCGTATTGCTTTGTTTGTGAAAATACTGGAACTAGATTGAACTGTGTATGTTTTATGTCATGATAACACTCATATGCCACACACCGATATAACCTGGATCTGCCTTACTGAGAAGTGTCTCACCCCTATTGTACGTACATGTTTTTTTCAAGTCCTTCGAGTAACCGGAACTGGTATCCTTGTGTTGGGAGTGTAGTGGTTGGTGTATTGTAGGAAGTACTTGTGCGAGTACTAAGACTTTATCGAGTTGTCATTTTGGGTTTTGACTGACACCTGGATCATGTTTTGTATTATGGAGTTTAGACTTCTTTTGTATAGACTTTGGTATGGTACAATGTATGTATAGAAAGAACAGTTTCCGCTGTCTATTTGTCATATATGTGAATGTGTATAGGGTGTATGGGAACCCCACGAGGTTGGACCCTCATTCATTATGGTGTATCATTGGTGTTTTGTATGATACAAGGATAGATTAGGTTACTAATTCACCCATGGGTCCCATTTTTGGGTTCAGGGCTTGACAATACTCCCCAACAATCATATTTCCCTAGATCAGGTTGGTAAACTCCTCAACATTTTCCACTTTAGTGGACGAGGGAAAGTACCTATCAAAGAACAACACCTTGAATCATTCTCAAGTCAACACCACTTTTACTACCCTTTGTCCCTCTAGCAACTTCATAGAAAACCACCAACTTTTCGCATCTGCAGTCATCTTAAACATAGCATAGCGGACCTTCTGCTCATCCGTGCAGCCAAGTACTTCCATTATATCCTCAATTTCCTGAATCCAGTTCTCTGCAATCACTGGATCAGGTCCTCCCTAAAAAGTTGGATGGTTCAACCTCATGAACTCCTTGATACTACTGCCTTGATATGCAGTTGGGCAATTCTACTCTCTTGGATCCTTCCTCATTTCTACCCTGACTTGTCAAGATATACCCCTCAGCATCGTGGAGGTATCAAAGTCCTCCTCCTTAGAAGTCTTCGAGTCATCTCTTCCTTCAACCTCTACATTCTCACCCCTAGGATCCATCCTAAAAATAGGACATAAAGAGTTAAGAATTTCATTATCCTAACCTACTCAATACAATCATTAAACTAAAATCTAGTATACATCCAAATCTCTAAGTTAAGGACCAGTCCCATAGCTTAGAAACAGAATCATCTAAGGTTTTCCGTGGTTTGTCTGAAACTGTCGACTATTTCAAAAAAATCACAGAAAGCCGTCGACGTACTTCCACCTCAAGGCTACAAGACAAAATCCTACAACTCTCAATACCTATTCTACTCATTTCCTATCCTCATTGTCATCTGCTCCTATACTCTAGTATTAATCATCCTTAAGTCTGCAGAACCCAAAACCTAATGCTCTGATACCAAACTGTAACGCCCCGAACCTGCAACTAGGGTTCGGAGTGTTATTTGAAATAAATCTCTTATACCACCTTGTTACGCCCCGAACTCGCCAAGTGGGGCCCGAATGCCTCGTGATCCATTATTGTATCTGATATCATAATCTTAATTATGCAACGAAAATAATAACTACTCCTCAATAATATACTAGAATTTCTACATATCTATAATCTCAAAAGCATTCTCCAAACAACCAGTATTCACAAACATATATACATCTCATAAAACATAAACAAACCCTAAAATATACATCTCAAAACATATACACTAAAGTCAAAAATTTTATTGAGCTCAATCACGTGAAGGTCCTGAAAAAGATAGAATACCATATCGGGTAAGGCACATCTTAATAAGTCGGAATAGATTAGCACTAGTGTGTGGCTATCATGAGGTTTGTGTACAAATATATTGTAGAGACCTGGAAAATAAAATTGTTGACTTTAGTGCAATCCTAAGGGGGGGTGAATTGGATATTTAAAAATTTCTTCCCAAGTTAAACCAGATTAGCAAAAGTATTACACAACCTAAGGTCTGTCTATGCAGTTATAAATCCAATCATTCACAATAAAGCACACACGTGCAGTAAATAAATTTCAAAAAAATAAATTGCACACTTGATATGTTATCGAGGTTCAGCTAAAATGTCTATGTCCCCACCTTGGCTTACTAGCACAAGTATTCCACTATAAAGCTCACTTAACGGGTGGAGCGGCATCGGTTATAACTAGGTCAATTAGCATAGGGCTGATCTCAACTTATAACCATACCTTACCAAGATGGTGCACCTAACTTTCCTAATCGGGTCTAAGCCAATCCGGGACTATTCAATAAGGCTAGTCCCCCTCTTCAAGCCCACGCCTGGAATACAACAAATATTCAATATAAATTTTGCGTACACAAAAATATGCTTCTCAACAAGCAAATATGTACCACAATAGAGTCCAGATAACAATGCAAGCACAGATGATAGTAAATATGCTCAGTGCTAATAACGTGTGCTTAACACTCAATCAGAAGATAATATGCAATCAAGATCTAGAGTGTATTTTCAAGCAGTCTTTAAAACAAGGTATCAATGTATATTAATCAACATAAGTTTTAAAGTATTTCAACTAGAATATTCAAAATATCTCAAATAAGTTTTTTATAAAAAATAATAGCTTAAGAGATATTTGAAAATATGTAAGCGTGTGAAAAATATTTTTGCAACTCAAAAATCACAAGCTTGATGAGTCTTACAACCAAGATGCAAAGACTCACTAGCTATGAAGATTTTTCCCACACAAAGATTTATTGGTTAAATCGAGGGAAAAAATATTAGGAAAAACTCTCTATAAAAACTATTAATCAATATAGAACAATTAGAGTTTAAGCAACAAGAACCACTCAAGAACACTATTAGGAAGTTGGATTTATCGAAGGAATGACAAACAAAGAGTGTATAGGCTTGGTATATCAAAAATATGATCTTGAAAATGCAGAGGATTTTTGGCTAATTGATATTGCTAATCACTCTTAATTTTTGCAAATGAACCCATATATATAGAGAGGGTCAAAATTGTGACCGTTAGGGATACATAGGGTATAATTAACTTTGTTTTAACACTATTTAGAAAAATTAACCCTATTTAATCCCTTTAAATCGCGGTAAAAAAATAGCCAACCCGAGAGTTTTGAGCGCTTGACCCATGGTTCAGTCTCCCGAACAAACACAATAAAAAAAAGTGATTTTTTGAAGTTTGGGTGCCTAAATTTAGGTTCGATTTGCTAACCAAAGCGATTTTCCAAAAGTCCAAGATTCGGTCGCCCAATCTCAAGTTCAGTTTACCAAACTTCAACTTTTGCTTGCCTGAGGTGGATTTGAACGTGAAGCTTGGGCGCCCAAGGAAGGTGAAAAGTGACCACTCAAAGGTTCGGTTGCCCGGGGACACTCAGTTCGATTTGGTTCGGTCACCTGAACCTAGTCAAACTTGTTAACCAATCAACCATTCGATCAACCGAGGCGTTTTCAATGCACACAATTTGGTCGCCTAAAGTCCTTTCACACTTAAGATTTTGTCCTGATTTTTAGCAAAAATTATGTGCAGGGACCTAGGGTCAATCTAGGGTCATTTTACTTAGTCCCAAAAATATGGTGTCGATTAATCTTCGGCCAACCGAAGGGTGATCCCTAAGGTCATTCTGCGGTCTTGAGCATATAATCCTATCATGCATGTGATGCAGTTAGTACATACCATATTATATTATAGACCATAAAATAAATGCAAATACAAATGCAAATAGGTCTTCATTCTTTCGATTCTTCAATTGCCATAAATGAAGCTTGATCTTCATAGTCTGTATGGCTTGCTTGAGTTTCTACCATTAGTGCATGCAAGGATAAACCTGTTCAAAAAGCTCAGTGCATAGGTGGGAAACACTGGTTTTGTCATAATCAAAATGGGATCAGACTTCTAGAGTCAACAAAAATAATAAAACAAATTGGGAAAAAAGGATTTTTGGCTAAGGAAGGAGAAAACAGGCAACAGTTTTTTGAATGAGGAAGAAAATTGGTGACGGTTTCGGGGTTTTACCATGGGCCAGTAAAGGCTAAACGGTAATTACTAAGCCGGTTAAATAGAAAACCGGCAATAGTTTTCTAAGGGTCAGAGAAAATTGGTGACGATTTTCTCTGTAGTGAGTGAATTAAAAGGATCCTGCGAGCATTTTTGGTTAAACAAAATAAATTCTCTCTCTCTCTCTCTCTCTCTCTCTCTCTCTCTCTCTCTCTCTCTCTCTCTCTCTCATGCAAACCACGACCCCTCTTCCTTCTCTTTTCGATTTCAGCTTCATTTAAGCTCGGATTGGTGATCAGGAACCACCACGGGGGTCTTGCGAAGATTTTCTGCAACCTATGCAGAGCGGATTTCCAAGTTGGTGTTCTAGGGCACAATCCCAAAACTAGGGTAAGTGGTGTATTTTAGGTTTTTTAAGTTAAATTGGAGTATATGAAATGTAAGAGGTGTAAATGGAAGTTATTCTGGGATTTGTATTGAATAATCTAGGAAAAATGTGTATTACAGGTTTTTGGGCTACGAACACCGAAGGGCATAGAAAATTTTGGTGTTTAGTGGAATGAGTAAGCCAAGTAAGGGGGAATAAATTATTACAATAGATTTAAGAAATACTGGATGAGTTATTATGTGAAAATGGGATTATGTTATTTTACCTTAAATTTATTATGATATAAACATCAGATGAAAACTTGTGTGGCATATGATTTATATTGAAATGTGTACATAGAAATGTGATTATTGAATTGATGAAATGAATTGTGAAAGTTGAAATGAGATTATTGAAAATATGAATTGAGATATGAGATTTGTAATGGGAGAAAATGTTGAAAGTAAAATGTACTGAAAAATGAACATCTTCTGAGAAATGATGAATATGTGATATAGAAAGGTTTTATTGATAAATGTGAATTTCATGAAATGAAATATGCATATGTATTTATGAGATGAAATGAGTTGTGAATACTAAAAATTTGAACATTGCAATGTTAATACTGCAATGAGATTTGAAATGTGAATATGAGAAATATGATTATGGGAAATGTGAATATGTGAAGTGAAAATATTGCAATGTTAATTCTACAATATGAAAATGAGAAATGTGAATATGGGAAATATGATTATGAGAAATGTGAGTATGAGAAATGTAAATATTGCAATGAAAAATTCTGCAATACTGATATTGAAATGTAAATATGTGAAATGTGAATATTGCACCGTTAATTCTGCAATATGAACATTAAATTGTGAGAAATGAAATGTGAAATTCCGAAAGGGGAATACAGACATGTGATTGATGAAATGCCAATATTACATAATGATTGCTGGTATATGGCAATGATAACCCTGATGGATGGATATGGAAACCCTAATGATGGGTTGTGATATTGAAAGCACGACATCATTGCTAGTGGTGTTAGTGCAACCACATGGACTTGTGGAGCATGTGGCATGTTAGTTGATTGAGCTACATGGTAGAATTGTTGTGCCCCCTGATTCCAAATCAGGGCTATTGACTAGCCAGTCGTACTGCAGATATGAGATATGTGATGATATTTGACCTAACCGGGTCGGCCAACCCCGATTAGGTCCAACCTTTGGGCCGCACAACCTTATTCATGGGGGGAAGCATGACGTGGAGCGATATCCTCAGGGTAGCCATGAGTACAGACATGGATGTATCGGTTATGGTGACACTCATGAGCTTGATATGAAAATGGAAATGGAAAGGAAATGATAATGGAAATGAAATGAAAATGAAAATGAAAATGAAATGAGAATCGAAATAAGAAAGAAAATGAGAAATGAAATAGCGTGAGTTAATAAATAATTAAAGCGAAGTAAAACACACCGCTTAAGGGCAACTGAGTGAGGTGAGTGCTCTGATAATTATCAATTGTAGCTAAATTTGAGTTGATCGGGCTAGGCTGCAAATGATATCGAGGCAGAGGGAAGCTACTTGTATGGGCGGGTAAGCTTCCCTATTCTTAGGAACTTCTCCAGTAAACTTGGGATACAAATGAATGATTTTGGAAATGGAAGAATAAACTTATGAAAGCTTGTGTTTTATACCTATATGATTATGATTGTGGAAATGATATATATTTTCTCAAAAGATATTATTATTGAAATAGATATGTGTTATTATATAATGAATCTCATATTGCCACACACTGTAGATAATTTATTCCTTCTTACTGAGATGTGTCTTACCTAATCATTTAAATATTTCAGGAAACTAAGATAGACCCAGTGATAGAGGTCTAAGATAGAGGGGAGCAGATACCTTGTGTAGTCAGGGTGAGTATTTTGAGTTAGGGAGGTTTGATTCCACTAGAGGTTTATGTATTAGACTTGTATATATGGATGGTATAGTACTCTGGTATGTTTATTCATTGTGGTATGTATGTATATATATATTTGAAATGACTTAAGCTATTAGAGTTGCGTATGAGTATAATTGTATACCCGATACCCACTTTCGAATCGGGTTATGTATTATGGTATCAGTGGTTGACGTGGCCGATATGTGGTGTATGTATTAATTACATGGAAAAAAAATGGTATGAAAAATTGAGGCATCAGAGTTTGGTATCAGAGCCTAGGTTTGTTAGGTTCTGCAAACTTTAGTAAATAGCGGAATACAATACCTGAGTATAGGAATGAGTATTGATAAGATATAAGTCAATTGTTATTAGAGGATGAGGGTAGAATTTAGGGTTCTGTCTTGCGACCTGGAAGTAGGTGTTCTGTGGTTGTTTCTGTGTTTTTCTTGGGGTGACAACTTCTGGTAAACCATAGATACTATCTTTGGATCGTATTTCTGAGTGGTAGGATTGAATCTTAAATGGAGTTTGAGGAATGTTTGTAGCAGCATAATTTTTTGATTTTATTATGCTAGTGTGTTAGTGGGATATGATAGTAGAGTTCTAAAATGGTGTTATACCCTTTGCAGAATGGATCCAGGGAGTAGTAGTGCATAGGCTGGAGGTGATGATGCAGGGCCTTCTAGTATGGGAGAAGGAGACTCAAATGTTGTACTACGTAGCATCACCGAGCAAGTGATGGCAAAGATGGCTAGATGTTTAGGGGAGCAGAGTTGCATGATTGAGAAGTTCACACGGATGAGACCCTCGTCATTTTCTAAAGGAACTGACCCACTTGTGGCTGAGAACTGGGTTCAAGATATGGAGGACATGCTAGCAGTTCTTCCATGTACAGATGAGTAAAAAGTTATATTTGTAACATTTAAGCTGACTGGGGAGGCAACGCATTGGTGGAGATTAGCGAGACTATTGGGTGAGCAGAGACCGGGTCCTGTAGCAGTAACGTAGAGCTGCTTTAGGGAGATCTTTTTCAAAATATATTTTCCCACTACTGTCAGGAGTGTGAAGGCTGCGGAGTTTTTTCATTTGACGCAGGGACTATTGACAGTACAACAGTATGCATCGAGATTTATCAAGCTGTCTCGATTTACTCTGTATTTGGTACTAAATGAGGAGAGAAAGGCAAGGAAGTTTGAGGAGGGTCTAAGGCAGAGTCTATTTGAGTAGGTTATAGGCTTTTAGGCTCAGACATTTGCATAGGTAGCAGATAGAGTTGCAATGATTGAGGATGACCTTCAGAGAGGCACCGCAATACAGAGTTAGGGGAAGAGGCCTGCACCTTCAGATGTTCAGGCAGGGTCTAGTCAAGGGCCTTGGAGGAGACAGGATAGTAGAGGTGGATAGAGATAGATAGTGAGAGATTGAGTTGTACAGGGCAGTCAGATGCCCCCTACTTGTCCTATATGCTACAAGAGACACTCCGGAGAATGCCGGGTTAGGGAGGTGGTATGTTATTGGTGTTATCAGTTCGGGCATATGGCGTGGGATTTCCAAGCATTGCCAATTGGCGCATTTGTTCCTAGACCATATCGAGGAGGTCATCAAGCACCTAGAGGTGGACATAAGAGGAATATTGCCCCAGCACAAGTTTACGCGCTAACACTGAGGGAAGCAGAGGCAGTAGGAAATGTGGTGACAGGTACAGTTTCAATTATGTCATTTACAGCTACTACATTATTTGATTAAGAGGCAAAGCATTCTTTTATTTCCTGGGATTTTGTTAAATTTTATGGGATAGAAACATAGCAGTTTGGTGTCAATTTATCAGTGGCTATGCCAACAAGGGCTATGGGGATATGTGGTAAAGTTCTTAGTAACTGTCCAATGTGCATTCAGGGGAGATCTTTATTAGTTGATTTGGTAGTCTTGGATATGTGTGGGTTAAAGGTGATATTCGGTATGGACTGGCTAGCTGCTCACTATGCCAGTGTTGATTGTCATCAAAGAGAGGTAGTCTTCAGATGTTCGGGGGGATAGGAGTACAGGTTTGTGGGGTCTTGTATGTGTACCCCACCATAGTTGTTATCCGCCATTCAGGCGAGGCGATTGTTGCTAGGGGGTTGTCAGGAATTTTTAGCCTGTGTAAAGGCGGTATCAAAAGAAGAGTTGAGATTAAAGGATATCCTAGTGGTGAGGGATTTTTCTGATGTTTTAGTATCGAGGACAATGCCGATTTCGAAAGCACCGTACAGAATCGCACTGATAGAATTAAAGGAATTGAAGGACCAGTTGCAAGAATTGTTAGACAGGGGATTTATTCGGCCCAACGTATCACGTTGGAGAGCACCTGTATTATTTATGAAAAGAAAGATGGGTCGATGGGAATGTGCATCGACTATCGTGAAATTAATAAAGTGACTATTAAAAATAAGTACCCGCTTCCCCACATCGATGATTTGTTTGATCTGCTACAGATTACACAGGTTTTCTCGAAGATAGATTTACGATCTGGGTATCATGAGGTAAAATTCAGAGTAAAGGATGTTTCTAAAATGTCGTTCAGGACTTGGTATGACCATTACAAATTTTGTTCATGCCATTTGGATTGACAAATGCTCCTACAATGTTTATGGATTTGATGAACGAGGTATTTCACCAGTATCTGGATCAGTTTGTGATAGTGTTTATCAACGATATACTGGTGTATTCAAAGACCCCAGAGGAGCACGAAGAACATCTGATGATAGTACTTCAGGTACTGAGGGAAAGGAAACTATTTGCAAAATTCAAGAAGTGTGAGTTTTGGCTCGAGAAGGTTACCTTCCTTGGACATGTAATCTCCAGGGGTGGTATCTCAGTAGACCTGAAAAAGATTGAGGCGGTAGTAGACTGGGTACGACCGAAGAATGTGCAAGAAATCAAAAGTTTCCTAGGATTGGCTGGATACTACCGAAGGTTTGTTGATGGTTTCTAAATTGTCGGGTCCATTGACTAGATTGACCAAGAAAGGGGTGAAATTTGAGTGGTCTAATGATTGTAAGCAGAGTTTTCAGGAGTTGAAGCAATGACTCATCACTGCACCAATGTTGATGATTCCTTCAAGTGAAGAGGGTTTCGTGATTTGCAGTGATGTATCGTATAAAGGGCTTGGTTGTGTTCTGATGCACCAGAGGAGAGTTATAGCATATGTCTCACGGTAGTTAAAAGAATATGAGAAGAATTACCCTACCCATGATTTGGAACTGGCAGCAGTGGTATATGCATTAAAGATTTGGAGACATTATCTTTATGGGGGTCCGTGTGAAATTTATACTGATCACAAGAGTTTGAAATACTTTTTCACGCAAAAAGAATTGAACATGAGATAGAGGAGGTGGTTGGAACTGATAAAGGATTACAACTGCACCATTAGTTACCACCCTGGAAAGGCTAATGTGGTGGTTGATGCCTTGAGCCAAAAGTCAGTGGGTGCATTAGTATCTGTAGTGGAGATCCAGCATCTGATTCAGATGGATCTGGAGAGACTGGGATAGAACTCGTAGAGGGTGATCATCACGCATTTATTGTCAACCTGGTGTTGTAACCGACTCTATAAGAAAGAATTAAAGCAACACAGAGGAGTGATGCAAAGCTGGTCGAGCTTATAGAGAAAGTACAGGATGGTCTGGAGGAGGATTTCAGTATCTTAAATGATGGAACCTTGAGGTTTCGTACCTGGTTATGTGTACTTGCTGATCTCGAGATTAAGAAAGTGATTTTGGAGGAAGCCCATCCTTGTATATGGTATATCCTGGTAGCACTAAAATGTACAGAGATCTCCGAAAATCTTTTTAGTGGAGTGGAATAAAAAGAGAAATTGTTGAATTTGTAGCACAGTGTTTGACATGCCAGCAGGTGAAAGCTGAGCATCAGAGACCGATGGGGTCATTGCAGCCGCTGTATATTCCTAAGTGGAAATGGGAGCACATAGCGATGGATTTTTTCATTGGGTTAACGCCAGCACTTCATGGATAGGAAACCATTTGGGTGGTTGTGGATCAACTTACGAAGACTCCCCACTTCCCTCCTATTAGAGTTAACTACTCCTTAAACCGATTGGCAGAGTTATACATTCAAGAGATAGTGAGAATGCATAGCATGCCAGTGTCCATAGTTTCAGATCGAAACCCACGGTTTACATCCTGTTTCTAGAGGAGTTTACAAGAGGCCATGGGTTCTCAATTATTGTCCAGTACAACATTTCATCCCTAAAAAGATGGACAAACGAAGAGGACGATACAGATATTGGAGGATATGTTGCGTGCATATATGCTGAACTTTGGAGGCAACTGGCTACGGTTTATTCCATTGGTAGAGTTTGCGTATAATAACAGCTGTCAGGCTAACATTGGGATGACACCATTGGTAGAGTTTGTATATAATAACAGCTGTATAGTAGGAAATATCGATCCTCATTATACTGGGATAAGATTAGGAAGAGATAGATATTGGGGCCAGAGCTGATACAACATACTCAAGATAAAGTCAGACTCATCAGAGATAGAATTAGGACAATGCAGATTCGGAAGAAGAGTCATACAGATACTCGCTGACGAGGGTTAGAGTTTTTTTGTTGGGAATCACGTGTTTCTACGAGTGGCACCGTTAAAAAGAGTTATGAGGTTTGGGAGAAAGGGTAAATTAAGCCTTAGGTCTATTGGACCACTCCAGATTTTTGAAAGAGTGGGTTCAATTGCCTACAGATTGGCTTTACCACCAGCTTTGTCAAGAACTCACGACATATTTCACATTTCCATGTTAAGGAAATATGTCCTCGATCCCTCCCATGTGATCAAATATGAGGCATTGGAGCTCAGTGATGCTTTGTCTTATAAAGAAGTGCCGGTGCAGATTCTAGATTAGAACGAACAGGAGCTGGGTACGAAAAGCATACCCCGAAAAGCATACCGTTGGTAAAAGTTTTGTGGTGCAACCATGCAGTAGATGAAGCTTCTTGGGAATTAGAGGAACATATGCGCTATAGATACCCACATCTATTCGATGGGAACCATGGTAAAGGTATGTGTTTTGAATTTGTATAGTATAGGTAGTATTTTGGTTTTAATGGCTTTGGGGAGAATTTTATTTTAATGGTTGTAATCTCCTAGAACCCCTTATGTAATCACGGTATTCCTCCGCCATAAGTGAGGGTAATTAATAAAAATGGTGGTGTTTTCTTTAAGAATGGAAATGTGATAAATGGCAAATTTCGAGGATGGAATTTTATAAGAAGGGGAGGAGAATGTAGAGACCCAAAAAATAAAATAATAAAAAAATTGGGAAAAAGGGATTTTTATCTAAGGAAGGCGAAAATCAGCGACGGTTTTTTGAAGGAGGAAGAAATCGGTGATGGTTTTGGGGTTTTATCGTGGGTCAGTAAAGGGTAAACAGTAATTACCAGGCCGGTTAAATAGAAAACTAGCAACGGTTTTCTCTACAGTGAATGTATTAAAAGGATCCTGCGAGCATTTTTGGTTAAAAAAAATAAATTCTCTCTCTCTCTCTCTCTCTCTCTCTCTCTCTCTCTCTCTCATGCAAACCACGACCCCTCTTCCTTCTCTCTTCGATTCTGGCTTCATTTAAGCCAAAATTGACGATTAGGAACCACAAAGGGGTTCCTGGGAAGATTCTCTGCAACCTATGCAGAGCAAATTTCGAAGTTGGGGTTTCGGGGCACCATCCCAAAACCAGGGTAAGTGGTGTATTTTAAGGTTTTTAAGTTAAATTGGAGTATATGAAATGTAAGAGGTGTAAATGGAAGTTATTCTGGGATTTGTATTGAATAATCTGGGAAAAATGTGTATTACAGGTTTTTGGGCTACGAACGCCGAAGGGCGTAGAAAATTGGGTGTTCAGTGGAATCTCAGTAAACCGGGTAAGTGGAATAAATTATTATAGTATATTTGAGAAATACTGGATGAGTTATTATGTTAAAATGGAATTATGTTATTTTACCTTAAATTTATTATGATATAAACATCGGATGAAAACTTGTGTGGCATATGATTTATATTGAAATGTGTACATGGAAATGTGATTACTGAATTGATGAAATGAATTGTGAAAGTTGAAATGAGATTATTGAAAATATGAATTGAGATATGAGATTTGAAATGGGGGAAAATGTTGAAAGTGAAATGTATTGAAAAATGAACATCTTCTGAGAAATGATGAATATGTGGATATAGAAAGGCTTTATTGAGAAATGTGAATTTCATGAAATGAAATATGCATATGTATTTATGAGATGAAATGAGTTGTGAATACTGAAAATGTGAACATTGCAATGTTAATACTACAATGAGATTTGAAATGTGAATATGAGAAATATGATTATGGGAAATGTGAATATGTGAAGTGAAAATATTGCAATGTTAATTCTACAATATGAAAATGAGAAATGTGAATATGAGAAATATGATTATGAGAAATGTAAATATTGCAATGTAAAATTCTACAATACTGATATTGAAATGTGAATATGTGAAATGTGAATATTGCACCGTTAATTTTGCAATATGAACATTAAATTGTGAGAAACGAAATGTGAAATTTCAAAAGGGGAATACAGACATTTGATTGATGAAATGCCAATACCACATAATGATTGCTGGTATGTGGCGGCGATAACCCTGATGGATGGATATGGAAACCCTAATTATGGGTTGTGATATTGAAAGCATGGTACCGTTGCTAGTGGTGTTAGTGCAACCACACGGGCTCATGGAGCTTGTGGTGTGACAGTTGACTGAGTTGTATAGTAGAGTTGTTGTGTCTCCTGAGCCCGGATTAGGGCTATTTGCTAGCCAGTTGTACTGAAAATATGAGATATGTGATGATATTTGACCTAATTGGGTCGGCCAACGGCAATTAGGTCCAGCCTTTGAGCCGCACAACCCTATTCATGGGGGGAAGCATGACATGGAGTGATATCCTCAGGGTAGCCATGAGTACAAACACGGATGTATCAGTTATGATGACACGCATGAGCTTGATATGAAAATGGAAATGGAAAGGAAATGAAATGAGAACAGAAATGAGAAATGAAATAGCGTGAGTTAATAAATAATTAAAGCAAAGTAAAACACATCGCCTGAGGGCTTACTAAGTAAGGTGAGTGCTCTAATAACTATTAGTTGTAGCTAAACTCGAGTTGATCGGGTTAGGCTGCAAATGATATTGAGGCAGATGGAAGCTATTTGCATAGGCGGGTAAGCTTCCCTATTCTCAGGAACTTCACCGATAAACTTGGGATATGAATGAATGATTTTGGAAATGGAAGAAAAAGCTTATGAAAGCTTGTGTTTTATACCTATATAATTACGATTGTGGAAATGATATATATTTTCTCAAAAGATATTATTATTGAAACAGATATACGTTATTATATAATGAATCTCATATTGCCACATATTGTAGATAATTTATTCTTTCTTACTGAGATGTGTTTCATTTAGGAAACCGAGATAGATCCAGTTATAGAGGTCCGAGATAGAGGGAAGCAGATACCCTGTGTAGTCAGGGTGAGTATTTTGAGCTAGGGAGGTTTGATTCCCCTAGAGGTTTATGTATTAGACTTGTATATATGGATGGTATAGTACTCTGGTATGTGTATTCACTGTGGTATGTATGTATATATATTTGAAATGACTTTCGCTATTAGGGTTGTGTATGAGTATGATTGTATACCCGGTAGCCACTTTCGGGTCGAATTATGTATTATGGTATCAATGGTTGACTTGGCTGATATGTGGTGTATGTATTAATTATGTAGAAAAATGTGGTATGAAAAATCGGGGCGTCACATATATAATCATCATTAATAAAATTTTCACAGTTATGAAAACATGCTCTATCCCTACTCACATACATGCAGTGTATTTTAATAAAACGAGAGTTCCTAAGGATTGGAGTGATTACCCACCCATACAAGTAGCATCCCTATGCTCTGGTTACTTATGCGACCCATAACTACAACCGAAGCATCTTAGGGCACTTACCTTACTCAATAAGCCCTCAGGTGGATAGTTTATCTCGTACTCACACACACATTCAAATAAAAGTTTACCTAGAAGAAGTTCCCAAGAATGACGAAGATTACCTGCCCATACAAGTAGTTTCCCTCTGCCTTAATACGTTATGCAGCTCGGTATGACTACATTGATACCTATCAGGGCACTCGCCTTTCTCAGCAAGCCCTCGGGCTAAGTGTATACTTCACCCCAAATAAATATGATACTACAATATACAATACATTTTTACTTTACTCTGTATCTGTTATCTCTATAATATTTATCTTTTCATGTTCTCAGTATTTCACATCACATAGTTCACTTTTATAGTTCACATCACATGAATCTCATGTCATATAATTCATTTGTAACAATTCACATCACGTGAATCTCATGTCATATAATTCATTTGTAACAGTTCACATCACGTGAATCTCATATCATATACTTCATTGGTAACAGTTCACATCACATGAATCTTATGTCATATACTTCATTGGTAACAGTTCGCATCACATGAATCTTATGTCAAATAATTCATTAGTTAAATTAAATAATACACATCCAGTACATATTCTTATCACATTTTAGTATTCCCAAGATCTCACAAATATATCATAATTCATCACAGTATTTACATTTTTCTCAAGTCACACCATTTAAATAATACGTATAATCATATAATTTAAAACAACAAAATCCAACCCATGTTCATCATTCAGTTTACTGAAAATACACATTTAATATCCTTCACATATATCCAGAAAATTAATTACTTTCCACATTTCATTTTCACAAATAATATCTACACAGCCCTAGGCTCAAAATCATAGTTCAAACGGTTGGCATTTCTTTTTAAAAATCACCTGATAATCATATACATTTATAAACACATATATTTTCCATTTTAACCGGTAAATTCATAAAAACTACTAGCTTAATCTATTCCCCTTACCTGATTTCCTGAATTACGCCGGTAGGGACCCCAAAAAGATGTCTGCAGTGCTCACCTGAACTCTAATTCAAAAACCCTAATTTATCAACTCAAATCCCCAAAAAACACTCATTTAATACTTCCTAGGTTCCATGTACTTCAATCTAACAATAAAATTCTAAAATATTTCACTTACCTTGATTTTGGGATGGTGCCCCAAAACCCCAAATCAACGATCTACCCCAATAAACTTGCAGAGAATCACTCCAAGAACCTCATGCTAATTCCGGATCGTCAAAATGGGCCTTTATGGGGCGAGAATCAAAGAAATAAAAGGGAGAGACTATAGGGTTTCAAAGAGAAAAGAGAAGAAATTGATTTTGTTTTGAAAACATCTCGTAGGACTTTCTTTATGGTCACCTCTACAGAGAAAACCGTTGATGGTTTCTGTGCCTTGCACAATACCATTTACAGATTGGATTTTTAACCTGCCTCATTTTACTATTTTACCCATTACCGCTCCTCAATAAAAGAAAACCATTGATGATTTTATATGCTCCTCAGAAAAACCGTTGACGGTTTGGGTTTCCCCAAACCAAATTCCTTCTTTTTTATTTATTTCTTATTATTATATTTTGCGGAGTCTCTACATCATCACCCTTAGACTCACTCCAAACAACTATCCCTTGTGACATGTGCAAGTATTGGCTCTTTCTGAGAGCCAAGAATTAGTGGGGCATCTCACAAATGAAGAGCATGCACCCAAAAAATGCATTATACCAAATCCAAGCATTCCCATGAATGCAGATGACACCACTCCTTAATTAACAGATGCTTTCATAGCATAGGGAAATTCTGACCATCTCCTTCAAGGGTGGATCAATGGAACACTTTCTGAGGAGACTATCGGACTCGCTGTTAGCCTCGACACAGCTCATGCAGTGTGTGAGGCTTTAAAAAATGCATATGCCCAAAACTCACAAGAACATGAATTTACTTTACATCAACATGTTACCTATCTTCGGAAAGTAAATCACACAACAATCACAAACCACATTCACACCTCAAAGGTCTCTGTGACAATTGAGCAATAATTGGGAAGCTTGTTCCAAACCAAGAAAAGGTATTTTGTCTCCTCATTATTCTTGGTCCATGATATGAAGTCTTCACAACAACTATGTTGAAGCCCCCGAGACCATCCTATTTTGAGTTGGTCTCTCAACTCCAAAACTTCGATTAAAGACGCAATTGGTTCTCTTGCCACACCAATGTTCAAACTACATCCCTCACTCATCAAGTGGCATTTTATGGACAACAATAGCAATGTCCCCAATCAAATTCTTTAGGATATTATGAACCAACATAAAAATTCATGTCAACTAGAAGTGGATTCCAAGTTGTTGACTCTTTTAGTTCGATCTTTGTTTTGATGATGACAAAGCACCAGTATCTTATGTGTGTTTAAGTATGTGAATAGGTCTAAATTTCAGCACACATAAGATCAAGGGATTTGGAAGCCAAAATAAAAACCAAGATCATATGTATCTGGCGCATTCCATGAACGAGCAAAGAAGAAGAAGAAGACTATTTAAATTGTAAATGCATTTTTATTTTGATTTGGTCTGTAAATTGTAAATGCATTTTTATTTTGATTTGGTCTGTAATATAAAGCATGGCATGCATGATCTTGATGGTAAGCTCAGACAATAGTAGACTGACCCTAGGGACCAGCACTTTTCATAGAAACTCTTTTCTTAAATTAACTAATTGGTTAAAGTCAAAGATTAGAACTAAAACAAAGTTTACAACGGTCGATCAATGCTATATTTTTTAGCTTAGTTGAAAAGCTTTGACCGTAGGGAACCGGACAAGGACCATAGTTGACCTTAGGGGCAAAATTTGAATTTCACGTGCCTCAGTCGACCGACCATCGCAAGGTCATTTGACCTCGGTCGACTGAATTCTAAGCAGTACAAAAGCATCGGTCGACCGAACTGACCAGAAGTCAACATGTTGACTTCGCTCGGTTGAGCGTTCTGAAATGAACATGTCTTCCACGGTTAATTGAACTCACACGTGTCTGAGCCCCAACAACTTGGTCGACTGAACTCATAGTTTAAAATGGCTACGGTCGACCGAACCTCAGAATTTGGTCAACCGAACCTGCTCTGGTCGATCAAACCTCGAAGGGTTTGAAATCACCTTGATACGATTGACCAAATCTCTAGTTTAAAATGATCACGACTGACTGAACTCAATAATAAGGTTGACTAAACCTCAAATATGGTCGACCGAAACCTCTCGATTTGGACTTTTTACCACTTGTTAAACAGAGTTAATTTTTATTAAACATAATTAAACAATTTCTATAATACCTTATATGTCCCCAACTGTTAGATTTTTGCCCTACTCTATATATACCCCCTCATTACTCATAATTAGGAAGTTGATTAGCTAAAAAACTCTCAAATTTTATACTAAACATATACTCTCTTTATTATTTCTTTTGTTAAATCTTTTAAGAGAACATTGTCTTAAACATTCTTTGGGCATTTGTTTTACAAATCTAAATCATTTTTACTCTCATCTTGCATATATCTTTTATATATTATTTTGAGAGTATTATCTTAGTCTCTCCCACATATTTCATTTGATAAATATTCTTGGGAGTTAATATTATTTGCTTGTGAATCTTGCACATCCATTGCAAGATTCAAAGGCTCATTTGCTTGTACTTACAAAAATATTTATGAGCCATAAACCCTAGATTCTCCAGCACCTTATTTAGAAAAATATTTTTGAAGAAATTTCTTATCTGGGCATAAAATTTTTGAGCACTCATCCTACACATATTTATTCAAAGATTTTTTTTTTTTGGTGAAAATCACATTCTCACATTGAGCTTATTTTCATATCATATATGAGTGTATTTGAGCTGTAATTGTTGTACACATCTGATTGTATTAGAAGCATTTCTTTGTACACTCTATTTGATTATCCGTTGTATTCCCAATGTATGGTCGGAAGAAGGAGACTACTCCTGTGAATAGTCCCAAACTAGTTCAGACTTGGTTATGAGAACTAGGTGAACGATCCTAGTACGGTATTGTATTCGGTGCCGCTCCACCCATGAAGTGAGCAACTAGTGGAATCCTCTTGCTTGTGGCTTTAGGCAGGGACGTAGGCAGTATTGGCTGAACCCCAAAAACATATCGTGTGTCTACTTTAATTTCCAACACTTTATATTCCTACACACGTATGTTATATTTAATATATTGTGAATGCTGCGCATGATTTAATTTTCGCATATCACTATCTACACAATTGGTATATGATTAGAAAGACCCTAGGTTGTGTATTACTGATATCTGGTTAAATCTAGAAAGAAGTTTTTAAAATTCCAATTCACCCCTCTCTTGGGAATACACCAATTCCAACACAGGCACACTAAAACAGGGACTTAAGGAAAGCTTACGCAAATAATACACCCTATTCAAATACTCAACGCGGTCCTCCACCACCAGGTGAACGCCGCATAACACCTACTAAAAATGCCAATAATTTGGTATGATGGGCCACATTGCAAAGATATGCTAGTGGGTACCAAAGAAATCAATTCCTCAAGATGACATTCCACAAGCACTTGCAGCATTAACGCTGGACAACACCATTACAGACACAACATGGACTACAAACACTGAGGCTTCCAACCACATGACTGCAAAGCCAGGTATGTTAACTAACCTTTGAAAATATTCTAATTCTAACTCAGTACTGATTGGAGATGGGTCTTCCATGCAAATTCTTGCAATTAGAGACTCTTATATAAAATAAAAAAAAATCTGCCTTACCTCTAAATGTGTTATTAGTTTCCAACCTAACAAAGAACTTACTATCTGTAATTCAGTTAACTACTCAATTTTCTATTATTTGTGAATTTTCTAATTTGATTTTTGTGTTAAGGGAAGGGAAACAAGACAAACAATGATGACAAGGAAACACAAGGGTGACCTCTATGTCCTACCAATGTCACTAGAATTATATCTCTCATCAGTTCAAATCTAGCACTACAAAAGTTTGGCATCAAACGTCTTGGCTATCCCTAGTTTTCAACTTTACAAAAGCTAAAAAATAAAGGATTAATTGATGTTGTAAGGACAACAAAACCACAACATCACTGTGATAGTTGTCAACTAGGAAAACTTAGTTGTTTACCTTTCTCTCATTCATAACACCCAAATACTAGTATCTTTGAAAAAATTCATTTTGATTTGTGGGCACCTGCTCTTGCTCTTTCTATTGCAAAATTCAGATATTATGCTTGTTTGGTTTATGATTTCTCTAAGTATACATGGATTATTCCTTTACTCCAAAAATCTGATTTTTTTTCAATGTATATAGCCTTTGAAAATTATGTAGCTAGACAATTCAACAAGAAAATAAAAATATTTCATTCAGATGTTGGTGGTGAGTTCATAAATCCAAATTCTCCACTCATTTTCTTTCCACAAGAATTGTGCATCAAGTATCAGCACCATATACTCCCAAAAAAATAGGTATGGTTGAAAGACACCATAGGACTATAAGAGAACTAGGTATGACAATGTTATTTCACTGTGGTGCACCTTTATATTTATGGATAGAAACCTTCACTAAAGTTTTTTATCTTATGAATCGGCTACCCTCATCAGCCCTCGACTTTGAAACTCCATATTTTGTATTACATGGAACCCATCCAATTTACTCCTCACTTCAAACCTTTGAGTCTAAGTGTTTTCCCTACACTTGAGACACGCAACACCACAAGCTCGATCCTAAAACACTCCTTTGCATTTTTGTTGGTTACAACGACTAACACAAGGCTTACAAATGTTTTCATCCATCAAGCATACAAATTTTTATCTCCCAGCATGTTATCTTTGATGAGTTGGTTTTTCCTTATAAGTCTGCACACACCTCTTGCATGCCAACAACAACACACACGTAATTAGTATTTTCGAAACCTGGCTACCGAACACTACCACTTGCTCTTTTGCAAAAACAGCCTCAGACTCTTCCACACCTCCACGGTTAAGTCCTTACTGCCACCCCAAGATACAACAACATCATTCTCACAACAATCCGCGTCACCCGACCCTTCACCTCTGCTTCCCCTTAGCATAGTGTCTCACACCATTGTTGATAATACAACAAATGAATTTCCTCACAGCCCAGCTTCACCAAACATCTAACCACCACACGAATCACATACATCTAATAACTCGAAAATATACCAAACCATAGTCCCATAGCCCATGCCTACACCACCAGCATCATCTCACTAACACCCTACATCTTTAGCTCAAACACATTCTATGGTCACTCAGTCTAAACTATGCGTGGTCAAACCCAATCCAAAGTATGCCTTGACCACACTCACCTCAACCACCATATCTCATAAGCCTCATAACATAAAAGATGCTCTAGCGCACCCTGGTTGGACAGCAGCTATAAATGAAGAACTTGCTGCCCTACATCAAAACAAGACCTAGACAGTTGTTCCTCACACTTCTAACATGCACATCATTAGCTCCAAATGGGTGTTTAAATCCAAATTGAAACCGGATAGCACCTTAGATCGACATAAAGCATGTTTGGTTGCCAAAGGGTATCATCAAATTGATGGTGTGGACTACACTAAAACTTTTTCCCCAATTATCAAACTTGGAACAATTTGCATGATTATAATAATAGCACTTGTTCGACAGTGGCCTATTCATCAACTAGATGTCAAAAATTCCTTTTTGCATGGTTTATTTCTGAAGACCTATATATGCAACAACCACCAAGAATGGCAGATTTGCAACATCCAACATATGTTTGTAAACTACAACGAGCATTCTATGGCTAAAAACAAGTATCACGTGCTTGGTTTGATCGATTTAGTGCATTTCTTTTTAAATATAGTTTCTTTTTTTAGTTTAGCCAACCCTTCATTATTTATTTTTTACTCTAATTTTGGCTCCTTAGTTTTACTTATTTATGTCGATGATATATTACTCACAGGATCTACTCCAACACTTGTTACACGATTCATTCAACTTCTAACCAGTGAGTTCACGATGAAAGACTTGGGGCCAATTCATCACTTCCTTGGAATGGAAATCATGCCAACACCCAATGATCTTCATCTATCTCAATCACACTACGCCCTTACTATCCTTGAACGCTCCAATATGATTGATTGTAAGCCTATGAGTACACTTGCTTGGAAGACCCTAGTTACTATCGGGGACTTGTTGGTGCTTTACAATACCTCACACTCTCTCGTCCTGATCTTTCATTTAGTGTTAATTATGTCTCACAATTCATGCATGCTCCCACACTGATGCACTTAAAAATGGCTCGTTATATCCTACAATGTTTCAAAGGATTAATTGAAATGGGATTACATTTTTGTTGACCTCATTGGTCATGCCCGGTTTTGATTATGAAAAATACTTATTGCATCTAATGGGTGTTTAAAGTTTTGTGCAGGAACTAAGAGTGTTAAGATCAAGATGTACACAAAACAAGTAAAGCCTGAAGACCAATTTCTATTCAGTATTGTAATATATCTCATTTAATTGGTCTGTAATAGTGTCTAGGGCTCTAGTTTGTATTAAGCTCACACACATCACATGTATGATAATACATAAGCTCAAACAAACCATAAGTGAAAAATGACCTTAGAAACACCTTAGGGTTTTCCCTTCGGTCGACTAACACTGGACTTTTTCGGTGTCTTAATTTTGGACATAAATGACCCTAGGACACACACATTTGCATATATGTTTGTTAGGAAATTGAATAGGGTTTGTATGTTTCAAGATGGGACCAAAATGCACACTTGGTGCACTTTCGATCGACCGGCCAGCACAGTTCATTTTGGCCTGGTCGACCAAACCGGACCAAGGTCAACAGTTGACCAAGGTCTTGGTCGACCGAACTAAGTAGTTCAAAAAGTCCCAGTCGACCAAAACCTCCCTGGGTCAACATTTTGACCATCTAGTTGACAGAGTCTTCTTTGTACTCTAACTACCTGGTCGACCGAGGGTCCTTGGGAGAAATCCCAACGGTCTGGTTGACCGAACCAGCCAGTTCAGAATGGTCTAGTCGATCGAACCTCGGAAAATTGAAAAATCGCCTTCTCCTGGTCAACCGAGACTTTAGTTCAAAATCCCCCTAGTCGACCGAACCATATGAGACCTGGTCGACCGAACCTCTCGGATTGCCCTGATTTTTATCACAGTTAAACATTTTTTAAACAGGGTTAAAATATTCAAAATGTCATTAAACTTCCCTTATAATACCCAATAGGTCCTTAACAGTCATATTTCTCTCATGTCTATATATATGAGATCATTTGTGCAAATTAGATAGAGATTAGTAGATTTGATTAGGGTGAAATCCTTTGAAAATCCCAAAACCCATAATACTCATCTTTGAGCCTCCAACTCTTATTCTTACCAGATCTTACTTCTAAAATATCTTTGTAAGTGTTTTTTAGGTGTGGTTGTGCGTCTAGGTTTGCTCTCCTTGCTCTTATTGTTTGATATAATTTTCTTGAGAGCTAAACCCAAGTATTCTTAGGGGACTTTGTTAATAAGTCTCTCCTAAGAAGACTTTTATAAAAATTCTGAGTATTGCATATTCATTGCAATATCTCGAGAAGTTTGTATTTGTATTTTGGTTGCAAAAACATTTTCAAATATCTATTGTGTTTATCTTGAAAAATATTTGAAGAGATATTTGTTTATGTGATAAAATCTTTGTTGCAATATTCGTTAACTCATATATTCTTTGCTGAATACAAAGATTGAATATCCTTTTGCAAACCAAACATATACATTGCTAGAGCATCATACGATTGAGAAAACCCGCTCATTGAAATATACATATATATTGCTTGGCTAGTATCTTTGTGTGACCATCTTACCTGAATATCTTGTATTACAAAGATTGCTTGATTGATACTCTCACACACTCATTACACTGATAGTAAATATATATATATATATATATATATATATATATATTTTAGAGTTGAAATATTGGACCACACTGAGCTTACATATTATATCATATTGTGGTGTATGTGATTGCATGTATCTTGGTACACATCTGCTTTACTTGAAAGTATATTCATTGTACCATTTGGTTGTATTTCAAATATTGTTGTATTTCCAGGAATGGGCCTGAAGAGGGAGACTAGCCCTGGAATAGTCCCGGATTGGCTTAGACCCGGTTAGGAAAGTTAGGTGCGCCATCCTGTTAAGGCGTGTAGGTTGAGGTCAGCCCCGCTAATTGACCTGGTTAAGGTTGAGGTCAGCCCTGTACTAATTGACCTGGTTGTAATTGGTGCCTCTCCACCCTTAAGTGAGCCATTAGTGGAATCCTCGGGCTTGTGAGCTAGAGGCGGGGACGTAGGCACAGTTGGCCGAACCTCGATAACATATCGTGTTTGTTTATATTTCCACACTTTATATTTACCACACACGTATGTTATTATGTGGATGATGCGCTTGATTTAAATTTCTGAATATTATATTTATCAGCATACTTGGAACTACATAGAAAGACCCTAGGTTTTAATATTTTGCCAACATCTAGTTCAACCTAGGAGAAAAGTTTAAAATTCCAATTCACCCCCCCTCTTGCGAATACACCAATTCTAACAATTTTTCTCCTCGCACTCCACTTGATCTGGTTGCTTTTTTAGATGCAGATTGTGTAGGGTGTCCTACAATAAAACGCTTAACCACAGGCTACTGTACATTTCTTGGAGCGAATTTTATATCATGGTGCACAAAGAAACAACATACTATTTCATGACCAAGCATGGAGGCCGAGTACCTTGCCATGGCCAACATAGCTACTGAACTCATCACGATCACTTTTATTCTCCAAGACCTTTGAATTACACTGATGTCTTCTCCCATACTCTAATGTGACAACCTCAGTGCACTTCATATGATTGTTAATCATGTTTTCCATGCTCGCAGCAAAATATTGAGGTGGGTTATCATTTCATGTGCAAATGCATTGCACATGGACTACTTATCACTCAAGATATCTCCATTACTTATCAAGTCACCAATCTCTTTACAAAGGCAATGTCTAAGTCAGCACTTCATTATTTTTTCAACAAACTTTGCCTCCAACCTCAGCAAGGTTTACGAACAGGTATTAACAACTCATCACAGCTCCATCCCCTCAATGCAGGTGAGTCCTTCACTAAAACCACCAATCTAGCCCCAATCAGTGGAGAACCGTTAAGGTATAGTGAAGCTCTCACGCCAATAAATTTAATCCATGAAGATAACTCAGCAACTCCTATAAATCAGGATACTTCACACCAACAAGGTAATAGATTTAAACTCTCACAAAAGAAGGAATAATCCAATCAATATAAAGATCACTCCAACGGCAATAAAATCAAACCAAAGAAGGAAGATTCCAATTAATCAATATATGAACCTAACACCCAATGAAAACAGTTGATGGTTTCATCAAACCGTCGACGGTTTTGACTCAGTTGAGGATCATTCTTTCGACAGTTATATCAACGGTTTCAGACATAAATCAATTTTTAAACAAACCATCGACAGTATCATTGACAGTTATCGATTTGTAGTCGTTTACCTTGATGACATAGTGGTTTTCATCACATACTTAGCAAAACATAAAGATCACCTTTGGCCGGTCTTTCAAAAACTATAAGAAAGTCAGTTATATGTAAAAGGGGAGAAGTGTGCTTTCGCTCAAAAGCGTATTAAATTCTTGGGGCATATCCTTGAAGAGGGTCAGATATGAATGAATTCAGAAAAGGTACAAACCATCAATGAATGGCAAGCACCTACATTCGTTAGAGAATGTGATCCTTCTTGGGGCTAGCCAACTACTATCGGAAGTTTATAGAGGGGTACTTTAGAAGAGTTATGTTGTTAACAAATTTACTGAGGAAAGGGTACCATGGGGGTGGTCAGAAGAGTGTCAATCAACATTTTTTGAATTAAAGAAAAAAATTGTAGGAGATCCTGTGCTAATCCTTTTTTATGTGACAAAGCCATTTGAAGTACAAGCAGAAACCTCAGACTTTGCATTAAGAGGAGTTCTTTTGCAAGAAGGGCATCCAATTGCTTTTGAAAGTAGAAAATTAACGGGTGCCCAACAAAACTATATAGATCAGGAAAAGGAGCTTCTTGCTGCGGTACACTGTCTCCGGGTGTGAAGGTACTATCTCTTGGGGTCCAAATTTGTGGTAAAAACCAATAATGTGGCAGTTACTCACTTCTTGTAACAACCAAGACTAACCTCAAAACAAGTCCGTTGGCAAGAGAAGCTAGCTGAATTTAATTTTGATTTTGAATACAAAGCAGGGAAGACGAATGAAGTGGCTGATGCTTTAAGCAGAAAAACCGAATTGGTAGCATTGAAACTCATAAGTCATTTATCAACTAGTAGGGTGGCGTTACCTTTGAAAGATCTTATCAAGGAATATTTAAGTACAAACCAGCAAGCGCAGACATTGAGCAAACTGATAGAAGAAGGGAAGACACGACAATTCTGGGTAGAAGATGGGCTGATTATGACTAAAGTCATGAGAGTCTATGTGCCCAAAGCTGGGAACTTGAGGAAAACCTTACTAAAAGAGTGTCATGATACATTGGGGACTAGACATCCCGGATGGCGAAGAACTCATGCATTGATTACACAAGGGTTCTATTGGCTGAATTTGCAAGTCGATGTGATGAGTTATACTAAAACTTGATTGATATGTCAACAAGACAAAGTAGAAAGAAAGAAGGCTTCAGGTTTGTTGGAGCCATTGCTAGTACCTGCAAGGCCATGGGAGAGTGTCTCTTTGGACTTCATTTCCTCATTGCCAAAAGTAGAGGAGTATGCCAAAATTCTTGTGGTGATTGATCGGTTTTCAAAGTATGCAACTTTCGTACCAGTTTCGAAGCTATGTTCAGTAGAGAAGACAACCCAGCTATTCTTCAAGCATGTAGTGAAATATTGGTTCCACCAGTTACCACCCGCAAATAGATGGTCAAACTGAATGTTTTAACGGGATACTGGAAGAATACTTGCAGCATTTTGTAAACTCAAAACATAAAAATTGGGTTGTTTTACTAGACATGGCACAATTCCGTTTTAATTCTATGAAATCTTATGTGACTAATAAAAGCCCTTTTGAGATTGTGACAGGTCAACAACTGACTCTCCCACACATTTTGGATGGTCCATACAAAGGAAATTACCTGAAAGCATACCAATTCACAAAGAATTGGTTGCAAAACATCAAAGTCACTTGAGCTCAGTTAGAAAAAGCATCGAAGCGCATGAAGAAATGGGCAAACAAAGGGTGACAACCACAACAATTTGAAACTGGAGATTTGGTTCTTGTAAAAGTGCCACCAGAGACATTTTGATTTCTTCGCGGAAAGAATAGAATGTTTTTAGGCCGTTACGAAGGTCCAATCAAAGTGATCAAGAAGGTGGGGCATACATTTTATCGGCTTGAACAACCAGAGTGGATGAAGAGCCACAGACGACCAATCCATCCAATGTTTCATGTAAGCAACCTAAAGGCATTCCACACAGATGAAGCAGATCCACACTTAAAAAATAAAAGAAGATCAACAATTTCGAGAAGACAACCTCTAAACAAAGATGTTTAGGAGATCCTTGCAGACAGAGTTGTCAATAAAGAAGGTTGTCAACAAAAACAATATTTGGTTCAGTGGATGGGGTTGGGAGAAGAAAAGAACAACTGGGAAAAGGCAGAATACCTTCAACATGTCATACAAAAGATTGAAGATTTCAGAAATTCGAAGACAACGACACCAGCTTCAACATCAGCAAAGTGAAGAGACTTTCTACAACACATCAACGAGGACATCGATAAAATGAGTGGGGGAGGATGTTAGGAAGTGACAATGTAATGGGGAAAAGGGGGAGAGAGATACTGCTCTAATTGTATTCTCCAGGGATTTAGAATGAATCTACGATTATATGTATTAACATTTGTATGGTTATTCTCTTGGAACTGAATAATACAAGTAGGCCTTTTCATTATGGTGTTTTGTTGCCATGGATTGTGATATACCTGATTGTTGTAACCTTAATCCGTGTATGTGAATATCTTGCTCGTGTGATATCATATTCTTCGTTGTTTCTCTTGAGTATTGAGACTCACTTGGTGCTCATGCCTGTAGGCTTGAACGATTGATTATTGGCTGAATCGCTGGGGGAGAGCTCTCAACAAGTGCTGCACGACCCTTACTTGAGTATTATTTTGGGGGTCCGTGACAGAAGTTGGGGATACAGAGACAAATCCTCTAGGGATTGATATAGAGGTATTTAGGGAACTTTCTAATCCCTATGTACGTGTAGGGTTAGCATAAATACAATATTGTAACCTTAGTTTTGACATATAGTGAATTTCAATCACCGCATACTCCCATAGACGTAGGCATTCTACCGAACCACGTTAATTCTTTTGTTGAGTGTTTATTGCTTTCCTTATTATCTGTGATTGTATTTTCAATATTATTCATTGTTAGTTGCTACATTGCATGATCGTTTCCGCACGCATTAATTTCGCACAATAATTATATTTCGAGACATTATGTGCACTCATAGCATGGCTTGCAACATCATAATAATAAGTTTACAATTTTTCAAATAACATCTTGGAATAAAAATTATGTAAGAATTTTAGATCATTTCATAAAGTAATAACTCAATTTCCGGGTCCCTCAACCCATTATATGTGGTTAAATCTTTATATTATAATCTTTAGGAAAATGATCCTATCAAGTGGGTTGGACTAGAATGATGAAAAGGGGCTTATACTAAAAATGATTAAAAAAAAAAGTCTTAAAAATAATGTCCTCTAGGCTATTGTAGCATAAAAATCTTTAAGAAATAATTTGATTACAAATTTGAATTGTCTTGTGAGTAATAAGAAAGTCTAGAAAGAAGAAAATGGACTAAAAAAAAAAAAAAGTAAAAGTAAAATAAAAAAATTACGAAAACAAACAAAAAATAATGGAGAAACAAATAATAGTAATAGTCACCTGCATACAATTTTTATTTAATATTGATAGTTATTTAAGAAAAATTATATAATGTGCATGAATTAATGGAAATTCACAACAATTATTGCAATATTTGAATTGCTCATGGATGAGTTTGAGTTGCTAAATCTTTTTCTTTTTTCTTTTTGGTTTAAAACTAAGTTATGCAAACCTCCCCAGTGGTTTGAAAAAATTACAAATTTCCTTTGAATTTTTAGATAAAAAATTACATTTTTTTCCATATCTATTTCGTATGTAAGAATGAAATGAAATTGAGAGAAATGGAATCAAATTTATCAGTTGATTTGATCACATTTTCCATTCAAATTTTAATTTCATTTCTTTTCCGTAAACCAAACATACTACTTGAATAGTTGAGACCTCTTAGAAGTCTCGAGTTTGAATCTTAGAAATGCGAAGGGAGTTACCTCATGTGGTCCAATACTGAGCTTTCAATCGAATAAAAAAGAAGTACAAGTGTGCAGACAATTTTACTCTTACCCTATATTTGGGAAAAAAAATTAAATTTGAATTTGCATGGATTTGGACAAAATGTAATATAAAATTATATTGAATTTTGTCCAAATCCACTCAAATCCAAACCAAACACTCAAAATCCATGCTCCCAAACGCAATATTAAACTTTTTAGCAAATATTATTTTACAAATCTCTCTCTCTCTCTCTCTCTCACGTGCGCCCCACACATACACACACAAACACACACACCTTCACACATTTAATGTGACCAAATTTAGAAAACCTATGTTTATGTTGGGAGAAGTTTTGATTCTCTGTTAACCTCATCTGATATTCTCACACTAGAAATACCTCAAAATAAAATGGGATTAAACAATGACTACATGCACAAGTCTTCTCTTTACAAGTTAGATCCTTTTTTCATATGCCTCCATTGAAACCAGACAAATGTGTTGTAAAGCACATCCATATTCTTCAGTTTTTCTTCTGTTGGAAATTGACAATTAATCACGGATATTTGCAATGATTACTACTAACTATAGCTTTGAAATTTAAAAAGGAATAATATGTCTTTTAGACCAAAACCTCAAGTTTTTTTTGGGGTATTAAAAATTTTATGGGTGCAAGTCAAGATGAACATATTTTGGATGCAAGTCACTTGATCTTGGAGCATTGATCAGTATTTTTTCTTTTTTTGGCCGCAACTTCATCTTGATAGTGATCATAATGGATGGAAGGTCCTTAATCCAACTTCTCCACATCTCTATTGGGCTTTTACCATTTGCATTTAATTCTGAAGCACTGGGAAATGAAAGGGAGAGACAAGCTCTCCTCCAGTTTAAGCAAGAGCTCACTGATAACTATGGCCTTCTCTCTTCTTGGGGCACCGATGAAGCCAACAGGAGCCACTGCAATTGGAAAGGAGTCTACTGTAGCAACCAAACTGGTACAGTAATTAAGCTCCAACTCGCAGCACCCTTTGTCCCTGGACTTGGGTACCAGTCATTGAAAGGTAAGATTAGTCCTTCACTGTTGGAATTGCAGTGCTTGAATCACTTGGACCTCAGTCACAATTTCTTCAATTTCACCCCTATTCCTGACTTCATTGGCTCACTCAGCAATCTCACATATCTCAATCTCTCCTTCGCTTGCCTCAGTGGACCTATTCCTCACGAGCTTGGAAATCTTTCAAGCCTGCTTTATCTCGATCTCAGTTGGAACAGTTACAAAAATGTAGGGAACCTTGAATGGCTTTCTCACCTTACTCTCTTAAGACACCTTGACCTCAGTGGTGTTAACCTCAGTGAAGCCACTCATTGGCAGCAAACTATCACAAAGCTACCTATGCTAACAGAACTACACCTGCGCCAGTGTAATCTTCCTCAGACCGTTCTTGATTCACTTAATTCTTCGGCATCCCTCTCTGTCCTTGATCTCTATGGTAACCATCTCAATTCTTCAATATACCAATGGCTGTTCAACTTCAGTGCGTGTCTTTTTGATCTCAACCTCTCTCTTAACCACTTGCAAGGCCCGATTCCCGAAGCTTTCGGGTCTATGTTCTCCCTTGCCCGTATAGATCTCTCCTTTAATCAACTTCAAGGTCAGGTCCCAAAATCTCTAGGGAATTTATGTGGTTTGAAGTTGTTGGACCTGTCCTGGAACAATTTTAGTGGAGAGCTTCCAGAGTTGGTCAAAATGTTAGCTGGTTGCACAATGAATTCATTAGAGTTTTTGGACTTATCTTTGAATAAACTGAGTGGCTCCTTTCCCGATGTGACAACATTTTCATCTTTGAGGGAATTGCATTTATATGCTAATCGTCTTAACGGGTCTTTCCCCATAAGTTTTGAGCGATCTTCTACCATTCAGGTTCTGGACTTGAGCGAAAACCAAATTATGGGAACACTGCCTGATCTTACAGTGTTTTCTTTATTAAGAGAATTGTATCTCAATGACAACGAGTTAAAAGGTCCAATAACCAAAAGCATTGGACATCTTCACGAGCTTGAGGTTTTGGATGTCTCTTCAAATTCATTGGAAGGTGCAGTCTCAGAAGCTCATTTGTCAAATCTTTCAAAATTACAGATACTGGACTTGTCATTTAACTCATTGATTTTAGAGTTCAGCTCTGAGTGGGTTCCTCCTTTTCAATTGGATATCATAAGACTAGCATCTTGCAGGCTGGGACCTCATTTCCCAAAATGGCTTCAAACTCAAAGCAATTTTTTCTTGCTTGATATCTCGGCTAGTGGAATTGAAGATACCGTCCCAACTTGGTTTTGGGACCTATCTCCTAGATTACTATACTTGAATCTCTCCTGCAATCAGATCAGCGGTACAATTCCAGATTTGTCATTGAAGTTTACTGCATTTCCGGCGATAGATTTTAGCTCTAACCATTTTAACGGCTCAATACCGCTATTTTCTCCCAATTTGTCGTCTTTGATCCTCTCCAAAAATATGTTTTCGGGGTCACTGTTGTTCTTGTGTGGGATTAACGGCAAGGTTTTCAATTATCTCGATCTCTCATATAACCAACTATCAGGGGAGCTACCTGATTGTTGGATGCAGTTTGGAAGTTTAATCATCCTTAACTTGGCAAACAATAATTTGGTGGGAACAATTCCAAGCTCAATGAGTTTTCTACTTTCAATTAAGTCCTTGCATTTACAAAGCAACAAACTTACAGGGGAATTGCCTTCATCCTTGAAGAATTGCAGAGATCTGCTAATTGTTAATATGGAAGGGAATAGATTTTCAGGCACAATACCGACGTGGATTGGAGAAAGCCTACAAAAGTTGTCCATTCTTAGTCTACGATCGAATGAATTCTACGGAAGCATTCCTCTACAACTATGTCGCCTAGAAGGTCTGCAATTTTTGGACCTCTCTTTAAATAACATCTCGGGAGCCATACCAAAGTGCCTTGATAAATTGAGTGCAATGAATGGCAAAGGAAGCTCAGCAGGTGTTAAAATTTCCTTGACTTACTCTTCTTATAACAGCTTAACAAATGGTCATATAACAAGTTCTGCTGCTGCGTTTTATGTGGAGTCTGCAACATTAGTATGGAAAGGAAGGGACGTGGAGTATAATTCCACCCTTGGACTAGTTAAGATCATTGACTTTTCAGGAAATAAATTAAGTGGAGAAATTCCTGAAGAAGTTATGAACCTTGTAGGGCTGGTTGCCTTGAACCTATCTCGAAACAATTTAATCGGGTTAATCAGTCCGAAGATTGGTCAACTGAGAAAACTAGAGTCCCTTGACCTGTCCAGAAACCAGCTTAGTGGAAAAATTCCCACAAGTTTGTCTGATCTCACTTATCTGAGCCACTTAGACTTGTCGAATAATAACTTGTGGGGAAAAATTCCATTGGGCATTCAATTACAGAGTTTTGAGGCTTCTGTTTATATGGGAAATCCTAAACTTTGTGGATCCCCACTTCCAAATCAATGCTCAGATGAAGAATCAGCAGAACATCGGTCCGAGACCAATGAGAAAAGGGACAATGACCTTCAAGAAGAGCATAGGATATTTATGCATAGCACCGGGCTCGGTTTCATTCTGGGATTGTCTGGACTGTGTGGCTCTTTGTCACTCAACCGTTCATGGAGATTGAGTTATTTTCAATTTGTAAGCAGTATGGGTGATTGGCTCTACCCAAAAATCAGTGTTCTTATTGCCAAATTGCAGAGGAGGATTCAAAGCTGACCCAATAAAGACCGTGAGACACTATTTGCCTAAATGGGACTTTGGATCACATCAATTGTGCTTCAGGGCTTTATGTTTGGATTTACATTTCAATGCATAACCAGTTTTAGAAATGAAATAATTACAAGAACTTTCTTTCTTTTCTTTAATTCAGAGCCATTGTTCAATGTCTAATATATCAAATTGTTATTTGTTATAGTCAAGAATGTACAAGACTGAATTGGGTTTCTCTGAGTTCTAAAGAATGCTATGTTAGTAAATTGCTCAACATTTCTATGGTGTTTTATTCCTTGTATTTCGAAATTTAAGATCAAGAAAAAACGATATTTCAGATTATGACATTTTGACAATTTTATTTCTCTCAATGTTATTTTAAACTTAGGAGATTACTTGAAAAGTATTTTTATTTGAAGGAAATGATGAGAATGTTTCATGTTTTAAAAACGCGTTTTTTCCCCTACCATATCCCATTTTCATGGAAGGAGCACTTTGATCTTAAAGTTCGCTATTGTTGTGAAAGAAAGTTCAAAATTCAATTGTAAACCTGCTCCCAATTCATGAGCTACAGACCATACTAAAAACTTAATAGGGTCATTTAGTTATAAATCTGTGGATAAATTCATGGCTACTAAACTTTTGATTAAATTTCGTTGACATCATTGACCTTCAAATTATTTTATCGCAGTCACTATAATATTTGTGCAAAAATTAATTGCACTTCCTTAGAATATGATGTGAAGCCCCAATAATTAGCCACTTGACACTAATAAGGCCTTGGTTGATTGTAAGCAAGGAATGGATGTTGTCTAACCAATGCCTAAAATCTCGACACCACTTGAAGATGTGAGATTGCCTATGTTTGGTAAATCAAGTGTCGCCTAGGTAGGAATTATCGCCCACACATGGTAATTGAGTATTTCACCTACGAGAAGAATATTTCATCTACGAAGGAAATAATGCACAAAGCATCCATAATTCAATTGCTCTTGTGGAATCATGTTGAAACCAAAATCAATACTATGAAATCATGCTCGATTACTGGTGTGATATGTGGCTCATATATTGAGTGGAATGCATGTACAATGAGTAAATATGGAAGAAAACAGTAGCTGAAGTTTGTAGTAGGAAACCGTTGAGAGGTTTCCCTGTAACCGTCGACGGTTTAGCCCAATGAAGTGAAACAGTCGATGGTTTTGAGTCTGATTCTGCAATTGTTTGCTCTCACTATTAAATCGTTGATGGTATGTCTGAAACTGTCGACAACTTGACTCAGGTTACCAACGCCGATTTTTGAATTTTGAATTTTTGGACTTTGGATAGGTTGGGTTTTGGGGGGGAACTTTCAAGAGGGTTATATATATGATGTATATGTTGTAACTCTATGATTCTTTGGACACAAGATAGTAAGAAAAACACTGTCGGTTGCTCCTGCAGATCTAGGTATTGTCAAACCACGTAATTCCTTGTGTTATTGTTATTGCTTTCATTATAATTCACGCGGTTGTTGTTCTGTATATTTTACTTGTTGAGTTCTGCGTTGTAAGATCTATTTATTTCGTTGTGCAATTTTTTTTTCACAACAAATTGGTATCAGAGCATTATTGTAATGGATTTTGGAAATTTTTCTGCAAAGTTCAATGTCGTTAAATTCAATGGAATAGGAAACTTAGGTTTATGTCACAAAAGGGTGGAGGATATGTTAGTGCAGTAAGGCATGGTGGAGGCTTTATACGGAGTTCAACCGAAAAGCATGGGTGAAACAAGTTGTAATAAATTGGAAGTGAAGGCTGTATCGACTGTCTGACTTTGTTTGTTTGATGGCGTGTTATATCACGTCATGGATGAGGATTCTCCGACATCTGTTTCGTAGAAACTGGAAAGCCAGTATATGTCTAGGTCTTTATCGAACAAGTTATTCTTAAGCAAAGATTTTATTGGCATAAGATGGTGGAAGGTTTGGATTTGAACCAACTTATCAACGCATTCAATCAGATTGTAAATGATTTGATGTGTGTTGATGTGAAGTTTAAGAAGGAAGATAAGGCGCAGATGTTATTGAATTCCCTACCTGTGTCTCATATGTATGAGAACTTAATTACCGCTCTAACATAGGGCAAAGAAACCCTAAATTTGGAAGAGGTGACAAGTGCACCACTGGGTTTTCATTAAAGAAAGATGGTCAACGATGAAAGTTCACATAGTAAAGGACTTGTAGTGAAGGGTAACCGGGAACGT
Source organism: Malania oleifera (assembly GCF_029873635.1). Taxonomy (NCBI): domain Eukaryota; kingdom Viridiplantae; phylum Streptophyta; class Magnoliopsida; order Santalales; family Ximeniaceae; genus Malania; species Malania oleifera. The sequence continues at coordinate 22,891,327 of NC_080429.1, read as the reverse complement.
GGGAGAAGCAAGTCCCAGAGCGAATCTCGGTTACAATCCGAGAAGAATAAGTACATAAGGTGTTTTAAGTGCAGGAAAATTAGGCACATAAAATCGGAGTGTTCGAAGTAGAAGAAGGGGAATGCTAAAAATAAATAGGATTCGTCAAAATATGCAAATGTAGTGGAAGGAGACTCAGGGAGCAGTGATGGTGATATGCTATATGTTTCATTAGGTTTAGAATGTCTCTCAGATTCTTGGATCCTAGATTCCGTATGTTCTTATCACATTACACCAAATAGAAATTGGTTCAACACCTACAAGTCAGTTAATTCTAGTTATGTTATAATGGGAAATGATGTTGTATACTATTAGACGTCGTAGCCCGTGGAGTATATACATGTGCCCCGCATCAGATATAAAATGTAGAGCCAGGAGGGGGGTGAATGGATCTTTTCATGTATTAAAAATTTCTTTCTACAAAATAATAGTCTTGGCAGGATGGCAAGCAATTAAAACACAATATGCAAAATATAAATCATGCACAAGATAATAAAATAATGAGTAGGGAGAGAAAATCAACACCGGAATTTTTTCATGGTTCAACTCCAAGCCTACGTCCATGCCTTAGCACCAATCCAAGGATTCCACAATCCACTATCAATGCTTCTTCCCTGGCACAGCCAGCCTTACAACACGGGTACACAACCCTACACTTGGGAACAAATCCCTACTTGCTCACAAAGAGCCTTTACCAAGAATTCACCAAGAACCCTCACAATGATTCACAAAGAACCTTACATGAAGTAGATGATTATAATGAGAATGCTCCTTGAATGAGCAAATATTAAATACAAAGCAAACCTCACACTTCTCTCTCAATAATTGTATCAAACAAGATTGGAGAACAAGAGAGATGAGCACTTGTGAATATGAACTAAGATGCAATGTGTTAGGTTTTGGAATCACGGATATTTTTCACTATAAGCTTGCATAAATCATCAAAACCATTGTTAAACAATTCTAAAGAATTGTATTTATAGGCAAAGTGGGCTACTAGCCGTTTTATGGCCGTTGGGCATTTAAAACAATAAAAAAAAACTATGCAAACTAGCCATTTACAGCCATTGGGGCTGAAATCTTGACCCAAATTGTCGATAATTTTGCTGAAACTGTCAAAGTCATCAACATGAAAGTTGTGGGATTTTTTCTTAACTTTCCATAGACACCAAGATCGTCCTTTTTGGATTTTTCTAACAAGAGTTATGCCCCAAATACCAAAAGGTATGCAGGAAATTTGATAGGTGCATAACTAAGTTTTTAAACCCAACCAAAAAGCCTTTTAATTACTTAAAACATTCTTAGACAAAATTATATAAAATATATAAAGTCTAATTAAGATTAAAACTTGTTCAAGTGAGCTTTTCCTCAAATATATGATATCTTGATTTATGAAAACACATTTTGAAAGATCATTTGATATCTTATATACTTAGAATGTCCTTTTACAAAAATATACTTAATTTTCTTAAAGCTTTAGGACATTAACCATGTTTTGACTAAACCGGGACCAATTATAAAAATGTTCTTAAAATTAGGATGTTACAAACTTGTCCCTTTGAAAAAATATTTTGAGTTTATGATTGCTTTTGACAAACTCTTTGAATTTAACTTTGAAAACCATGGATGTGAGTTTGCGACTTTAATGCAATCCTATAAATTCAAGTATCCTTGTATGCATATGCAATGCTCAACACTTACTCAGAAATCATGCAAGAAACACACTCGCAAGAGTTACAACATAGACTACCTCAAACACTCCCCCAAATACATATAAGACTACATTAAGCTTCCTTTGGTCATGATTGGGTCCTTTTGAGTACGTGTCCAATCGATCTTTCCTTCTTGATGTCTGCTCGGTCAGATCTTTACCTTTGATCCAGTACTTCATGTACGAGTACCTGTACTAAACATGATCTGCAAAGATAGGAAAACACTAGGAACAATATATAGGTTAATATCATCAAAACACTTTAAACAACGATTGTGTAGCCACCAAGGCTAACATTCTCCCCATTTTTGATGATATCTAACCTGTTACTAATTTACTTAATTTTTTCTTTTGTATTTATACTTACTATGGCTTGATAAGTAAAGATAAGCTAACCTAGAACCACTAATGGATTGTTATCATCAAAACAAGACAATTAAGCTTACGTATCTCTAAGATTAACATTATCCCCCCTTTTTATGATGGCAAACCATTGATGTTCTCTTATAAGGTATATAGCTCCCCCTCAATTTATGCATATTCTTAGATAAGACTAACATTTGGTCCCCCTTACTATATGGATAAAGGTAAAAATATTTAACTATATTTTTCATATCTATTAGAGCTTTAGACATGCATACCATAAAATAGAAAGTTCATGTAAGATAAAACAAATAAGCAATTAGAACTTTCATATTATCTTTGAATTACGACATGTATTCTACCCCACATGCATTTTCCATGCATTTCACATTTATTTTGTTCCTAATAAATGGAACACCAAATATCTTCTCCCCGTTTGATCATCATCAAAAGGAGAGGTACTCTTTAACTAAAAATTTCTCCCCCTAAATATATGCTACCATGGTGGTGAGGTGAGTGTGTGCTAGACACATATACCAAAAAATTTGCTAAACCATAACATCGAAAGGCCTAAAATGGTTTTCTTGCAAACACATGAATGATGATTTCGAAGAATTATACCACATGATGTAGGTCAATCAGTCAAGTCAATTTTTTAATTTTTGTTATGAATAACTTTCATTAAAGTTCGAGTTCAAGAATGGGATATGATATGCTATGCTTAGACATTCAACAAACTAAGCAAATATCATCAAAACACATCATAGCATGCTTTTAAAAAAAGTTCAAAACCTTAGTAATTCATATGAGAAAAACAAGGTCTTTCCATTTATCACTCAAAGATTTATTCCTAGAGAACATGCTTTGAATACATGTAAACATTAGTCAATACCTTCAACAAGGAATAAACCAATTTTCAAGATAAAAACAAATAAAGCATTTTATTGGTTTTAATCAATTGAACTGATCAATATTGGCATGATTCCTAAAATTTCCAGTAAAATAATTTAAACAAATTAAAAGGCAAGAACTGGAATTTTCTCATTTTGAGCTCAAACAAAAAAAAAAAAATGTTTTATTCCATTTCTCCTAGGTTTCTACCTAAATCCTATTTCCTAATCCTAGGTCCAAAGGAAGCAATTCAAGGAATTCATGTGATTCCTTTTGGAATCCTCCTTGGGTCCCGATGGGTTTTTCTTCACAACCCATTCAAACTTTCTTACTTTGCCTCTAGCTCCTCTAAATGGACAAAAATATCTTAGATGACCCTTTCTTTCACAATATAAACAAATCTTATTTTCATGCAAGGGTTTTGACTTATTTGCATTATTTTGACTTGTTAAGGCACACCCGTGTGATTTATAAGAGGTTTTCAAATTCTTTTTGGAAAAATTGTTTCTTTTAGCCCCTAAAAATTTATTTGAATTTTCTTTACCTCTTATGACTTTGCCATGATCTTCATTTTTCTTTTTCAAGAAAGCATTTTCCTTCAAAACATTTTCAATTCGATTTTTCAAAATTTTCACCTCAACTTGAAAAGATCCATGGTCTTTTTGAGCCTTTTCTATAAGTTTCTCATTTTCCTTTTTAAGAAAAACATTTTCCTTTTTTAAGGTAGGACAAAAACAAGGTTCCTTGTCTTTGCGTTTTAGCAATTTATCTTCGAGGCTCTTTATTTTTACTTCTAAAGTTTCGTGCTCTTCATTTTCCCTTTTTAGGGATTCAATTTCTTCCTTCAAAGAGAGTTCTTTTTGTTTGCATTTTGAAAGAGTTGCTCTAAGATGTCTATTTTTCCTTTTAGTTGCAATTAATTCATTATAAAGTTTTCTACAAGTTTCTTCTAACTCATCATATGAAGGAGTATAATCATCATCATCTTCCAAACTTGTTCATTCTACTTCTTGTTCATTGGCCATGAAGCATTGATGTACTTCTTCCTCATTTTTGCTTATTTCTTCATTCATAAAGTGTTGTTTTCCTACAAGGAACTTCCTCAATTCTCTTATGAGTGATTCCACATTATCCTTACTATCTTCATCATCTTCAAGCATTTCTTTGAGATTTGCATTTATCCTTCCTAGCCTTTTTAGGATCCAAAGTCGTATTTTTATTAAGTTCATAAGTCATAATTGATCCAATAAGCTCATCAAATGTGACTTTGGTTAAATCCTTTGTCTCCTCAATGGCGGTTAATGACTTTGGTGTATTCCCAAGAGGGGGGTGAATTGGGTATTTAAAATTTCTCTATTAGGTTCAACTAATCTAGCAACAGTATCACTCGACCTAGGGTCTTTCTATGTAATTATAAACCCAATCATTCACAATATTAAAATACAAACATTCATGTGTGGAATTTTAAAATGCGGAAATTAAAATCGCACACAAGAAATGTTATCGGGGTTCAGCCAAAGTGCCTACGTCCCCGCCTTGGCTCACCAGCACAAGGATTCCACTATACACTCACTTTACGGGTGAAGCGGCACTGGTTACAACTAGGTTAATTAGCGGGGCTGACCTCAACCTACACCTTATCAGGATGGTGTACCTAACTTTCCTAATCAGGTCTAAGCCAATCCGGGACTATTCAACAGGGCTAGTCTCCCTCTTCAGGACCAAACCTGGAATACAACAAATATAAAAATTTGCGTACACAAAAATATGCTTCTACACAATAAGTTGGTATGTACTACAATACGCAGAGTATAATCAATCAACCACACATCAACAGTATAGGAATTGTAAGCTCAGTGATGTGATTTTGTGCAAGTAACACTTAGCAATGTATAATCTCAAATATGCCCAAGAGTGTTCTAACAAGCTAATCTTTGAAACAAGATATAACAAATCTCAATAATAGATTAGGGTTTCAAAGATGCTAACAATAATATTCAAACCAATTCAAAAATATTTTCCTCAATGAAATATGTACAAGAGTTGATTGAAAAATATAGCTTGTAAAATACTTTGCACACAGAAATTATTGCTTTAGGAATATAGCAATAACAATGCTAAGATCCTTAAGCTAATGAGTTTTTCCCAACACAAGATTTATCAAGTTAAATCTGTGGGAAACACTCTTACTTAACTCTCAAAAATCAAACAATCAACAACCACAAAGATGAGAGTTTTAAGCAATGTAAAATAGAGGACTAGCACAATAAGAACTCTCACAATACTTGGATTAATCAAAAGAAGGATTGTATGAGAGTATTTGAGTTTGAGAGGATTTTTCACGAATGATCTTGCTAATCTTGTGCTAATTTTCACAAATGAGCCCCGATATATAGAAGTAGGGAAAATTATAACCGTTAAGGACATATAGGGTATTATTAAAATTTTTCTAAAATTATTTAACAAAATTAACCTTGTTTAACCATGGTAAAAATTAAGACAACCTGAAAGTTTCGGGTGGCTGATCCACGGTTCAGTCGCTCGAATAGACTCAGTCAAAAATGTTATTTTTGAAGGTTCAGGTTCCCGAGTCAAGGTTTGGTTGGCTGAACCGAGGCGATTTCCAAAAGGTTTGCTATTCGGTCACCTGATCCATAGTTCGGTTTACTGAACTCATACGTTCGGTTGCCCGAGGCTATTTTGAACGTATAAGTTTGGGCTGCCGAGTTGGTGGAAAAAGTGAAAGTCAACATTCGGTCGCCCATGGACGCTACATTCAAAATCGTTCGGTCGCCCGAAACCAAAGTCAACATTTTGACTCATCCACGGTTTGGTCGCCCGAGGTGTCTTGAACACCCGGGGTTCGGTCGCCCGAAACCTCACAATTTTGCCCTTTATGTCCATTTTTCCCTTCAATTAATTCCTCTGATATTATAAATGATTTTGAGGACATCTTATGTGTTTGTGCTGGGACCTAAGGTCTTTATAGGGTCATTTTGAAATGGTCCCAAAAATTCGGCGTCGGTCGACCGATCCCTAAGGTCTTTCTAAGGTCTTAAGCTTACAATTATCTATATGCATGACATGCAAAGATTATTAAATACCTTTTGCTATATTTACTATTACAGACCCAAATTGAGCAATAATATAAATTACAACAAAAGAAAACTTCAGGGTCTTTATACTTTGAGTCTTTATGTGCCATCAGTTGATCTGCTAATATATACCTGCACACAAATTTAATAACCATCAAATACTTAAGTATTTGTCATTATCAAAACCGGGTATGACCTATGAGGTCAACAACGGTGGATTTTTCATTGCATGACTCGGGTAAAGATCGGAAAACTTTTTGAACATTATCCTCCATAGAATAAGTTCTACTGAGTGCTTTTAGTTCATTTGTGATGTGTGTGAACCGAGTGAACATGGACGTGATGGATTCTCCCTCATTCATTTTTTTTACATTTCATACTTATTGACTAACAAGTAAATTTTGGACTTCTTAACTAGTGAAGTACCTTCATATGTGACTTCAAGTTTTTCCTATATTTCTTTACCAATATCACAACCACAAACATGATTGTATTCATCATCACTTAAAGCATAATAAAGAAATTTTTTAGTTTGAAAGTTAAGCTCAACTAACCTTAGTTTGGTTTCCGACAACTCCTTAGGTTTTTTTGGTTCACCTTTGGCATTTTTGAATTCATAATCTCCCTCTGAGATGACCCACCACATCTTGAAATCATGTCCTTTAATGAAAGTAATTAATCGATTTTTCCAAACTAGGTAGTTTGAACCGTTGAATAATGGTGGTCTTGCCACAGATTGCCCTTAGGAGGAGGTACTAGCCAAATACTCCATTTGATCTTTACGCTCTGGATTTTACTCTGTTAAATTCAAGCATCTAGCTCTGATACCACTTGTTAGACATCGTAGCCCATGGAGTTTATACGTGTGCCTCGCAGCAGATATACAAAGTAGAGTAAGAAGGGGGGGTGAATGGCTCTTTTTGTGTATTAAAAATTTCTCTCTAAAAAATAATAGTCTTGGAAATGTGGCAAGCAATAATAACACAATATACAAAATATAAATCATGCACAAGACAATAAAATAAAGAGTAGGGAGAGAAAATCAACATCGAAATTTTTACATGGTTCGGCTCCAAGCCTATGTCCATGCCTTAACACCAAGCCAAGGATTCCGCAATCCACTATCAATGCTTCTTCCCTGGCAGAGCAAGCCTTACAACTGGGGTACATGACCCTACACTTGGGAACAAATCCCTACTTGCTCACAAAGAGCCTTTACCAAGCAGTTCACCAAGAACCCTCACAATGGTTCACGAAGAACCTTACACGAAGTAAATGACTATAATGAGAATGCTCCTTGAATGAGCAAATATTAAATACAAAGTAAACCTCACACTTCTCTATCAAGAATTGTATCAAACAAGATTGGAGAACAAGAGAGATGAGCACTTGTGAATATGAACTAAGATGCAATGTGTTAGGTTTTGGAATCACACATATTTTTCACTATAAGCTTGTATAAATCAACAAAACCATTGTTAAACAATTCTAAGGACTTGTATTTATAAGAAAAGTGAGCTACTAGCCGTTTTATGGCCATTGGGCATTTAAAACAATAAAAAACAATGCAAACTAGTCATTTATAGAAGTTAGCGCTGAAATCTCGACACAAACTGTTGACGGTTTTCCAGAAACCATCAATGTCATCAACATGAAATTTGTAGGATTTTTTCTTAACTTTCCATAAACACCAAGATCGTCCTTTTTGGATTTTTCAAACAAAAGTTATGCTCCAAATACCAAAAGGTGTCCAGGAAATTTGATAGGTGCATAGCTAAGGTTTTAAACCCAATTAAAAAGCCTTTTAATCACTTAAAACATTCTTGGACAAAAGTATATAAAATATATAAAGTCTAATGAAGATTAAAACTTATCCAAGTGAGTTTCTTCTCAAATATAAGATATCTTGATTTATGAAAACACAATTTGAAAGATCATTTGATATCTTATATACTTAGAATGTCCTTTTACAAAAATATACTTAACCTTCTTAAAGCTTTAGGACATTAACTGTAACGACCTGCTTCTTTTTCACATATATTTTTTTTTAATAAATAAATTATCATCACATCATATATTCCAGCTCAGCAGGTCACAATCCACCTGAGCCTGTGGGCACCAGGAATATATCAAAGCATAAAGCAGAAGCCCTAGCAGCAGAAAATATACAAACATGTACATCTCAATACCATATACCACAATATACCAGAGTTACTACAATCACTGTATTTTCATATATACATCCCAAAAATAAAACTTAGGGACATTTCCCACAAAATCTAACTGTCCCTACAAAACTTACCCTTCAAAAAGTGCAGATAGACCGTACTATATCAATGGGGCTTTTCCCGCTCTTCTATCCTGGGCTCCTGAAAAGTTAATAAGATTTAGGGGTGAGACACCTCTCAGTAAGGGAAATAAACTAATACCAGTGTGTGGCAACATGAGTATTATGTGTTCTATATATACCATACATAACATATTCAATACTATTTATCAAATCTGGGAAAACATACATATATATCAACACATAGTAGAATATACTGCATTTTCAAAAACATATCTCATCTCATACACTAATAATAACATAAAACAATCCTGGTAGGTTAGCTGGCTATTGTCATGTATTACCCAACATGACTGGGTTGTGTGGCCCAAAGGCGGGACCTGACAATGGTTGGCCGACCACTGCCAAGTCAAACAGTAGTCTGTAGGTCCGATGGGTCTACCCAGACTGGTCCGTACACCAGGGGTGATAACAGCACACTTCTTGAAAATAACCACATCGACCATCCAATCTCACACCACTCCGTACAGCGGCATTAACACAAATATTATGATCACGAAGACCATGGACACATAGCAACAGTACCGTGCAAGTGCTAGCCTAGACCAAACCAACCAGGTTCTGATATCATATACATATACCAAAATCGTGATACATGGATATCTCATATCAATAATTATCAAATCAATCATATCATTTTTCACATATACATATTTCATGAAAATCATCGGCCCGTACGCCGGAATTACACATTTTATCATAGCTCGGCCCGTACGCCAGCAAATCACATAGCACAGCCCGTACGCTGGCAAATCACATAGCTCAGCCCATACGCCGGCAAATCACGTACCACAACCCGTACGCTGGCAAATCTCATCCACATAGCACGGCCCGTACGCCAGAAAATCACATATATATATATATATATATCTCGGCCTATACGCCGATTTTCCATCATAGAAATCCATATCGTCCCCATTCCCAGAAAACAATATTTCACAACATTTTTATACTCATGCCACACTAAACAAATTTTCCACGTATTCAACATATCATCATTTAAACAGTATTTTCCAAATATAAATCATATATATAAATATATTTATTTTTCCTAAAACCAGATGCTACATATATATACATGCATTTTCTCAAAACAAAACTAGCTTAGTTTATCCCCTTACTAGATTCCTGAAAAGCCCCTAAGAAAATCTTCCCCGTACCCACAAGGTTCTCAACTCAACACCCTGAAAATGAAAACTCGCAGAATTAAAGTTTAGTATTTTCGTACGTACAACATTTTCTATAACTACCATTAAGTCAAATTTGACTTGAAAAGTCTTACCTCAACTTAGGGATGATTCCCAACATTCCCCATCAACACCTTGGAATTGAAAATTTTCAGTATTAAAGTTCAGTATTTTTATGCGTATATCACTTTCTTTAACTGTCAAAAATCCAAATATTGAATATAAAGCCTTACCTTGGATTTGGGATGAAATCCAACTTCGTTTCCCTGACGATCCGCTTCGGCAGACTTATAGAGAACTTCATCAGGAGCGTAGGAGAGAGAGAGATAGAGAGAAAGTGTGTGTGTGTGTGTGTGTGAGAGAGAGAGAGTGCACTGGCTGCAACACAAAAAAGAATCCAATTCACTAGCCCGGAATCGAAGAGAGAGAGAGTCGTAGGAGGGAGAGAGAGAGAGAGAGAGTGTGTGTGTGTGTGTGTGTGTGTGAGAGTGCACTGACTGCAACACAAAAAAAATCCAATTCAAATTGGATTTTTTTTTTTACTTTTCAAAGCTTCTTGAAGAAGCTTGTGGTATTATATATATATATATATATATATATATATATATATATATAATATCATAGTTACTTACTTATATATATATATATATATATATATATACTTTTTTTTTGTCCTTATCATACTATTCATTTCACTTGTTTATTTTAATTAATTTATTTTATTTTATTTTATTATTTTATTATTTATTTATTTATTATTTTTATTATTTATATATTTATTTATTTATTTTTTTCCCGGTTACTACATTAACCATGCTTTGACAAAACCGGGACCAAGTATAAAAATGTTCTTGAAACTAAGATGTTAAAAACTTGTCCCTTTGAAAACATATTTTGAGTTTTTGATTGTTTTTCACAAACTCTTTGAATTTAACTTTGAAAACCATAAATTTAAGTTTGTGACTTTAATGCAATCCTATAAACTCAAGTGTCCTATTATGCGTATGCAATGCTAAACTCTTACTCAAAAATCATACAAGAAACACACCTACAAGAGTTATAACATAGACTACCTCAAACACTCCCCCAAATACATATAAGACTACATTAAGCTTCTTTTGGTCATGATTGGGTCCTTCCAAGTATGTGTCCATTTGATCTTTCCTTCTTGACGTCTACTCGGTTCGATCTTTACCTTCAATCCAGTACTTTATGTACGAGTACCTATACTAAACATGATCTGCAAAGATAGGAAAAAACTAGGAACAATATATAGGTTAATATCATAAAAAAACCTTTAGACAATGATGGTGTAGCCACCAAGGCTAACATATACAAAAAAATTGGAATAGGAAATATCCGAATTAAGATGTATGATGGTATCATGAGAACTTTATATGATGTAAGGCATGTACTGGATTTAAGTAAGAATTTGATTTCATTGGGCATTTTAGATTGTAACAGATATAGTTACAAGTCTGAAAGTGGGACAATGAAGGTGTGTGAAGGCAACTTGATGGTGATGAAGGGACAGAAGTTAGTAGAAAATATTTATGCACTGTAGGCTACCATAGTTGTAGGTGGAGTTGTAGCTGTAAAATATAAGTCAGGTGATACTATTTTGTGTAAAATAACCACATACAAGACGGAGGGTATTCATAACTACATTTATTCAGATGTTTGGGGACCGGTGAGGATAACATCACGAGGTGGACATTTGTATTTCGTGGGTTTATCACGAAAGGTCTTAGTGTATCTCATGAGGCACAAGTCAGAAATGTTTTCTAGGTTTAACTTATGGCTGAGGTGGACAACTAGACCGATAGAGAGATCCTTAGGTCAAACATTGGGACTGAGTACGCTGGTTCTGTTCAAGGAGTTTTGTGAGCAGCATAGCAGGTTGTATACAGGGTTTACAATGAACTTCTTGGTGAAATCAATGAGAATGATGTGTTTCTAATTTAAGTGATCTCCAAGGGTATCACTAGATGGGAGAGTAGCGAGAGAGGTGTGGACAGGTTAGGCGGTAGACCACTCCAGTGTGAGAGTGTTTGGATATCCAGTTGTGCACATTTCTAATGAGGTGAGATCTAAGCTTGGTGTAATGTCTGGATAGTACATCTTTTTCAAGTACATCCAATGGCAAACAAGGTAGTGATTAGTGTAGACATGGTTTTTGGTGAGAAATCCATGGTGCAACGTATTTAGGTAAAGGAAGAGAAATAGATGTCAAAAAACTGCAGCAGCAATGAACATGTGATGCAAGTGAAGTTACAGATTCAGGGTAGAGATGATATTGTTCATAATGCAAGGAGTTATAACTCTGGAGGCTAGCAAGAAAACAACAGGTCCAGATGCATTATTAGGCCACCACTCACGTATAAATTTGATGTTCTAGTGTTTTATGTATTCATTACTACCAGCAAGGTTCCTACTATTTTTCAAGATGCGGTGCACAACAAATGGAAAATAGATGGGTGAGTGCTATGGTGGAGGAAATGGAGTCATTGCATAAGAATCAGATGCGGGAGTTGGTGGAGCTTCCAGAAGAGAAGGGGGTGATAGGACGTAAAGGGGTAATATTTCTATTGTTTGTAGATAACATGTTATTTGCTGGGAAGAGTTTGACTGAAGCTAATCAGTTAGGAACTCTATTTAGAAAAAATTTTGACATAAAGGTTCTGGGTATGGTCAAGAAGAGTTTTAGTTTGGAGATTCACAAGGATAGAGTTGTAGAGAGATTATGGTTATCTTAGGGTGGCTTTTTGGACAAAACTATAGAGAGATTGTGGTTTTCACATGGTGATTTTGTAAAGAATCAAAGTAAATTATCTACCGCATGGTAGCCAAGGACGGATGGTGATGTTCAAGATATATCAAAGGTCCCCTATGCTGGTGCAATAGGGTGTTTCGATAGACAATAGAGCGGTATGTCAGTTGTGAGATTTTTTAATGCAGACTATGCAGGGGGCTTTGATGACAAGATGTCTACAACGAGGTTTTTGTTTACTGTTGTAGGGGGCTTTGTCTACAACGTGGGCTTTGATGACAAGATGGCAGACTATGCAGGGGGCTTTGTGGGAAGACCCATTTGTTGGAAGTCCAGGGTACAATCTCCGTTTGTTATATCTACAACCGAGTTGGGGTCTTTGCAAAAGCCGAAGCTACCATGAACATGTTCAAGTGTTGCTTGGACTTGGTTTTTGTCTCCAGTTGCTAGACAGGAGGCAGTCCCAATCTATACGAATTTTTTTCCCAAGTGGAGCAGCGGATTTATGTTTTCCGTTTTCTCCTAAAGGGCGCATATTCCCCAAGATGGAGATTGTTGTGATATGTGGCTCATATATCGAGTGGAATGCATGTACAATGAGAAAACATGGAAGAAAACTGTAGCTGAAGTTTGCAGGAGGAAACCATCGATGGTTCCCTTGTAACCATAAACAATTTCGCCCAATGAAGTGAAACTTTCGAAGATTCTGAGTATATTTCTATAGTTGTTTGCTCTTGGTATAAAACCGTCAATGGTACCTCTAAAACTGTTGACGGTTTGGCTCTAGTTAATAGTGCTGATTTTCAAATTTTGAACTTTGGTACATTGGATAGGTTGGTTTTCGGGGGGTAACTTCCGAGAGGGTTATATATATGTTGTATATGTTGTAACTCCGTGATATTCATGTCTTTGGACACAAGATAGTATGAAAAATATTGTCGATTACTCCTGTAGATGTAGGCATTGCCAAACCATGTAATTCCTTGTGTTATTGTTATTGCTTTCATTATAATTTGCATGGTTGTAGTTCTGTATATTTTACCATCGAGTGCTGCATTATAAGATCTATTTATTTCGTTGTGCAATTCGTTTTTCATAACAACTGCATACATGTTTGAAGCTTTAATTATTACTTTTTGTTTATCAAAGAGGTGTCAACACATTAATTATTACTTTTCATTGATCAAATCAGGTCTAAACCATTTATTAGCATTTCCTTTTTCTTTTTCTTTTTTTCTCTTCAAAGAGGATATGATTAATTCAAAAAAAAAAAATAGGGGACAAAGGATGGTAATTTAATGTGTACTCTATGGCACTAGCTCATGCCAAATTTAATAAAGTCTAATTGTTGAAGATTGAGAGTAGCCATGTGCTCAATTATGTTACTGCTAAAGCATTAAAGACTGCTTTTTATTGATTAAACTAGGTATTCAAACATTGATGATAACTTTTATTTTGGTCTTCTTAAAGAGGATGTAATCAATTCGAAGCTATGAAAGGGAGAGAGAGAGAGAGAGAGAGAGAGAGAGAGAGAGAGAGAGAGAGAGAGAGAGAGAGAGAGAGAGAGAGAGAGATTATTATTTTTATTATATTCACACTAGCTCATTTCCAGTTTTATTAAAGTGTAGTGTTTAAAGATTTGAAGTTGACATGTTTGCCACATTTATGAACTATAAAAGTGCACTCTTCTATGCCAAAAAATCATCGTGTGATACATTAAGGACGAACAATAAAATTAGTAGTTGCAATCATGGAAAGAAAATTCTTAGTCCTTATGTTGCTCGTTGTCCTTCTATTGGCTTCAGGTTAGTCTCTTAGTCTCTCTCTATCTATATTTGTGTGTGAGTGGGAGGTTGGTGGGGAGGGGATAGTACTAGTTGTGTGTCTAAAGTCGTAGACCTCATATTTAGAAAAGGTCTTAAATTTAAATTTGTATTGGATTTGAATAAGATGTAATATAAAATTATATTGAAATTTATTCAAATCCACCCAAATTTAAATCTAAGATCCAAAATCTATGCTGTCAAAAGTTTGAGAAAATATTTGCATCAAAAATCACAATATCTGCACTCTTCTCTACATCGAAAGTTTGAAATGGCAAACTATGGTGCTCCACGAGAAACTAATCAATATTGCTAATATTGCAAAATTAATTTATTAAAGAGTTCATAAAAAATCAACATAGATCCCTCCTAGGAAGATTCATTATCCATCAAGAATATTCTACTATTTCTATTGTTGCTATTGTTGTTGTTAGTTGTTTTCCTAAATAAAAAATAAAAAAATCTAATAGCATGTCACTATAGATAATTTCTTTATATTCAATAACTAATGACATAATTTTTGTAGTTGGAATTTACACTAAGCCCATATTTAGATCAACCTTAGATTTGGATTTCTATAAATTTGGATAAAATTGAAATAAAAAATTATATTAAAGTTTATCAAAATCTTTATAAATCTAAACTTATGACACTCTCAAATAGAACCTAAGTGCATACATGTCCTTTCAAAGGGTTTCTAGCTAGTACATAGCTATTGTTTAGCATTATTAATTTGTTGTTATAAAAAGACAAAGTATTTGTGTGTGTTTGTGTATATGCGTCCAATTTCGACAATTCAAAATAGATCAATTATTATTTTGATTGTTATGCTTTCTTTTATGTGATTATAGAGAATAATGTGGCACGCACTGATGCAACTGAAGAGTGTCATGCAAAGAGCAAAAGGTTCAAGGGTTTATGTCTGGTTGATAGAAATTGTGCCGCAGTTTGCGAATCTGAAGGTTTCAAAAGCGGCGATTGTCAAGGGATTCGACATCGATGCGTGTGTTTTAAACCTTGTTGAAAAATGAACTAAAAAGCACTAATAAGGCATCAAGAGCACACAATTGCCACCAATAAAGAATTAATACTATATTTCTCCGTATATGATGTTGGATGACTTCTTGTATGATGAAGTTTCATTTTGCTTATATTCTTAACATAACTTGCCTTACAAATTAAGAACAGTTTTAAATTGCAAGTGATTTAGATAGAAAATTTTCTTTCATATCCTAAATGCAAACAAGTTAATCAATTGCACATTTAGACAAATAATTTTTTTAAAAGGAGAAATTATCATAAGTATATTTATTTATAAATTTTAGTTTAATCTCTCTACTATTTGATCAAATACATTGCTAATTAAATTGGGTATGAAATGAATTTTCTATTAACTATAATTAGATACAATGACAAAGCCAATCAAATCATCAACCTAGTTTCAGCCAACTTAAAATACTTTGCTTGCCTTTAAGGTATGCTCCTGCTCATAATAAAAAATAAAAGAAATTTTAGTGGTTTCAGATTAATCTTAGGTGCAAGCCAGTCTAGCAAGAGTTAGATTACTATTACCATGTATTTTGGGGCATGACCTTCAAATCTTCGATTTAGATTCATGTGGATCTAAACTAAATGTTGTATAAAATTATATTGAATTTCTTCCAAACTAATCCACACAAATTCAAATCCATACTCAGAAATCCATGCTTCCAAATACTAGCATGAAGTGTAAAGAAAAATACAATAAGAGAGATTATCACCCCTTTTCTCAAAATTATGAAAAACTCACATTCCTCTCCTAACATAAGAAAAGAAATGTATAGAAAGAAGAACCTAAAGGTGAACCGTTTTACAAACTCACTTTCTTCTGACTTTAACTTACAGTCTACAAGGCAGAGCTTACCTTTCTACCATATAGCAATAAGATTCCACTCCTCATCCACCTAACATGCAAATAATGATCAACCACCTAATTAAATTTACTGCAATACCCTTACAAACATTATATGACTTTGAAAAAAAAAAAATAGTACTCCAGCATGTTTGGAAAGTTAAACCATGTACATTATCCCACAAGGAGTTTTCAAGGGACTAAGTAGTTGCAAAGTCAACCATGCATACCTTGGAATGGTAAACCCCCACTAATGCATAAACAAACTCAAGACTAATTAATTAGCCTCAAAAACAAGTTTGCATGAAAATTTTGTTTATATAAACTATTTATAGTTATTTTTTGACCAAACAAATGATAACCCAATTCAAAAAAATTAAATTTTAAGATAAAATAAAGAGAAAATTAAAAAGTTTCACTGGGTAGTCGACCGGCCCCTTACCCACCTTTTTCCCATGCACACACATGAAGAAGTTGGCGCCAACTCGATGGGTGGTCAATTGGCCCTTCAAGGGCGATCGACCAACCTAATTGTACTTTGAATTTTAAATTCTCTTTATGATTGGATGGTTGTCTCAATTATACAATGTGTTCTACCCATTGACATGTGTCCTACAATGATCAAGACACTAGCCATTGGTGGTTGATATTTGAATTTTGAATTTCAAAATTCAAGTTTACCCTCTCTTTTTCGATGGTCTATAAATAGACCATGCAAGGCTATTTTTGGGCACAAATACAATGGGAAAGTAAGGTAGAAATGATGGAGAAGGAAGGGAACATGTGTAGCTTCAATTAGGGTATCTTTTCTTTTCTTTTGAAGGCACAGACACATAAATTGCAGTAACTATTTTGTGAATAGGTGTAAATAGCAATGCTGGTTGACTAACTATAATTGAGATGAATAGTCAATCACCTTTCCTATGTACAAATGTACTCCCAAAACTAATCTTTGGTTTTCATAGACTTTTTCATAGTTTTTCTTTATTTTCCCCTAATTTTCAAAAAAATAAGATGGCGACTCTGTATCAAGTGAATTTTTGTATCTTCCCTATCCCCCCCCCCCCCCTCTTTCTTCAAGTCTTCTCATTAGGGGATGAACTTTCCCTTCATTGACGACTCAAACAGAATCTAGAATCGACATTGAGAATGTTGGGAATCTTAATAGAATAAGAGGTGAGCCATTTCTCGTATATAGCCTAGGCCAGTATGAGCTTCTAATTAACCAAAAATAGAAAGAGCGTACCTTATCATAAATCAAAATATGTTAAACCAACAAATGAATATCTAATGAATATATGCTTGAAAGAAATTTACCTAATAAAAATTTCATTTCATTTAAAATTTATGTTTACACATATTATTGTAGATGGTTTTCGATGCCACCCATTTTTTTTATGGCATAACTTTGGACCCTACAAATTTCTTTTTCACTGTACTTGAGGCCACACATTTGGCAAATATGTCCTCCAAAAAAAAAACTAAACGTTGCATTTGGTTTCCCAAATATACATTCTTAAAAGTAGAACGGTCATCTATATCTCTATATAATAAAAATGTGCAGAGAGGAATAATATATTTATTTTATTGTGTAGACTATTTTACCCCTATTTAAAGTTGGATCCGTTCAAGAATGTTGTTGAGAACTTCAATTGTAAATTTGTTTCACATTATATATATATATATATATATATATATATATATATATATATATATATATATATATATATATATATATATATAATGAAAGATGGGTACTTATTTAGATGGTTGAACCCAAGACCCGAAAGGCTTAAACTTTTGGGTCAAATTGGTACCCACTCATGTATATTAAGTCTACCCAGGCTAACAAATGGTATCAGAATCAATGGTTCATAACTCTAGGCAAGTGTTGGGGATGTGGCTCATATTCAGAGTGGATCACATGTATCAGAGAGAGTTACATGAAGCAAAGGATAATTGCATGAGAAGAGGTTTCAAGAAATACGCAGGAGGACCTTGGCTTAGCACAAAATTGTCAACGATTTGGTCAAACCGTCGACGATTTTTGTCGGCACAGATCACGTATTTTGAATTTGGAGGCTTCTAGATTGAGCTTATCTCGAGGTTTCACCTCTGAGGGATCACTATAGATGTAGTCTAGTTTTACTAGAACTCTTCTATAGGCATTAGATGGTTATATAAACATCATTATGTAACTCTAGATGGGATTAAGCTTCAAGATAGTTTCAAAGTTGTAAGCTTTGACATTGATCATAGTGAAAACCCAAGTGTTGCTCTATAGTAACACGAACCAAGAAAATAACGAAATAAATAAAATAAAATAGAAAGGAAAAGGAAAAGGAAAAAGAGAAAAATTGGTTTGGCCATGACCAAACCGTCGCCAGTTTTGTGAGGATTAGAAAAACCGTCGACGGTTTTCTTGCAGGTAAACTATTGAGAGCTGTTTGAGGGCCAAACCGTCAAAAGTTTTGTCTAGCCCAGAAAAAACGTCAATGATTTTCCTACGGGCCTACTTTCTTAAGGGCTAAGTTATGTTTTATTTTTCATAATTCTCACAACTCTCTCTATCTCTCTTTACTTAGGGTTTTTGGAGACCCTCTATAACGACCTACTTTTTCATGCCATTTTTTTTCCTCTTAATATATATAGCAAATCTCTCTATATTACCTATTGAAAACATCTCAGGGCCCAAGGGAGCACTGAGGAAACTCTGTTCTCATTACATTCCTAAGGAGCAGTAAACATAAAACTATAAACAATATTTACAATACCAGAAATCTAAAAGTCCCAAAATATACATCACAAAGTACCCAGTGACATCATCAAAAACCATAGGATCTACCCAAACAACCAACACCCAGGAAACACTCATCCTTCAAAAAGGGTAGCACAAGAGCCTCTCTACCTGCGAGCCTTATCTGTTCGCCTAACTGGATCACCTGAAAAATGTTAAATCACTGGGATGAGACAACGCTCAATAAAAGAAGATATGCTATCACTAGCGTGTGGCAATTAAGTTACACGTTTAATATACTGATATAATACTGAAACTGTAAAACTGGTAGTCTAGTATACCGTATGGATTACATTTATTATAGTTTAAAATACAACTGTATATCTGAGTTTTCTAGTTACACATAATTCTAATATTATAATAAAACTGTTGCTGCACTGTAAATTTGTATATATATATATATATATATATATATATATATATATATATATAAACAACTGTGATAATACCCTAGGAACTAAATGTCATGATTTAACCCCTCATGATAGGGTTGTGTGGCCCGTAAGCGGGACTTAACTCCAGTTGGCCTACCAGGTAAGTCAATCTAAATCTTTACCAATCAACAATCTGGCCCACTCCAGTCTCTCCGGGCACGATACTACTCTCCCTCATCAAACCTGCCACTTCAACCCAGCTCTCTGGGGATACTGCAATCTCTCTTAGCACGGTAGATGGAATCCGCACACTATCTGAGATATGTGGTTGCACTATGATCTAAAATAGTAACGGTATCGTGTTCTGCTATCTGAATCTAACTGAATATTTCCTTAGAGTCTGATACTATTTAGTACTGATATATATAATTATCTTACTATTTTTGCCATGATATTGAAATAACCATAACATTTCAAAACTGATCTGCATAATCTAAATATCTAACTAAATAACTGAGTGTTATGGTTCTGTAGTCATGGCTTTCTGAAAAATACTATAAATCATATTTTCTGGAAACTGCATATTGATATCTTATGTTAATATACTGTAAAACATGATATCTGTAAATTTGTATAAATACTATATTAAACTGTAATAAACTCATGCCACACAATTAAGAAATTAAAATCCCATGTTCTAAAATCTGCTTCTCCTAATATAATAATAATATTCTCAAAAAGCTGAATAATACACTGTTTTATATATACATGATCTTCTGGTACACTTTCTAAAATTCCTAAGATAGCATATCTCCCTAACCTATCTGACTGGGAGGCCGGCCTCCACTTCACTCCACTCTTGCACCCTTGGTGTACCAACCTCAAAAACCTGCATTTATATATACAAATTCTCCAGTAAATCAATACACCCATAATTCCTGAAATTGCCTATTCATAAATTTCGTAAACTATAATTTACCTAGGTTTCCAAATAGATACTTGCTGGGGTCCTCAACCCATGACTATAGGGGCCCAAAACACCATATTCCTGAAAATATGACACCCCAAATTTATTCCACAAAACACCAATATGATCTCATGGTATACAAAATCTGGCCCCAAATAATATTGGTAATACTAAAAATACTTAAAAATCTACTTACCCTAATTTTAGGATGGTTTCCAAACTGCTCAAATCGAATTTCCGCTCCAACTAGGTTGTAGAGAATCTCCCCAGGATCACCGTGGTAGCTTCTGATCTTCGAACCAGTGAGAATCAAAGCCAAAAATTTAGAGAGAAGTGAGAGGGTGCGTTTCTAGAGAGAGAAAATGAGGGAGAAAAAAAATTTCGCTGAAAAAACCCATTTTTGCATATTTATAGGTGGCTAGACAAGTGGCCTCGTTGATGAGCCACGTCGCCTTGTCAACGAGTCCACGAAGGCGGTTCGTCGATGAATTTCAGGCCCTGAAAAATAGTCTCTCGGTAAATTCTAGTCAATGAGACACGCGTCCGCATCGACGAGCCCAAGCAAACGATTCGTCGACGAACACTCCGCGTTCGTCATCGTCGATGAGGCCCTGCTATATCCCCCTTTAAAATTCTTTTTCCTTCTCTTTTCTTTATTATTTAATTCTAATAATTATCCAGGTTATTACACCCTCTCTCTCTCTCTCTCTCTCTCTCTCTCTCTCTCTCTCTCTCTCTCTCTCTCTCTCTCTCTCTCTCTCTCTCTCTCTCTCTCTCTATAGCCTCGGGGACACTCCACAAGTGCTCTCCGGTCCTCTCTCCCTTCTCTAGGCACGTAGGCCGTCGATCCTTGGTGGATTCGTGCGGTTAGGTTTTCATGGTTTCGAAGCTTTTAAACATTTTCTTCAGGAATAGGTAAAGGAATTATATTATGTCAGTTATTTTTGAAATATGGGCCAATTAAATTGCAATTTATGTTTATAGAAATAGTATATATGATTTTCTAAACTAATCGGGTATATGGAAATTGTTATTTTGACTTTCATACGTTTTTTGGGGAAAACTAACGTGAATGGTTTGAACATCTCCTATTTTCAATAAAATGTGTAGTTTTGAGTTAAATAAAACCCTAGAGATGCTCATACCCCTGTTTTCAGTAACTTGTACATTTCCCAATCAGTTTATTTTATTTATGATTTATCAAATAAAATTTTTGTGGCATGAGAACCGTTTTTAAATGGCATGTTTGAACAGAATATTTTAACTAATATTATACAGTATGATGTGACAGCTATAAATTGAAATGCGATGTGATGGCTATAAGCCAAGATTTGATATGACGACTAGATGCCGAGATTTTATATGTTGGTTTTATACTGAGATAGAAAATGACAAATATTTTATAGGATTATGAATAGCTTATGTTTTATATAGTTTTTATTGCGTAAATTGCCATATATGATCTAAGAACCCTATGGATAGGAGATGTTATATTATGAGCACGATACCGTAGCTATGAGTTTGCAATGAGTGCAATCACACAGGGATGGAAGTGTGATATGGGATAGTCGATTGGAGACCTAGGTACAGTACTAGCCCGAGGCAGTTCCAGGGACCCATCCGAAGCAATTTCGGGTGACCCTTCTCGATGCAATTCTGGGTTAAGGGGAGACACAATCATACTTACTACCTTTTCTGACTCAGCTATGGTCATCCATCCATATGCTGAGTCCACCATTTGGGCCGCACAACCCGTCATAGGGGGAAGCATATCGTATAAGTATGTGAAAGCGTGACGATGCTAGTTCAACAGTCCAAGTTATATCTTTTATACATATATAGGAAAATTTATTATAAAATGGGCTATATTAAGCTGACAGTATATTGTTCTAAAATTATCTATTTTCAAATATATAGTGCAATATAGTTTTAAAATGTCATTTCATATACGGTTAAATAATGGAAGTTTTATATTCACATGGGAACTCATGCTAGTCACACACTGATAATAATATAACCCGTCTTATTGAGAAGTATCTCACCCCATTATACAAATCATTTTTCAGGTCCTTCAAGGAACCGTGCCTAACTTACTATCAGGCAAGGATTAGACTTTTGAGGGTGATAGAAAAAGCTGATGAGCCACCAGTTGTTACATTTTGTTATTTTATTGGGTTGTATCATATAGACAGGTAGTTTTATGTATGTATTTGGGAACAATTAGAACTGTGGTAAAGTGTTTTGATGTTTTAGCATTTTCTGTGGTATGGTTTTTAATTCCAGTAATGATAGGTGCACCCGGGATTCCCTGGTTAGGGCAGGTTGCAATATATAGGTGGTATTAGAGAGCATTTTTATATTTTTAGCTGTTAAATTTTTGGGTCGTTACAAGTGGTATCAGAGCCTAGGTTGCTAGATTCTGCAGACTATGTCGGATGATCTTACCAGAGTATAGGTTCAAGTAGGACGAGGATAGGAATGGGTAGAATAGGAATGTTGAGTTTTGCTTCATAAGCCTGGGAGCATAAATCCCTTGACAGACTTCTATGTTTTTCTGAATCAGTCAACGAGTTCAGAAAACCACGAAAATCCATTTATGGCTTTGTTTCCAAGCGGAGCGGTAGGAACTTGAAAACTAGAACGGAAATATGAAATTGGCAGAGTATGTCGTGGTATTTTGAATTTATTTAAGGTGAGCATTTTAGTGTTATAATTGCAATACATGTTAAAAATATAAGAATTCTAAATTTATTTTGGTTCTATCTTTAGGATGGATCCCAAGGACAGTAACGCTATCGCCGGAGGGGTAGGAGTGAGGGGGCTATCAATGAGGGTGGCACCGATTCTGTGGTGGCGCTTTAGGATTCTACCCAGAAGTTTATGGCCAAGGTCATGCAAAGTTATCGAGGGTAGGATCATCCCACTACTGAGCTAGGAGGTTATATTAAGCAGTTCACTCGCTTGAAGCCTTCTACCTTCACAGAAAGTAACGACTCGATCCTTGAGGAGAATAAAATTCTGGAAATCGAAAAAATCTTGGTCGTTACCCCGAATTGACGATCTGTTCGACCAGTTACAGGGCACAAAGGTCTTCTCCAAGATCGATCTGCGATCTAGGTATCATCAAATGAGGTTAAATCAGAGGATATACCCAAGACGGCTTTTCGTACTAGGTATGGCCACTAAGAATTTCTAGTTATGCGTTTCAGATTAACCAATGCTCCTACGGCATTCATGGACCCGGTGAACATGGAATTTCATGAATACTTAGATTAGTTCTTGATTGTATTCATCAATGACATCCTGCTTTATTCGAGGAGTCCTGAGGAGCATGCAAGTCATTTGAGGTTGGTACTTTATGTACTTAGAGGGAAAAAGTTGTTTGCTAAATTCAAGAAATGCAAATTTTGGTTGGAGCAAATGGAATTTCTAGGACATGTAGTGTCCATAGAAGGTGTTTCAGTGGACTCTAGTAAAATAGAAGTGGTAGTTGATTAGGCAAGACCAAAGAACGTGCATAAGGTTAGAAATTTCTTGGGTCCGGCAGGATATTACCGTTGGTTTGTAGCGGAATTTTCTAGACTATCAGGTCCATTGACACGGCTCATAAGGAAGAACATGAAGTTCGAGTGGACTGGTGAGTGCAAGCAGAGTTTTCAGGAACTAAAGTAGCGACTAGTTACTACCCCAATGTTGACCATTCCATTAGGAGATGGTGGATTCATGATCTACAATGACGCGTATAAGAATGAATTCGGGTGTGTCTTAGTGCAGCAAGGAAAGGTTATCGTGTATGCACTCTTTTCCAACTTGTCCGACTTGTGGGAAGAAACACCTTGGGGAGTGTCGTGCTAGGCGAGGTATTTGCTGCCGATGTGGGGAGTCAGGGCACATGATGAGAGACTGTCAGGCTCAGATTGGGAGCTACTCCTACTCCTAGACCTACTCAGGGAGGTTATAAGGTGCCTCATGGAGGTCAGCAAAGGAATACTGTTCCAGCAAGAGTTTACACCTTGACATCGGGTGATGCTGAGACAGCTGGCAACGGGGTGACAGGTATGGTTAGCATGCTTTCATTTAAAGTTATTGTACTATTTGATTTAGAAGCCACACACTCGTTTGTGTCTATAGGATGCATTAAATTATGTGAGGCAGAAACACAGTTAGACACCAAACTGTTAGTATCTACACCGACCGGGTCAGTAGTGAGGTGTAGTAGGGTGCTCTGAGGATGTCCAATTGATATCCAAGGGAAAGTTTTGTTTGCTAATTTGATAGTACTGGACATGCATGGGTTTGATGTAATATTTGGCATGGATTAGCTAGCGGCTAACTTTTTTATTATAGATTGCTGGCTGAAAGAAGTGATTTTGAGACCTCCGGGAATATCAGAATTCATATTCATAAGGTGGTCACGAGTGCAATCCCCACCTCTGTTAGTTTCAACTATTCAGGCGAGGAGACTGCTCCGAGTGGTTGTCAGGGGTTCGTGGCCTTTGTGAAGGAAATGTTAGGGAATGAATTGAAGCTCACTAGTACACCAGTGGTAAAGGAGTTTATGGATGTTTTCCCAGTTGAGCTACCAAGCTTGCCACCTGCTCGTGAGGTAGATTTTCCTATTGATTTGCTTCTAGGTACAGTGCCGATCTCTAAAGTTCCTTACAAAATGGCACCAATAGAATTAGGAGAGCTTAAAGATCAGTTACAAGATTTTCTAGATAAGGGATTCATATAGCCTAGTGTATCTCCATAGGGAGCTCCAATATTATTTGTAATAAAGAAAGATGGGACCATGAGGATGTGTATAGATTACAAGGAAATAAATAAGGTAACAATCAAGAACAAGTATCCTCTACCCCGTATAGATGATTTATTTGATCAACTCCAAGGTACACGGGTCTACTCCAAGATCAATCTCAGATCAGGTTATTATCAAGTAAAGGTAAGGGCGGAAGCTGTATCGAAGATAGTCATTCGGACCAGGTATGGGCATTATGAGTTTCTTGTTATGCCTTTTAGTCTGACGAATGCTCCTACAATATTCATAGATTTAATGAATAGAATCTTCCACCAATATTTAGACCAGTTTGTTGTTGTTTTTATTGATGATATACTGGTCTATTCGAGGATTTATAAGGAGCATGAGACGCATTTGAGGCAGGTCTTATAGACGCTCAGGGAAAAGAAGTTGTACGCCAAGTTCAGAAAATGTGAATTCTGGCTTGAGGAAGTTGCGTTTTTAGGGCATGTCATCTCAAGGGATGAAATTTATGTGGATCCTAGTAAGATGATGCAGTGGTGAATTGGGCTAAACCGAGGAACGTCTAGGAAATCAAGAGTTTCTTGGGGCTGGCTGGTTATTACCATCGTTTTGTTGACGGATTCTCAGCGTTATCAGGGCCTCTGATGCGACTGATTAGGAAGAACGTCAAATTTGAATGGGACAACAGCTGTGAGCAGAGCTTCCAGGAATTGAAGCAAAGGCTTGTCACAGCACCAGTGTTAATCATCTCGTTAGGGGGTGAGGGTTATGTTATTTACAGTGATGCATCCTTGAAAGGGCTCGACTGTGTATTGATGTAGCATGGTAGGGTTGTAACTTACACTTCCAGGCAGTTGAAAGGATATGAAAAGAACTACCATACCCATGATCTAGAATTGGCTGCAGTAGTGCACGCATTAAAGATTTGGAAGCATTACCTGTATGGCGAGTGGTGCGAGATATTCTCCAACCACAAAAGTTTAAAGCACTTTTTCACTCAAAAGGAACTGAATATGAGGTAGATAAGGTGGTTGGAGCTCATTAAGGATATTGATTGTACTATCAATTACCACCCAAGGAAAGCAAACGTGGTAGTTGATGAGTTGAGCAGGAAATTTGTGGGACCAACACTGGAAGCTATGAAGGTTCAGCACTCGATCTTGATGAATCTGGAAAGACTTGGTATATAATTAATAGATAGTTATCCTCAGGCATTTATTGTCAACTTAGTGGTGCAGCCTACATTATAGGAAAGAATAAAAGTTGCTCATGAAGAGGACCCAAAATTAGTAGAAGTAATAGCCACAATACGGGATGGTCAAAAAGAGGATTTTAGTATTTCAGATGACGGAGCATTGCAGTTCAGTTCTAGATTATGTGTTCCTGCTGATGCTGATATTAGAAGAACCATCCTAAAGGAGGCCTATAGATCTTTGTACACAATTCATCTCAGTAGAATGAAAATGTACAAAGATGTGCAGGAGTCTTACTGGTGGAGTGATATGAAGAAGGAAATTACCGAATAGGTAGCTCAATGTTTGACGTGCCAGCAGGTTAAGGCTGAGCACCAAAGGCCGGCGGGGCCATTGCAGCCACTTTTCATTCCAGAGTGGAAGTGGGACCATATATGTATGGATTTTGTTTCAGGTTTGCCATCGACATTACATGGTCAGAATGCAATTTGGGTGATTGTGGATCGTTTGACGAAGACCACCCATTTCCTTCCCATTAAGACCAACTACTCCATAGATAGACTAGTAGAGATTTATATTTAGGAGATAGTCTATTCTCATGGTGTGCCAATGTTTATAGTGTCAGATCGATATCCGCGTTTTACATCATGATTTTGGAGGAGTTTGTAGGAAGCTTTAGGGTCTTAATTATCTTTCAGCACGACGTTCCATCCTCAGTTAGACGGATATACTGAGAGGACGATCCAAATATTAGAAGATATGCTTCGAGCATGCGTGCTGGATTTTGGGGGTAGTTGGACTCAGTTCATGCCGCTGGTAGAATTTGCGTACAATAACAGTTATCAGGCCAGCATTGATATGGCACCATTTGAGGCGCTCTATAGTAGAAGGTGTCGTTCTCCTCTATACTTGGATGAAATGAGAGAACAGCGAGTTGTGGGACCAAAGTTAGTACAGCAAGCGTATGAAAAGGTTTGGCTCATCAGAGATAGAATCAGTGCAGCTCAGAGCCGACAGAAGAGTTACGCCGATACCCACTACAGGAAATTAGAGTTTGATATCGGCGATCATGTGTTTTTGAAAATAGCTCCATTAAAAGGGGTTATGAGATTTGGAAGAAAAGGTAAACTTAGCCCTAGGTTCATTGATCTGTTTGAGATTCTAGAGAAAGTGGCATCGGTTGCCTACAGGCTAGCTTTACCATCTATGTTGTCAAGGATACACGACGTATTTCATGTCTCCATGTTGAGGAAATACGTCTCAGGCCCTTCTCACGTAATCAGTTATGGTGAATTAGAGCTCAGTGATTCACTAGTTTATGAAGAGGTACCGGTACAAATTCTAGATAGGAAAGAGCGGGAATTGCGTAATAAGAAGATTCCTCTAGTAAAAGTCCTGTGGAGAAATCACACAATAAAAGAAGCTTCTTGAGAGCTTAAGGAACAGATAAGGCAAATATATCCGCATTTATTCGGTGGGTCCAATTATAATCAGAAAAGTGTAAGTAGTTATGTAATGTTTCTTGTTAGCTTTACCGTGATCCCAAGAGGGAGGGTGAATTGGTATTTTTAAAATCTATCCCCTAGGTATTCCTCCTAACAGTAGTATGTTCGCAATCCTATGGTCAATCTAGTGCAAGTAATATCAAAAATTAAATAAAGCAGTTTAATCAATTACACAAGCACCAGAAAGCAGTAAAGAGAAGGGTGACACAAAGATATGTTATCGAGGTTCGGCCAAACTACCTACGTCCCCGCCTTGGCTAACCAGCACAAGGATTATCACAATAACTTGCTCACTTAAATGGGTGAAGCGACACCTATACAAACCAGGTCAAATTAACACAGGGCTGACCTCAACCTTCACACCAATCCTTACCGGGCTAGATTACCACCCCCTCAGGCCACCTGGAATCTCTCAGATATACAATCAAAAGGTACAATATAAGGGTGCTTTCATGTAAAGCAGACTCATACCCCAATACGCACAATCACAAACACCACAGATGATTTAAAATGTAAGCTCAATGTGGTCAAAATATTTCAACTCTCAAATATGTTTTCTATCAGTGTAGTGAGTACGTGAGAGTATCAATAACAATCTGTGTATTTCAAAATGTTTCAATCAAATGCGTTCACACAGAATACCAAGCAAGCCTCAAGAATATCAATCAGTAGAATATCTCAATCACATGAATATGTATATGCTTGGATTGCAAAATATATATGATCTTTGTTTCCAACAAAAATATATGAATGAATAAATATTGCAACAAAGATGTTTCACCTCAAAAACAAATATCTCCTCAAATGGTTTTCAAAATAAAGAGCAATAGATATTTGTAAATGATTTTGAAAATATTTCGCAACCAAAAGCAAATGCGAGCTTCTCAAGATGTTGCAACGAATATGCAATCTTAGAAGATCTAGTAAAGTCTTCTTAGGATGAACTTATCAGCAAAGTCCCCTAAGAATCCTTTTGGGTTTGGCTCTCAACAAAATGAAACAATTTCACAGCAAAGAAAGAGCATACCTTTCAATCCAAACACTCAAGAACACTTACAGATGATTTAACAACTTTTGAAGGTAAGCTAGAGTGTATTTGGAAGAATATGAGCAATGAGAAATATTTTTCTTGAGAGAGAATTTGATTTTCTATTTTTGCTAATCGATGCTTAATTCTCCCAAATGAAGGAGTATATATAGACATACCGAAATTTTTGACCGTTGGGGATCTATTAGGGATTGTTAGAAAAGTTTAATGATGTTTAAAACATTTTAACCTCATTTAAAGATTTTAACTCTAGTAAAAAATTAGGTGCAACCCGAGAGGTCTAGTCGACCAGAAATGTTTTGATCGACTAGGACTCATATGGTTCGGTCAACCAAGGGGATTTTGAACTAATGGCTCGATCAACCAGGAGAGGGTGATTTTTTAATTTTTCGAGGTTTGGTCAACTGGGCCATTTTGAACTGGCTGGTTCAATCAACCAGACCATTGGGATTTCTCCTAAGGACCCTCGTTCGACCAGGTAGTTGGAGTACAAAACTGGCTCAGTTAACCAGATGGTCAAAATGTTGACCCAGGGAGGTTTCGATCGACCGGGGCTTTTTGAACTACCTGGCTCGGTCGACCAGGGCCTTGGTCAACTGTTGATCCAGACCTAATTCGGTCGACCAGGGCCTTGGTCAACTGTTGATCCAGGCCTGGTTCGGTCGACCAGGGCAAAATGAATTGCCTGGTTCGGTCGACCGAAAATGCACCAAGTGTGCATTTCGGTCGACCGAAAATGCACCAAGTGTGCATTTCGGTCCCATTTCGAAACATATGAACCATATTCAAGTGCCTAACAAACATATGTGTAAATGTGAGTGTCCTAGGGTCATTTATGTCCAAAATCAAGACATCGAAAAAGTCTGGTGTCAGTCAACCAAGGGTACACCCTAAGATCTCTCTATGGTCACTTTTAGTTCGTATTTGGTTTTGAGCTTACAAGATAAATCATACATGTGTTGTGTGTGCTTTATTACAAACCAAATATCCTAATTACTATTATAGACCAATTTGACCACTAAATATATATTACAACTGAAATACACAAACTGGTCTTCAAGCTTTAAGCTTTCACATGCCATCAATGTGTCTGCTAATATAAATCTGCACATGAACTAGATACTCGTTAAATACAAGAGTATTTTTCATTACCAAAACTGGGCATGACCTATAAGGTCAACATTTCTTTTACAGGTTAGTCAGTACATATAGTAGTTTAGTTAATAAGTAGTATTTTGGTTTTGGGAGAATTTTATTTTGTATATATAATCTCCCGGAACTTTGAATGTAATCACGGTATTCCTCCGCCATAAGTAAGGGTACGTAATAAAATAAGTAAACTGTTTGTCTTTATGGGATGGTGAACCAAATGGATAATAAATTTCAAGGACGAAATTTTTATAAGGGGAGGAGAATGTAGAAACTCGGTGAATTATATTAATTAAATAGTAGGAGGATGAGAGAAAAGGAAATTGTAAATTTGGAATTAAATATTGACTCGTCGACGAACGCGCTACGTTCATCGACGAACACGCTTGATGGGATCGTCGACGTGGACACACATCTTGTCAACGCGAAGTTACTGAGGGGCTATTTTCAGTTCTAAATTTGGTCGATGAGGAATAAGCGTTCATCAACGAACTCCCTTCGTGGCCTCGTTGACGAGTGCAGGTGTATAAGTAGCCTGAACTCGGTTTTCACCGCAGAATTCACGTGAAGAACTTCTCTCTCTCTCCTCTTTGGTTCTCCTTCCTTCTCTCTAAGATTTTGGGTCCGTTCTTTGCCGGATCGAAGATCTGAAGCCGCTACGCTACTCCTAGGGAAGTTCTCTTTAAGTCTGCTGGAGTAGATCATTGGTGGGACTAACTTGGATTCCATCCCAGGTTCAAGGTAAGGTTTTTTATTGAGTATTTGGCATTCCTACAATTGTAGAAAAGGTAGTATTTGGAGAAATACTAAAGTTTTGTTTAGGACAATGTTATTTTTAAGGTGTTGAGCTGAGAACCTAGCGGGTACAGGGCTAGTTATTTTTGGGGCTTTCCAGTAGTCAAGTAAGGGAGTAAACTAAAGAAGAAATTTTCCATGAAAATTATTATTAATTAATAGGAGATTAATTTTCAAAAAGCATATATTATGTATGAGTATGTTTGGGAAAATATATATTTGGTAAAATACTGTTGTTACACATTAATATGTTTTTAGTTTAAAATGTCAGAAAATGTAATTCTAAAATAGATTTCATGTTTTTATTCAGTTTGTGTTGCATGAATATTATTTCACGTATATTGTATTATGTTAAGTCGGATTTATAGAAAAGGCATGTTTACAATTATTTTCAGGAATAACACGGATAATACAGGAAATTATGGTTTCAAAATATATGATAAACAGTACATATGTTCAGTTCAGTATCTATGACATGTTCAGTGCAAAGCCGTGATTGATAGTTGGCGCAAGGCCACAGATATGTATGTTATCCGGCACAAGGCCGTGATTATTTATGTTATAACAGAATTCAAAAAATGCTATCAATTTATTTATATTAAAATAGTATGTGATCATATACTATTTGTTATCAAAACTCAGATGATAGTTCATATCAGTTTTTAGAAGCACGGTACCGTAGCTATTCAGTTCAGTTCAGACTTGTGCTACCACCCTTACCAGTAGAGGGGGTGGGAGATGGATATTCGATGTGGCTTTCAGTGTAGAGTTGTAGACATCCACCTGACAATCCGGACCAGGGTGTGGTGGGCCCATTGTACTTACAGACATTTTTAACTTAGCAGTGGTCATCCAGCCATTATCGGGTCCCACCTTCGAGCTGCACAATTCGTCATGGGAGGTAATACATGACATCATCCAGCTATTCATCCTGGATATATTTCAGTACTACTATTTATAGCAGATGATTTTATGAACACTGAGATACAATATGATTTAGTATAGCTATGAAATTGTATGTTTATTCAGTTATGATATTATCAGTGTTTTCAGGCAAGTAATATGTACTGTATATCTATTATAGCATGCAGATATTCATGTTTCCACACAACTTTATTTAGTTTATTTCCCTTACTAAGAGGTGTCTCACCCCAGCTTAAAATTATTTCAGGAAATCCAGACAGACAGGCGGACCGAGCTCCTCACCATTAGAGGTAGTTTTTAATACCCCGCTAGGAGGGTGAGTTTTTGAGCTAGGATCAGCTGGTTTTTGGTGTATAATTCTAGTTTTGTCTTATGGGGTTGTGAGGATTGTATATATACATTACAGACATACTAAGGCTTTTATAAACTCTGGTATTGTATATTTTATATGGAATTTATATTTACTGCTGCTTAGCTGTTCGTTGTGTATGACAGGTGTGTCCCTGTTACCAATTGGTTTAGGTCGACTTCACTATATATTTAGTTATTGGTGTCAGGGTATTTAATATGATTGGTTATGTAGTAAATCTAGTAGGTCATTATAGCTTCGATGAAAGGGGTAATAAGATTTGGGAAAAAGGGGAAGCTAAGCCCTAGATACATCGGGCCATTCGAGATTCAGGAGAGAGTTGGTCCGGTGGCGTACAGGATAGCATTACCCCCAGCATTGTCTAGGATTCACGACATGTTCCACGTGTCCATGCTAAGAAGTACATTTCGGATCCTGAGCATGTGATCAGTTACGAGTCTTTGGAGCTCAAAGACACTTTGGCATATGATGAGATACTAGTTCAGATTATAGACCATAAGGAGTAGGAGCTACGTACTAAGAGGATTCCGCTAGTAAAGGTACTTTGGCGTAACCATGTAGTGTAGGAAGCATCATGGGAATTAGAGACGGAGATACGTCAAAAGTATCCACAGATGTTCAAAGAGGCTCAATGCTAGACAAGTAAGTAGAATAGTAGGTAAGTGTTGGATTTGTATATAGGTTGCTTATAGTAGGTTTGTTTAGCTTTATCAGTTGTTTACTGTTTTAGTATATGGTTGGTCTTTAAGAGAGTTTTGAATGGGTATTGTAATCTCCCGAGACAGCATGTGTAACCACGGTATTCCTCCTCCATAAGTGAGGGTAATTAATAAATTTGGGACGAGGCTGCTATGTGGGTGGTCGTCGGCTCTTCCTAGAGTCAGATCAGCAGATCAGTAATCATTCAATGGATGTGATGGAAATTAGCTAGTAAATTTCAAGGATGAAATTTTTGTAAGGAGGGGAGAATGTAGTAACCCGAAACAAGAAAATAAATAAATAAATAAAAGAAAAGAGAAAGGAAAAGTGGTTTGGCCAGGACCAAACCGTCGCTAGTTTTGTGAGGATTAGAAAAACTGTCAACGGTTTTCCTGCAGATAAACTACCGAGAGCTGTTTAAGGGCCAAACCGTCAATGGTTTTTTCAAGCCTAGAAAAATCGTCAACAGTTTTCCTGTGGGCCTGCTTACTTAAGAGCTAAGTTATGTATTATTTTTCCTAATTCTCACGACTCTCTCTCTCTCTCTCTCTCTCTCTCTCTACTTAAGATTTTTGGAGACCCTCTCTCTCTCTCTCTCTCACCTCTCTCTATCTCTCTCTAGCCCCGGGGACTCTCCGCAAGTGCTCTCTAGTCCTCTCTCCCTTCTCCCGGCACGTAGGCCGTCGATCCTCGGCAAATTCGTGTGGTTAGGTTTTCATGGTTTCAAAGGTTTTAGGAATTTTCTTCAGGAATAAGTAAGGGGATTATATTATGTCAGCTATTTTTAAATATGGACCGATTAAATTGCAATTTATGTTCACAAAAATAGTATATATGATTTTTTGAACGAAACGGGTATATGGAAATGGTTGTTTTGACTTTTATACGTTTTTTGGGGAAAACTAACGTGAATGGTTTGAACATCTCCTATTTTCAATGAAATATGTAGTTTGAGTTAAATAAAACCTTGGAGATGCTCAAACCCCTATTTTCAGAAACTTGTATATTTCCTAGTCAGTTTATTTTATTTATGATTTATCAGATAAAAATTGTGTGGCATGAGAACAGTTTTTAAATGGCATATCTGAACGGAATGTTTTAATTGAAATTATACAGTATGATGTGATGGCTATAAGCCGAGATGTGATGTGATAGCTATAAGCCAGGATTTGGTATGACGGCTAGATGTCGAGATTTGATATGCCGTTTTTATTTCGAGACAGAAAATGAAAGATATTTTATAGGATTATGAACAACTTATGTTTTATACAATTTTATTGCGTAAATTGCCATATATGATCTAAGAACCTTGTGGATATGAGATGTTATATTATGAGCACAGTACCATAGCTATGAGTTGGCAGTGAGTGCAATCACACGAGGATGGAAGTGTGATACGGGATAGTCGATTGGAGACCTGGGTACAGTACTACCCTGAGGTTGTTCCGGGGGCCCCATCTGAAGAAGTTCTAGGTGACCCTTCTCAATGCAATTTCGGGTTAAGGGTAGGAACAATCGTACTTACTACTTTTTCTGACTCAGCTATAGTTGGTCGGCCATATGCTGAGTCCAGCCTTCGGGCCGCATAACCCGTCATGGGAGGAAGCATGTCGTATAAGTATATGAAAGCGTGACGACGCTAGTTCAACAGTCCAAGTTATATCTTTTATGCATATATGAGCAAATTTACTATAAAATGGCTATATTGAGCTAATAGTTTATTATTCTGAAATTATATATTTTCAAATATATAGTGCAGTATAGTTTTAAAATGTCATTTCATATATGGTTAAATAATGGAAGTTTTATATTCACACAGGAACTCATGATAGCCACACACTGATAATAATATAATCCGTCTTACTAAGAAGTGTCTCACCCCATTATACAAATCAATTTTCAGGTCCTTGAGGGAACCGTGCCTAGCTTACTACCGGACAGGGATTAGACTTTTGGGGGTGATAGAAAGAGCTGATGAGCCACCAGCTATTACATTTTGTTATTTTGTTGGGTTGTATCATATATACAAGTAGTTTTATGTATGTATTTGGGAATAATTAGAACTCAAGTAAAGTGTTTTGAAGTTTTAGCATTTTCTACTATATGGTTTTTAATTCCAATAATGACAGGTGCACCCGGGATTCCCTGGTTAGGGTGGGTTGCAATATATATGTATATATATATATATATATATATATATATATATATATATAGGTGGTATGAGAAAGCATTTTTATATTCTTAGCAGTTAAATTTTTGGGTCGTTACATGCTCCTGTGGACGTAGGCTATTGCCAAACCACTAAATCTTGTGCGTTCTAGTTATGTTTTAACTTCTTCTTATTATTCTTTGATTTCTTCTTGAGCATAGTTCATTATCAAGTGTTTGCATTAGTGGTTCTTGGTTCATTTGTGATTGATTGTGTTCTTCCATTGCATGTGTTCAAGTTTAATGGGAACTTGAATTCTAGTTGAACTTGAACTAGAATTCAACTTGAACGGGAAACTTGAATCAACAAGTGGTATCAGAGCTATTGGTTCTACAATGGCTAGGGTCTCTTCAATCAAGTTCAATGTTAACAAGTTTGACAGAACTGGTAATTTTGGGCTTTGGTGACAAAGGGTGAAAGATCTACTAGTGCAACAAGGGATAGTGAAGGCATTATATGGAAAGAAGTTAAACGACATGAATGAAACAAGTTGGAAGGAACTTAAAGCAAAAGCAGTTTCTACGATTAGGTTATGTGTGGCCAATGATGTGTTGCATCATGTCATTGATGAGGACTCAACGGTGGCGATTTGGCTTAAACTGGAGCACCGATATATGTCCAAGTGGATTTCGAACAAACTGTATCTTAAGCAAAAGCTTTATGGGCTTAAGATGGCAGAGGGTTTAGACTTGACTCAGCATATCAACACATTTAATCAGATCACTAGTGATCTGGGGCAAGTTGATGTGAAGTTTGAGGAGGAGGACAAAGCATTGATGCTGCTGAATTCCCTACCTACGTCGCCTACATACGAGAATCTGGTTACGACACTGACTTGGGAGGAAAGAAACCCTGGAGTTAGAGGACATCTCGAGTGCACTTCTCGGGTTCCATCACAGGAAGAAGGCCAGCAATGAGGGTTCACATAGTGAAGGACTCATGGCGAAGGGTAATTAGGATCATGAGAGAGGCAAATCTTGGAGTGGACCGAGTTGTAAAAAAACTCAGTCTAGAAGGAAGAATGATGTTCATTGTTTTAAGTGTGGGAAACTAGGGCACATAAAACCAGAATGTCCAAAGTGAGAAGGGAAAGGTAAAATCTCAAGAGGGTTCGTCAAAATCCTTGAATGTAGTTGAAGAAGGGGACTCGGGTAGTAGTGATGGTGAGATGCTTACTGTTTCATCAAGTTCAGAATGCCTTGCAAGTTCTTGGATCCTAGACTCGGGATGTTCTTTTCACATGATGCCCAACAAAGCCTGGTTCACCACTTACAGATTGGTGAGTCCTGATTCTATTCTAATGAGAAACAGTACGATCTACAATGTTATCGGAATAGGGGACATCAGGATCAAGATGTACAATGGTGTGGTAAGGACGTTGTGTGGGGTAAGGCATGTACCCAGTCTACGGAAGAACGTGATATCATTAGGTGCCTTGGATTGTGATGGGTATAGTTACAAGTCCAAAGGTAGGACAATGATGGTGTGTGATGGCGTATTGATGGTGATGAAGGGACAAAGGATAGCAGAGAATCATTATATACTGCAAGGTAACACAGTTATAGGTGGCGCTACTGCTGAGAGTTCTAAGTCAAGAAATACTATTTTGTGTAATGTAACCACACAAAAAATGGTGGGTATTCTTAACTACATTGGTGTGGATGTTTGGGGACCAATGAGGGCAATATCACGGGTTGGACATGAGTATTTCGTGAGGTTATCACGAAAGGTCAGGGGGTATCTTATGCGGCACAAGTTGGAGTCATTTTTCAGGTGTAACTTGTGGCTGAGGTGGAGTACCAGACTGAGAGAGAGTTCCTCAGGTCAGATATTGTTGTTAAGTACGCTGGCGTTCAAGAAGTTTTTTGAATATGGCATGGTGTTTGTTGGGCTTACAAGGGACTCCTTGATGAAGTCGGTGAGTATGGCATGTTTCTTGGTTAATTGATCGCCAAAGGAATCACTAGATGGGAGAGTTGCATGAGAGGCTTTGACTGATTATACAGTAGACTTTAGAGGTCCAGCTATGCATGTTTTGAGTGAGGTGTGATCTAGGCTTGGTGTTATGTATAGACGGTGCATCTTTCTAGTATATAAGAAATATGGGTTCAAGCTGGGTGATCTAATGGCAAACATTGTAAAGACCCAAACCCAAAAAATAAAAGAAAAAAATAAATAAGTAAATAAAATTATAAATAAAAGAAAAGGGAAATAAATAAAGGAAAGGAAAAATAAGAAAGAAGGAAGAAAAATTTGAAGGGGCAACACAGCAAGGACTCGTCAACGAGTGCCCTGTGCTTATCGACGAGGAGATCTCGAGAGCCAAGAAATTTTAGATTTTAAAAGAATCGTTGACGTACCCATTGTTCTCATTGATGAGTGCCCTTCTTTGACTCTTCGATAAATCCTCTGTTCTCGTCGATAAGTGCACGTGGACCAGCAACCTATAAAAAGGCATTCAGTCATTTTCTACAAGAAAAATCACTCCTCTCTCTCACTCTCTCTTTAGGGCTTCGGCCACAACTCCCTTCTCTCTTCAATTTCTCCTCGGTTTCATCCTGATTCGCCAATCAAAAATCACCACGAGGATCTTGGGACGATTCTCTCCAAGTTAATCGAAGCAAATTCATGATTTGGGGTTCGTGGGCACTTCTCCAAAACTAGGGTAAGCAAGATATTTTAATGTTAAAATCAGTTATTGGGAGTGGGTGGGCCTAAGAAATATTAAATGATAAATATTATGGGGTTGAGTTGATTGAGTTAGGATATTTGGGCATAGGATTGTGTGAACACCGCAAGCACAATTTTGGGATCCCTGCTAGCTTAGCTTTAGGAAACAGGTAAGGAGACTAAATTATACTAGCTTTTTATTAAACTTGATCCGGTTAATTTCTAGTATACAAACCCATTTAGATATGTATGATTTTATGAATGAATTGGGCATTTGAAAATGATGGTTTTGAATATAATCCATATTTGGGGAAAAATCAATGTGAGTAGGATACATTATTTAATTATAGTAAATAACAGTAGGGTTGACATTCAAACCGTGTGGCATGAGAATAACTCTTTATAATTAATTGGTTGTGAATACTGTTGTAAATGCATTGATGTGTCTGGATGAATGAATACTGTGGTGAATGCATTGATGTGTCTGGATGAATGAATACTGTGGTGAATGCATTGATGTGTCTAGATGAATGAATACTATGGTGAATGCACTGATATGTCATGGTATTGTACTGTTGTTCATGTAAATTGTGATATAACGTTGGCAGTGATATGAGAAGGTCATTATATCGTACTTGATATGAATCGCCATATAACGTTGGTAGTGATATGAGGAGGTCGTTAAATGGCCATTTATATAAAGGGGTAAAACATTGGTAGTGGAATAAGGAGTTCGTTTTACCAATTTACTATGAATAGGGTTGTGTGTGTGTTGTGACTGTGAAGTGTGTGAAGTAAGAACGTGAAAGGGTATCAGTGAATGTCGGTTGTGAATTATTTGTGCAGTATCCTGTGTGGATGTGAATGAAGTGTAATGTATCATGTGTGGATGTGAATGATACGTAATGTATCCTGTGTGGATGTGAATGAGGTGTAATGTATCCTGTGTGGATGTGTTGTAGGTTGTGTAGGTAGAATTTGTGGCATAATTGATGTTGAATGTGTGTGAATACTGGTATGTGAATTTAAATGCTTAAATGATCATGGTGAAGTAAAACTCTTCGCCCGAGAGCTTACTGAGTAAAGTGAGTGTCCTAATAAGTATTAGTTGTAGTCACACCCAGATACAAAAGGGGTAAAGTTACAAACAATATCAGAACAAAGGGGAATTACATGTATGGGCGTGTAATCTCCCCAACCCTCAGGAACTTTCACTGATAAATAATGGTTGCATACATGTGAGTACAGTCTGCTTGTGTTTTTTCAGCTGCTGTGATTAACAAATGACTATATTTTGTATACTCTAAAACTCATCTGCCACACACTATTATAATTTATTCCATCCTTACTGAGAAGTGTCTCACTCGAGTGAATTATTAATTTTTCAGGACCTTCTGATGATCGAGTTTAGCAGCTCCAAGGTGAGGTTTAGTTTTTTTGTGAATATGAGTGAATGTAAGATACTAAAATATGTACGGTTTATGTTTTTAAATGCTGAGATGTAATATGGATGGATGGATACTCCTTTTGGTTGAATAGAATAGAACTCTAGTATTTTATTTGAGGTAGTTTAATTATTTTTCGCTGCGTGACTGGTATTTAAGGTATCAAAGATACGTGAATGAAACACATGGCACCCCAGGCCCCACTTGGCGGGTTCGGGGCATTACAAAGTGGTATCAGAGCTTTAGGTTATAAGGTTCTGCAGACTCTAGGGTGGATAAATACTAGAGTATAGATTCAAGTTAGGATGAGGATAGGAATGGGTAGATTAAGATATTGATAGGAATTTGAGTTTTGTTTTGTAGCCTGGAGGCAGAAATCCCTTGACGGACTTCTGTGATTTTCTAAATCAGTCGATGGTTTCTAAAAACC
Organism: Malania oleifera; assembly: GCF_029873635.1. Classification (NCBI taxonomy): domain Eukaryota; kingdom Viridiplantae; phylum Streptophyta; class Magnoliopsida; order Santalales; family Ximeniaceae; genus Malania; species Malania oleifera. The sequence goes on along the minus strand of NC_080429.1, from coordinate 22,851,873 downwards.
ACAATAAATCCATTGATGGTGATGTTTCTAAGCAGAGAGACCGGAACTTGAAAGTAGACCTTGAAGGTTAGGTTGGTTGATTTATAGAAATAAGCTTATTAAAGAGAATTTTGGTAACCTAGGAGTTGTGATTAGATGATTGAGGTCAATTGGGTGTTTGATGTTCAAATTATGGATTTAAATGTTAAACTGATTTCTTTGGTTTCTAACTATACCAGTGATGTTAAGATATGGAAATTCTAAATTTGCCTTTATCCTATCTTGAGGATGGAGCCTATAGGTAAAGACATGGACGCCGGAAGGGATAAAGATTTAGGGGCTTCCAGCGGGGATGAGATTGAAATATCCAGAGTGCTACCAGGGTTAGCTTGACAGGTCAGGGAAGAAATTAGACAGGATCCCGAGGGATCGAACTGTCCACCTATGAGTCATGGTTGTTCGATTAAGTAATTTACTCGCCTGAAACCCTATGCTTTTGCAGGTGGCGCTGACCCAATCATGGCTGAAAGTTGGGTGCAAAAGATGGAGAAAATATTGATGGTGATGGGTTGCACTGAGAAATAGAAGGTTCTATTCACCACCTTCAAGCTGACAGGAGAGGCCGAGTGGAGGTGGCTAGCGGTGAAGCTGTTGGAATAGCAGCGAGCAGTACCCATGGTGATGATCTGGGGTCGTTTCAAGGAGGTCTTCTACGAACGGTATTTCCCCATCACCATCAAGAATGCGAAGGCGGAAAAATTTTTCAACCTGACTCAGGGGCACCTAAATGTTCAGTAGTACGCTTCTAGGTTCATGGAGCTTTCTCGCTTCGCTCCCTTCATGATCACAGATGAATACCAAAAGGTGAGGAGGTTTGAAAGAGGCCTCAAACATAGAATCCATAAGCAGGTGGTAGTCCTGCAGGTGCAGAACTTCTCGGAGCTAGTGGATAAAGCCAGCGTAGCAGAGTTGAGCCTGTAAAGAGGTCTAGACATGTCAGAGCAGGTGAAGGGACCCAGGTGTAGAGACCCAGGAAAATAAAATAATAAAAAATGGAGGCTTTTGGCTGGATGGGGAGAAAATCGGCGACGGTTTTCTGGAGGGAACAGATGATCGGCGACGGTTTTGGAAAGGAAGCCGATTAATAGAAAATCGACAACAATTTTCTGAAAGAGGAAGAAAACCAGCGACGGTTTCAGGGTTTTACCGTGGGTCAGTAAAGAGTAAACGATAATTTTTGGGCCGATTAAATAGAAAATTGACTACGATTTTCTCTACAGTGAGCGTAAAAGGAGATCCCGTGAGCATTTTTTTCATGAAACCGCCCAAATCTTCTCTCTCTCTCTCTCTCTCCCTCTCCCTTTCATTCAAACCCATGGAGCTCCCTCCTTCCCTTCTTGATTCCAGCTTTACTTAAGCCCAGATTGAGAATCAGGAACCACCACGAGGTTTCTAGGAAGATTCTCTGCAACCTACATAAAATAGATTTTCAATTTGGGGTTCTAGGGCACTATCCCAAAATCAGGGTAAGTGGTGTATTCCAAGGTTTTTAAGATAATTTGGAGTATATGAGATGTAGGAAGTGTTAAATGAAAGTTATTCTAGGAGTAGTGTTGAATAATTTGGGAAAACGTGAATTGCAAGTTTTTGGGTTGTGAACGCCGAAGGGCGTAGAAATTGGGTGTTTTTTTGTGAAATCTCAGTAAGTCAAGTAAAGAGAATAAATTATAGCAGTATTTTTATGAAAATTATGGATTGAGAAATTTGTGAAAATGGTGTATGTTATTTTACCTAAAATTTATTATGATATAAATATCAGATGAAATTTGTGTGGCATATGATTTGTATTGAAATATATTTGAAATTGCGTTGAATGATTTACATGGAGAATATGAGATTATGAGATGTGAAATGATATATGGGATTTGAAATGTGGGAAAGTGATGAAAGTGAAATGTGTAGAAAATGTATCTTTTGAGAAATGAAGAAATGTAAAATGTGAAAATGTGTTTTGAGAAACACTGAATTACATGAAATGAAATATGTATATGTTATTATGAGATGAAATGAATTTTGAATTGATGAAACATTATTGAAATGGTGAAATGTGCTAAGAATACTGAAAATGTGAACATTGCAATAATAATATTGCAATGAGAATGATGATATGTGAATACTGGTATGAGAATATGAAACGTGAATATATGAAATGAAAATATTGTAATGTTAATTCTGCAATATGAAAATGAGAAATGTGAATATGAGAAATGTTGGCCTAACAAGGCTTACAATTCTTATTTTGATGATAACAAATCACGATAAGTTTGATATGGTTTGTTTCAAGTGAAATTCTTTCAGGAAGAAGGCAAAGCCTGAAGATAGTCTAAAGCTCAAATGGATGATAAATCTCATGATGAATGTCCTATACAAAAGGTTCAAGAAAGAAAGATGATTAAAAGCTCAAAGATGATATATGATCAAAGAAGAACAAGGACTTACTTGAAGATCAAATAATAGAGTTTTAAGGATGTCTGTATGTAAGTACTTCATGTAAACTTCAATATAAACTAAATTGAAGCTCTAATAAATCAAAAGAAACTTAGAAATGCATTTTTTAGAAAAAACCCTAAAGTATGTTTTAAAATCAAAGTAAATAAGGTCTTAAAAGAAGAAAAGTTTTTTAAAGAATATAAAGTGAAGCTGAACAGCTAGGCGACTGCCTACATGTGGCAGGTGACTGCCCAATTTATAGAAAGAATTTTTAAGGAGGCGATAGGGTGCCAGGCGAATGCCTAAGCATAGCCAGGCGCCTGGGTGGTCAAGCCAGGCGACTGCCTGGGTTCTGGCAGGCGACTTCTAGTATTCTGGATCGTTTAGTTTCTTCTATGGCAGGCGACTGCCACTCGAACAGAGTTTTAAAATTCTCAACGGGAAGATTTTTTAAATGGATTTCTTGGGCACTACTCTTTTGAAAAACTTAAGGATTGCTCCAAGTAAACTTGGGGGGGCAAGGAATTACTTCTAAAAATCTATAAATACCCCCAAACTTCTAAGATTTCTACACCAAGAAATTTTCCAGCAATCAGAGTTCTCTAAAAGCTCTCAAACTCTCTTGTGTTCATCCTACTTCAACTACTGAATTGTTGCTGATACAAATTCCAAAGTAAAGCCTTCAAAGTCTGAATCTTTCAATACTTGAAAGATATATTTGATGATCTAAATTCAATTTGAGCTTCAATATTTTTATATTGATTTACTTTGAAATATATTTGTGCTGAATCTTGTACTAATCAACTCTGCTGTAAGAGTGTCTCTTGTACACAAATCTTTCTTTATCTTGTTTCTTGTTTATAGAGGATTCAAGGTTGTAGAATTGCTGGACCGAATGAGGGAATATCTTTTGGAGAGGCGGGCTCTAGCTTAAAGGAAGGAGTGGTTGTAATCAGTCTTATTTCACCCGTCAATGGAATTGAACTAGTGAATCCTTTAGTGGTTTTCCAAAGGCAAGGACGTAGGCTGGGTATAAGTCAAACCTCGTAAAACTTTGTGTTTCTATCTTCCTCCTTACTCTTTATTTTTCAGCAAAATTTACAACCTGCGTGGATACTTTAAAATTGATAAATTCTAAGTGTATGGTTGTTAAATAGACCAGAAGATAATTCGTTTTGGCTTAATCAGCATTGATTGTGGAAACCGAAAGGGACTACATTAGTTGATCATCCTAAACTTATTAAACTGAAAGTTTATTTAAAAACTAAACACGAGGCAGAAGTGTGATTGTGAAATAACACAGGGCTTATATAAATTCATCATGTTTTACACCTTGTTATAGGGCTATTGATATAAAGATTAAGAAATTGATTACTTTGTTTTTGGTTGTGGCTGACTTGATTTAATTTTGTGATTGTGTTGGAGGTGTGCTTATTGTGCTTGTTGTTATAACACAAAAACATTAAAAATAATAATAATTTTTTAAAACCCAATTCACCCTTCTTTTGGAAAGTTATTCTAATTTCAAGAAATATGATTATAAAAAATGTGAATATGCGAAATGAAAATATTGCAATGTAAAATTCTGCAATACAAATACTGAATGGTGAGAATTGAAACGTGAAATTCTGAAATATGATTACAAACATGTGATTGACGAAATGTCAATACCACATAATGATTGCTGGTATGTGGCAGTGATAACGCTAATGGATGGATATGGAAACCCTAATGATGGGTTGTGATATGGAGCACGGTACCGTTGCTAGTGTTGTTAGTGCAACCACACGGTACCGTGGAGCATGTGGCGTGACAGTAGACTAAATTGTATAGTAGAGTTGTTGTGCCCCTTGAGTCCGGATCAAGGCTTTTGGCCAGCCAGTCTTACTACAGACATGGGATATATGATGATTTTTTGAGACCTAACCGAGTCAGCCAACCACAGTTAGGTCCAGCCTTTGGGCTGTACAACCCTATTCATAGAGGAAAGCATGACGTGGAGAAAATATCATTAAGGCATCCATGAGTACAAATACGAATGTATCGGTTATGGTGAAACTCATGAGCTAGATATGGAAATGGAAACGAAAATGAAATGAAAATGGAAATGAAATGACAAATGTAACAAGAATGAAAATGAGAAATGAAATAGTGTGAGTTAATAAATAATTAAAATGAAGTAAAATACACTGCCCGAGGGCTTATTAAGTAAGATGAGTGCTCTAATAAGTATCATTTGTACCTAAACCCAAGTGAATCGGGTTAGGATGCAAATGATATCAGGGCTGAGGGAAGCTACTTGTATGGGCGAGTAACCTTCCCTATTCTCAGGAACTTCGCTGGTAAACCTGGGTTAAGAAGGAATGGTTTTTAAAAAGAAAGTAAAAGCTTAGGAAAGCTTGTATTGTATATCTATATGATTGTAAAAGTGGAAATGGTATATTTTCTTAGAAGATACTATCACTGATATGTTTATATGTTGTGATATAATGAATCTCATACTACCACACACTGTAGATAATTTATTCCATCTTACTGAGATGTGTCTCACCCAATCATTTAAATATTTCAGGAAACCATGTTAGACGTGGTGATAGAGCTCCGAGGTAGAGGGGAGCAGATACCCTAAGTAGTTAGGTGTACTAGGGAAGTTTGATTCTCCTAGAGTTTCCGTGTTGACTTGTATATATGGATGGTAGTACTCTAGTATGTGTATTCGTTGTGGTTTGTATATATATGAGATGACTTCTGCTGTTAGGGTTATATATTTGAGTATGATTGTATACCAGATACCCACTTTCAGGTCAGGTTATGTATTATGGTATCAGTGGTTGACGTGGCCGGTTTATGGTTTTATGTGATATTTACATGGAAAAAAAATGGTAAGAAAAATAGGGGCGTCACACCAGGCCTCCTAGCTTTCATGCAAATGTCAGACAAAGCTCATGGAGGGGAGACAGAGATACTACGGAAGTTGACATGAAGGTGTTGAGTGCTGCCAAGATTATTCTTGGGTTAGAGATTCACAAGAATAAAGTTACACGGAGATTGGGATTATCTTAGGGTGAATTTGTAGCTGCGGGAAGATTGGTGTTATCTCAGGGCGGCTATATGGACAAAACTACATAGAGATTATGGTTATCTCAAGGTGGTTTTTGGGATCAAGTGTTGCTGAAGTTTAGCATGGTTAGTGTTAAACTAGTCACCGGTACACCATTAGCGAATCTAAGTAAACAGTCTAGCGCTCAATACTCAAAGACGAATGCTGATGTTTGGGTTATGTCAAAGGGTTCCTATGCCAATGTAGTTGGATACTTTGGCAGGCAATAGAGGATTCCGTCAATTGTGAGGTTCACAAATGGAGACAACATAGGGGGCTTGGAAGACAGAAGGCTTGCAACGGGGTACGTTGTGGGAAGGCCTAATAATTAGAAGTCTGGGGTACAGTCTCAGGGTGCGCTGGTTACAAATGGATCAAAGTTCTTAGCAGAGGCAGAGGCTGCCAAGGTAGCATTGTGGTTTATAGGATCGTTTAAGGAGCTGGGTGTTCAATTAGGTGGAGTTCCTGTTTCCACAGTCAAGTTCAACCGTGGCTTAGACTTGGGTTACGTCTCCAGGTGTTAGAAGGGAGGCAGGTCTCGATCTACAGGCTCGAGTGGAGCAGCGATTATGCTTTCAGATTTCTAAGGTGGTGAATATTCACCAAGGTGGAGATTATTGGGGATGTGGCTCATATTCAGAATGGATCACATGTACCAGAGAGAGCTACATGAAGTGAGAGACAATTGCATAAGAAGAGGTCTCAGGAAATACGCACGAGGACCTTGGCTCAACACAAAATTGTCAACGGTTGGGTCAAACTGTCGACGGTTTCCATTGGCGCAAATCACGTATTCTAAATTCGGAAGCTTGTAGATTAGGCTTATTTGGGGGTTTTACCTTCGGGGGATCACTATAGATGTAGTTTAGTTTTACTAGAACTCTTCTATAGGCATTATATGGTTATATAAATATCATTATGTAACTTTAGATGGGATTAAGCTTCAAGTAAGCTTCAAAGTTGTAAGCTTTGATATTGATCATAGTGAAAACACAAATGCTGCTCCCGTGGACATAGTGTAGTCCTAAAAAAATAATTAATTAATTATATAATATATTAATATAATATAATATAATATTATAATATTTTTTATATATATAAGGTTAACTTCCTGAAGAATCAGGAAAGTTAACCTGAGATCTAGAGACAAGTTTCCCCCCCCCCCCCTTACGTTTCTTCTTCTCTCTCTCTCTCTTTCTTCAATTTCTCTCCATTTGTAAGTCAAATCAAAAATGAACACCATATTCGGGTCCCAGCTTCGCTCCTAAACATTCTAACCAGACTGGATTCGTTGTTGGGACGTCGTAGGCACCACTTCAAGGCTACGGTAGGGGGAATAGATTATGTCAATTATTTTCATAAAATTTAACTGATTAAATTGTAGTATTTGATTACAAGAATAATATATATATATATATATATATATATATATATATATGATTTTCTGAGTATTAAGGCATATGGGAATGGTAATTACCTGGAACTTGAGTTAGAGTAAACCCTAGAGATGATTATACCATTATTTGCAGTAGAATAACATAGTTTTTCTCAGGCAGATTATTATATTATGAAATATTTACTCATATTGCATGGCATGAGAAATGAATTTATTACTATATAAATAAACTTGGTTGTATATTTTATGAGGATATACAACATAGTATAGATTTATACAGAATCATGATATGACAAATTTATACAGATCATGATATCACAGATTTATATAGAATCATGATATGATAGATTTATACAGATCATGATACGACGGTATTATTCAGAATTATGAATATGACAGGTTTTGTATGGATTATGAAAATGACCAAATTTATATGAAAATGTGAAAATAAAAACATGTTGTTGTTTATGTTCTTAAAAGTACTATATGGTATAAGAACCCTGATGGACCAATTATGTACAGAGCATGGTATCGTAACTATTATGTTATATCAGTACAACCACACTATAGCAAGAGTGATGGTCATTGGATGGTCGATTGAGCCCAGAGAAGTGTAAAGTATCCCCCTGGCAGTCTGGACCAGGCTAGGTAGGCCAATCATACTTACAAACGCATATAGTTTGACTTAACATAGCTTGGTAGGTCAGCCAATGCTAAGTCCCACCTTCGTGCCGCACAACTCGATCATGTGGGATTATTACATGATGTTATATGGTTATCCATTCAAGGAAATTCTCTTACCTATATATTTATATAATAATTTACGTACACAGAGAAATTTATTACGACAGAGCATGCTTTGAGAAAAGTATGTATTTTCTAACTATATAGGTGTGAGTATAAATTTACATGATTTCTCAGTTAAAGTTGATAAATTGATGGATATGTGTACTACACTAAAACTCATGTTGTCACACACTGATAATAATCTATTATGTTTTACTGAGAAGTGTCTCACTCCAATAACTTTAATATTTTAGGAAATCCAAGAAGACGAGCTTAGCGAGCTTCGAGAGAGAGGAGGCTTAGATACTATAGTTCAGGGTAAGTATTTGTGAGACACGGTTATGCTTTGTGTATCTTGGGATATATAATGGATCTTTGGGGAATTATGTAGGTATTTATGGTGATATTAGAACTCTGGTTTGTATCTGGGGATTATGTATAATATGTTTCCACTGTTTGGTTTATAGTTTGAATTATGAACAAGGTACTCGGTATCCCACTTAGGGGACAGGTGATTTTTGTTATGGTATCAGAGTATAATTATTTAGTGAAAAATTTACGGGTCGTTATAGTTGTGGTATCAAAGCCTAGGTTGCTAGGTTCTGTAGACTTCAGTGGATAACAATACCAGAGTATAGGAATGGATCTTGATGAGAGTAGGAAAAAGGGTAGATCAGGATTCTAGTAAGACATTATTGGAGGATAAGATATGAATTTGAGGTTTTGTCTCGCAGCCTGGAGGCAGGAATTCTGTGGTTGTTTCCATGATTTTCCTAAAACGACGATTTCAGGAAAGTCATGGCAAACTATCGTTGGTTTTGTTTCTAAACAACAAGACTGAATCTTAAATTGGAATCATGGACATTAAGTTTGTTGGTTGTATGAGGATATTTTATGGTTTCTTAGTTAAATAAATACATTGATCATGTTATGGTATTAGGATCATGAGACTATTCTGTTCTATTTTTAAGATGGACCCGGGGAATAACAATACTAATGCTGGAGGTAGTAGCAACGTGGGGCCTTCTAGCATGGATGGCAATGAGTCTGATACAGTGCTGCGTAGTATAGCCCAGCAGATTATGGCAGAGATCGAGAGAAACTTAGGGGAACAAAACTACCCACTAGCTGGCCAGGGATGTACCATAGAACAATTTACCCAGATGAATCCCCCAGCTTTCTCAAGTGGAGCCGACCCAACTATCGTAGAGAATTGGGTACAAGAGATTGAGAAGATACTAGCAGTATTGCGTTGTACTGATGAGCAAAAAGTCCTTTATGCTGCATTTAAGTTAATGAGAGAGACCGAGCGGTGAAGCTACTTGAGGATTAGGGGTCGGTACCCGCAGCACTGACCTGGAACCGCTTCAAAGAGATCTTCTTCAATTGGTACTTCCCCCCCCCCCCCTCCACTAGGGATGCTAAGGCGGAGGAGTTTCTAAACCTAACCTAGGGGCACTTGACTATGCAGCAGTATGCAACTAAGTTCATTGAGTTGTCTCGCTTCACCCCATATATGATTCCAGATGAGTCCAAAAAGGCACAGAGGTTTGAGAAGGGCCTGAGATAGGAGATTTACGAGCAAGTGGCGGTCTTATAGGTGCGGTATTTCTCAGAGCTAGTGGATAAAGCCACCGTAGTAGAGATGAGTTGGCAGAGAAGCGCAGGGTTGCAGAGCCAAAGGTAGAGGCCCGCACCTTCTGGTTTTCAAGCAAGTACCAATCAAGGTTCGTAGAGGAGGAATAGAAATAGCAGGGATCAAAGACAGGAGATGGAGAGTCGAGTATACCAGGGGAATCAATCAAACCCTACTTGCCCTAGATGTAACAGAAGGCATAAGGGAGAATGCCGAGTTGGAATGAATGTTTGTTATCGATGCGGTAGACCCGGCCACATCGCATGAGACTGTTGTGTGCCATCAAGTAATACACCCGCTCCTAAACAATTTTGGGGAAACAACCAAGCACCCCAAGGAAATCAACTAAGGATTACCGCCCAAGCGCAGGTTTATGCACTTACACCGGGAGATGCAAAAACTGCAAGTGACGTGGTGACAGGAATTATTTTATGTTTTCAGTTAAAGTTGTTGTTTTGTTTGATTCAAGAGCAACACATTCTTTCGTATCTTTGTGGTTTATCAAACTGTGTGGGGTTGAAACTCGGCTATTAGACGTCGAATTATCTGTGGTCACACCGATAAGAATAGTAGTGGTATGTAGGAAGGTGCTTAAGGGCTATCTAGTGAATATTCAGGGAAAAATCCTACTAGCCGATTTGGTAGTGTTTGACATGCACGGGTTTGATGTGATTTTGGGAATGGGTTGGCTAACCTCTAATTATGTCAATATTGATTGTTATAGGAAGGAGGTTGTGTTTAGACCTATGGGGGACCAGTGGTACAGGTTTGTTGGGTCGTGCGTGCGTTTCCCACCACAGATATTGTCGGCTAGTCAGGCAAGGAGGCTACTTTTGGAGGGATGCTAGGGGTACCTAGCTTGTGTGAAGGAAGCACCCAAGGGGGAATTAAAAGTCGAAGATATTCCAGTAGTGAGGGAATTCTCAAATGTTTTTCCAGAGGATTTTTCTGGGTTGCTTCCTGACCGTGAAATTGAATTTGTTATTGACTTATTTCCAAGGACGGCACCAATCTCTAAGGCTCCCTATAGAATGGCTCTAGTAGAGTTAAAGGAATTGAAGGAGCAATTACAGGAATTACTGGATAAGGAGTTTATCAAACCTAGTGTGTGACCCTGGGGCACACCAGTTTTGTTTATTAAAAATAAGGACGGGTCAATGAGGATGTGTATCAACTATCAGGAAATAAATAAAGTGACGATTAAGAATAAATACCCACTACCTCGAATTGATGATATATTTGACCAACTCCAAGGAACACAGGTATATTCTAAGATAGATCTTAGATCTAGGTATCACCAATTAAAAGTCAAATCAGAGGATGTTCCAAAGACTGCTTTTCGAACCAGGTACGGCCACTATGAATTATTGGTTATGTCATTCGGACTGACTAATGCTCCTACTGCATTTATGGACGTCATGAACATGGTCTTCCATGAATATCAGGATCAGTTTGTGGTGGTATTCATAGATGATATTCTGGTTTATTCGATGAGTCTCGAGGAGCACAAAAGTCATTTGAGGTTGGTACTACAGCTACTAAGGGAAAAGAAGCTATATTCTAAATTCAGGAAATGTGAATTCTGGATGAAGAGAGTTGCATTCCTTGGATACGTGATATCCGAGGATGGTTGACTCACTCGAAAAATGAGCAGCTCGGAAGCTATCCCAAGTATAGGAGTTCTGTCGTGTAATATTAAGCCCAAGGGCTAGATCGTCTCCTCAGGGAATGCGTTTTAATCTCAGATTTTACGTCTTTCCAATCGAAATTAAAAAGGTACTGAACTCAGTTCAGATTCGGGATCTCAAGATTGTTCAATTTCACTTTTGATAAATTAAATAACACGCAATTTAAACCCTAAAACTAACATTCACTAAATTAAAACGCAAGAATGAAAACCCTAATCTACTTAAGGAAGCACTGAAACATGCATTAAAAAATGGCAACTTCAAACAAGGAAATAGAGTATGCAATGGAAACTCAATTAAATACACACGCGTGCAATAAAAATTAGACCTTTAACACGAACACAGAACTCGAATCAAAATTAGACTATCAATCAACCTAAACAATAACGTGACACACTAAATAAATAAATAAAACACGAACTTTGTATTTTATTTTATTTTTCTATATTTTTTTTATTTTTATCTTAGACTTCATTAATTAAACACATAAATTCAATAAACTTTAATACTAAAAAGAACTATAATTAAAAGAGCATCTAAATAAATGATAAAGAAAAAATAGAATAAAAAGCCAAGTCTTTAATAAAATCCAATGAGTAAAAATAAATTAACAATTAACATAAAATAAATAAATAAATAAACAAGAAGAAGAAGGAGATGAGAGAGAGAGAGAGAGAGAGAGAGAGAGAGCGAGAGAGAGAGAGAGAGAGTAAGAGAAAACAGAGTTGGGGTTGCTGCTGTCCACTGTTGTGGTGGATCCAATTGGTGTGGTCTCGGGTAGGTGATGAACATTCTGTGGAGGCTGCAAAGCTGCCTCGGCTGGAACAGGGGGACTGTTGGAACTGGAGGAGGCCGAGAGGGAGCTGTGCATAGCTGAAGACTCACGGAGGATTTGGCAAAAGCAACAGCAGCTGCGGGAGTGAGGGATAGCAGCAACAACTGAAGCTGTTGCACTGCTCTGCTGATATGGAGTAGTCTGGTTTGTAGGCTGGTATCCGCTGATTGCCAAGGGAGAGGAGGAACAGAGGTCGCAGCAGAGGATGAAGCTGCTTCTGTGCTGGAGTTGAACTTGGCTCGAGAGAGTTGTAACTGCTGTAGCTATTGGAGCAGGAGAGGCTTCGTGGCTCGGGTCTGTGCTGGTATGGCTAGGGCTGTTGGTGCTAGAAAATTGCAGCAAGTTGCAGAGGAGGACAGGGGAAAAGGAAAGAAGGAGACAGAGATGGAGATAACTAAGGGAAGAGAGAAACAAAGCAAGAAGAAGAAGAAGAATAAGAAGAAGAAGAAGAAGAGGAAGAGGAGAGGAGAGCCCTCATGGGGCTACCTACGCAGGAAGAGGAAGAGAAGGGTTAAATAGGATGGGGGGGAAAGCCCTAGACCCGGATAGGAGACCCGACCCAGCAACATGACCCAATTGGAGTTGACCCGAATTGCTATATTTTTTCATTTTTTTCATTCTTTGTTCATCGCAAATCTGACTCTTCTGAAGCCCGTAGCTCACAAAACTCAAAAGACAAAAGTTGTAGATAATCCTTTCCTCTTTCTTTAGAAATTTGAATCGTCTCGATCGGAGCTCGGACGGAAAAGTTATGCACGAAATACGAACAGGTATTGGTTTTAGTTCCCGGGAATTTTCCTGCGACAAAAAAAATACCAAAACTTCATAAATAGTGCAATAAAGTGCAAGAATGATGATTTTGGCACTTTATTAAAATATTGGATAATTTTGGACATTTAATTAAAAATATAAATCGTAAAGCTCAGGTTAAACGTCCAATTACGCAGTTTCGGTGCGTAATCAATGGTGTTTCTGTATATTCGAGTAAGATAGAGGCGGTAGTGGAGTGGGCAAGATCGAAAACTATTTAGGGGATTAGGAGTTTCCTGGGTTTTGCAAGGTACTATTGTCGGTTCATGGAAGGATTTTCTAAACTATTGGGTCCTCTGACACTATTGACGAGGAAGAATGTAAAGTTTGAGTGGACTTATGATTGTAAACAAAGTTTCCATGAATTGAAACAACGACTCGTAACTGCTCCAATTTTGACTATTCCATCGGGGAATGATGATATTGTGATTTATAGTGATGCGTCTCAGAAAGGGTTGGGGGGTGTTTTGATGCAATAGGGAAAAGTGGTGGAAGGTGTGAAACTTTCACAAATTATAAAAGTCTGAATTAATTTTTCACGCAAAAAGGAACTAAATATGAGGCAATGGAGATGGTTAGAATTGATGAAAGATCACGATTGTACCATCAGTTACCACCCAAGGAAAGCTAATGTGGTAGCCGATGCCTTAAGTCGAAAGTCAGGGAGTGCATCAGTATTAGCAATGATAACCCAACATCAAATCATAATGGATCTAGAAACGCTTGGTGTGGAACTAGTAGAGGGAAGTCATCCAGCATTCATTGCGAATCTGATAATTCAGTCCACCTTACTGGAGAGGATTAAGACTACCCTGATGAAAGATGTAGAATTGGTAAAAAATATGGGTATGGTACGGAGTGGACTGAGGGCAGATTTTAATATCTCAGATGAGGGATTTTTTAGGTTCCATACTAGATTATGTGTACTTGATGATGCTGAGATTAAAAGAACCATTTTGAAAATGGCACATCGCTCCCTTTACATAGTACATCCAAGAAGCACTAAAATGTATAGAGATTTGTGAGAATCCTTCTGGTGAAGTAATATGAAAAGAGAAATTACCTGATACGTAAAGCAGTACTTGATATGTCAGTAGGTAAAGGCTGAGCATTAGAGACTGACAAGACTATTACAACAACTTCACATTCCTGAATGGAAGTGGGAGCACATTTCTATGGACTTCGTTATGGGATTGCCACCAGCACTGCATGGGCAAAACGTCATTTGGGTAGTAGAAGACCGACTGACAAAGACTGCCCATTTTCTTCCAATTAAGGCTAACTACTCCATGAATAGGTTGGAAAAATTGTATATTCAAGAGATAGTTAGACTTCATGGCGTGCCAGTGTCCATCATATCAGAACGGGACCCATTGTTCACATCCCAGTTCTAGAAGAGCTTATAGATGGCCTTGGGATCCCACTTGAAAGTTAGCACGGCATTTCAAAGTGCTCACATTCCATCTATATTGATGAACAGTTAGAAAGGACAATTCAAATAGTGGAGGATATATTACAGGCTTGTGTGCTGGACTTTTGGGAAAATTGGATTCAGTATCTGTCACTTGTAGAATTTTCTAATAATAATAGCTCTCAAGCCGGTATTGGGACGGCATCGTATGAAGCATTATACAGTCTGTTGGCCTTACAAGGCTTAAAATCTTGTTATCTTGTTTTGATGCTAACAAACAAGTGGAATTTAACATATTTGTATGAGTAATGTTGTCTCAGGGCTCATATATGAGAAAGTAAGGTCAAAGTGCTCACAAGGATCAAATGAAGCTTAAAAGAGTCAAAGCATGGATTTAAAGATGATATATTAAAACTTGAAGAACATGAGGACATGAATGATATGTTGAAAGCCAAGGAATGTTAAAGCCAAAAGAGCCAAAGAAAAGCAAAGTGAGAAAGCCCGAAGAATATTAAAGCTTGAAGACCAAGAAAGAGTCAAAGCAAGCATGAAGACGTGAGTGTTTAGAATGTCAAATCTTAGAAGTCTTTATGTAAGTACTTTAATGTTTAAATATCGTTTGAAATATTATGAAGCTCTTAAGTTAACTTCTTGAACCTAGATACCTTTTAAAATACTTGGAAAATATTTTTATAAGGTCAAAAATTATTTCATAAAGGTTAGAATCATTTTTGGAATGAAAAGCACCAAAAAGAGTTTTTCCAAATGCTGTCAATTTTTAAACATCCGCATTGAGGTGAATTTATCACTATCAAAACCTCCTTATTTTAAAAAGTGTTCAACATGAAAGTTGTATTATTTTCTCTTATCTTTCTTTTGACACTAACAACACCTAATTTGGAGTTATACAAAAAATGTTATGGCCAAAATACTAAAGTAGGGTCACAGCTATCAGCCAACCGAACACTGTTCACGGGAGGAACAGCTGACTGAACAGCACATAGAACCACTTCAGACGATCGAAGTGTAACTTTAGATGTCTAAAGAATAACTTCAGACGACTGAAGATTAAGTTCAGTCATCTGAAGATTTTTTGCTGAATTTTTTTTTAGGCTGAACCATCTCAGATGACTGAACCCGACACTTCAGTCATTTGAACACCATTAACAGGCAGAAATTTTAAAAATTTTCTGTTTTAAATATTATTTTCTTGGGCTCCAAACTTTCTAAAAACTTACACTCCAAGGAAACTTTAGCAACATAGAAACAAGTCTAATTGCCTATAAATACATGGTTTTCCAAATCAAAACTTGACCATGAATTGAAAAATCTATTTTAGAAGCTGAAAGCACTCTTGTTCTTCCAAAGCTCTCTTGTTCACTCATTGCAAATCTCTTTTGCTGAGATATTCTGAAGTGCTAATCCTTCCTTCTCTGAATTTCTACTGCTAATCCTCATCTAAGAAGGATATTGGTGAATTCTACACTTAAGCTTCATTTTATTTCATATTGATATTTTACATTGAGGTATATAGTGCTGAAATTGTACTAACTTGCTTTTTGAGAGAGTATACTTGTACGCAGATCTTATCTTGTGTTTCTTGTAGTTCTTTGATGTTCCAAGGATTGTTTGGATTATTGGCTAAGCAAGGGGATATTGCTTAGAGAGGCGGGCTCTAGCCTAAAGGAGTGACCGAACGAGGGGACATCGTTTGGAGATGCGGGCTCTAGCCTAGTGAAGGAGTGTTTGAGCATGGGGTATCGCTCGTAATTTTTTTGTTCCACCCGTCAACAGAACAGGTTTAGTGAATAATTTGGTGGTTTTCCAAAGGCGAGGACGTAGGCTGGGTATAAGCCGAACCTCGTAAAAATCTCTGTCTCACTCTCTCTTTCCCTATTTTTTATTTTCAGTACACATTTAAATTGCGTGGATGATTTAAATTTGAAAATCATATAAACTATGTATATTTGGAAATCAAGTAAACCTTAAAGTTTGATTTTGATTTGGGTTACGGAAACCGAAAGGGAGTACATTGATTGAACCATTCTTTGCGAAAACCATACGAGAGTACATTGCTTGGCTAAACATCCCAAAGATAAACTAACTTAAGAGTTTATTTGAATTCTGAAATTTGGAAAGAGCAATTGGATCTTATATTGAACATCACATTGAAGAAGCATTTTCATATATACACGGCTTTGTTCAAACTCGCATTTACTACGGGACTGAACACAATACAAAAGCTAAAAGTTACATATACCATTAATATATTGTGATTGTATGGTATAAAACTTGAGATTGAGTGAACTGTGTTTATATTTTAGAAAGTGCTAAATCTTGAATGATTTCCATCAATCTAATAGTGCTGAAGTGAATTTTTATTTGGCAATCAAATTGGTTGTTGGTTTGAGCATTGTGGTTGATAGGCTTGACTAGTTTAATTATTTGTGTGGTGGAAAATTGAATATTTTATTAGTTGTCTTGTTTATTGTTTAAGAGAAACCAAGTTATTGTTTGATTGAAAAAATAGATAAACAAGTCAAAGAATTGGTTAAGTATTAAAAGAAGTTAAGGACTTTAAAAAAGAACTAAAAAGAAAGTTTTAAAAGCCAATTCACCCCCCCCCCCCCTCTTGGGAAGTTATTCCTAATTTCAATTGGTATCAAAGCGGGGTTATAACAAATCCTAATAAGTAGTTATAAAAAGATCTAAATGGCTAACTTAGGAGTAGCTCCCTTTGGAGAGGGACAATCTTCAATTAAGCCTCCTATCTTTTGTGGTTTGAGCTACACATTTTGGAAAAAGAGAATGCAAATCTATCTCCAAACGATGAATTGGAAAGTATGGGAAGTTGTTATAGAAGGAGATCAAATTCCCACTAAGATAGTAGATGGAAAACAAATCCCAAAAGAGAAGAAAGATATGATCGATCAAGATTATAAAGTGCTCCAAACAAATTCAAGTGCCATAAATGCTTTATATTGTGCCTTGGATGCTAATGAATTTAATAGAGTAATGGCCTGCAAATCAATTAGGGAGATATGGAATAAGCTAGAAGTAGCATATGAAGGAAAAACGGATGTTAGGGATAATAGGGTTGATATGCTTACAAGTGAATATAAAGCATTTCGAATGAACCCGGATGAATCCATATCCAGCATGTATACTAGGTTCACTCATATAATAAATTCCCTAAATGCCTTAGGAAAAACTTACACTACTTATGAGATGATAAGAAAAATTCTAAGAGGCCTTCCCTCCATGTGGGAACCAAAGGGTATTGCTATCACGGAAGGTAGAAATCTGAAAAACACTTCCTTAGATGAGCTTATAGGTTCTCTCCTCACACACGAAATGACAATGAATGAAAAGAGCGGGAAAACCAAAGCCCAAGAAACAAAGCCCAAGAAACAATAGCCTTCAAAGCCTCAAAAGAAAACTCTAGTAGTGAAGAGATGGATGAAGATGAAGCAACCTTTATGTCTAAAAAGCTAGAAAAAATCCTTAGAAGGAGAAACAAATTCAAAAGAAGAAACCAACACTCCAAATCAGATGAAAAAGATATTGGTACCAAGAAATCTAAAGATAAAACCCCTACTTGCTATAATTGCAATAAAATTGGACATATAAAACCAGAATGCCCACTATTAAAGAAAGAGTCTAAAAAGAAAAATAAGAGGGCCATGAAAGCCACTACTTGGGATAGTACAAGTAGTTTCAGAAAATGAAATAAGTGACCAAGAGGTTGTCTACACGTGCTTTATGGCATGGGATAACAAAGAAAGCTCCTCAACTAAATCTTCAAATAATTCTTATAGTGATAAATCAAGTGATGAGGGTATGCTATCTTATGATGAACTTCAAAATGATTTATTCAAAGTACATAAGATGTTGATCAAAGCAAATAAACAAAATACTTCATTGAAGAATAAAAATGAAAGTGTAATGAAAGAATTAGAATCCCTTAGAAATGCTGAAAGAGAAAATAAAAGAGAAAAGGATTCAAGGATCAAGAAAATAGAACATAAGTATGAATCAGCAATGAAAGAAATGGAATCCAAAAATCTTGCTGAAAAAGAAAACAACTTGAAAATCAAGAAACTAGAAAGCAAGAATGAACAAATGATAGAAGACCTTCGATCCCTATCCTCTACGGTATATGAGAAAGATATGTATATTTCTGGATTAGAGGATAGAATAAGAAAATTATCTCTAGAGCTAGAGAAATCATTAAAGAAGGTTGATAACAAGAAAGACATAGAGTTAAATGATCTCAAGAATCAAATCAAAGATAAGGATAAAATTATTTACAACTTTGCAAAAGGAAAGGAAAATCTTGAGAAGATGATTGGCTCACAAAAAATGTCATTAAACAAAGAAGGCTGTGGTTTCAATGGAGTTGAAAATAAAAAGAAAGAGAGTTTGTACATGGGATATTTCTTAAAAGGATCCAAAGACTATGCAAACACGTCTTCTAATGCCTACACTAACACCATATGCTATCAATGTAAGAAAAAGGGGCATATAAAATTTGAATGTCCATTTAAGAGGAAAGGTGTTAAAATGAAACAAGTATGGAAGATAAAAGAAACATCTCTTGAAAAATCAACTAGACTCAAGAAGGTATGGGTACCAAAAGTGAAACAATAACTTCATACAAACATAAAGAAAATAGCATTGTTGGTTCAAAATCATAGGATGATTCTTTACAAGGCTTAAATTAAGAAAATATTAAGAAATAATCAAATTGAGCTTATTACTTAAGTACCTTGATTAAGAAGAAGATATTTGAGAATGAAAGCCTACATGCCTATATGATAAGCTCCCTACTTATGTGATGTGCTGATATGCTATATGCTACATGAGTATGACTTGACTTGACTTGACTTGACATATATTGATAATTTAGGGCTCATTATATTGCAAACTTGAGCATGATTATAAAGCTAAATCTTGATATAAGAAGAATAGAGTTTGAGCATGAGATTATTGAGAATGAGTATGAATCTTAATATAAAATTAATTTTTGACTATGCATG
This sequence comes from Malania oleifera, assembly GCF_029873635.1. Taxonomy (NCBI): domain Eukaryota; kingdom Viridiplantae; phylum Streptophyta; class Magnoliopsida; order Santalales; family Ximeniaceae; genus Malania; species Malania oleifera. Next base: position 22,832,703 of record NC_080429.1, on the reverse strand, counting down.
CTAATAATGAATCAAGTGGATAAATTTGTCTTGTGCTGCTCTATATATTGGCATCCATGAGCTATGAATGATATTTTTGATATCCATGAACTATGCATGATATGCTATTAGCTTTGGTATCTATAAAGTTTCTTTTGGTATCACATTTTAAAAATTTTAATTGGTATCACAATGTAAAAGTCTCAATTGGTATCACAAATTGATATTTAAGAATGATAAGCATTGATGATGTTAACATGATATTGGTATTCAATGATTGTGTTCATGAGAAAATACAGGATATAAATCAATAGATGAAGCATGGATAATAAACTTAAAAGCATAACTGGTATCAAATCTAAATGTATTAAATTCAGGGGGAGTATTATGACTTATTGCTTGTATTATGGTTTTTCCATAATTATTAAATTGGAATCATGGAATAAATAATCAGTATCATGAATTATTATGCATGCTGAAGTTTAAAGTACTGTACTTTTTTGATTGCTCATAGCCTTAGCACCTCGAGTCTTACTTTTTTTTATCGATGTCAAAAGGGGGAGAAGTTTTAGGCAGCAAAAATTGAGCATGATATTAAAAATTTATGAGCATGATATATATATGTCAAAAGGGAGGATAACTACTTGATGCTGATTAATATTAAAGCTTGATAATGTGATTTTGATATATGAGCATGATATGTGAAAATATTTTTGAAAATGACCTTGAGATTGTAAAAATTGTTAAGATAATGCTTATTGAAAGGGGAAGCCTTTTTAAGGCTTACTCAAATTTTTGCTCCTTATTTGTCATCATCAAAAAGGGGGAGATTGTTAGCCTTACAAGGCTTAAAATCTTGTTATCTTGTTTTGATACTAACAAACAAGTTGGATTTAACATATTTGTGTGAGTAATGTTGTCTCAGGGCTCATATATGAGAAAGCAAGGTCAAAGTGCTCACAAGGATCAAATGAAGCTTAAAAGAGTCAAAGCATGGATTTAAAGATGATATATTAAAACTTGAAGAACATGAGGACATGAATGATTTGTTGAAAGCCAAGGAATGTTAAAGCCAAAAGAGCCAAAGAAAAGTAAAGTGAGAAAGCCCAAAGAATATTAAAGCTTGAAGACCAAGAAAGAGTCAAAGCAAGCATGAAGACTTGAGTGTTTAGAATGTCAAATCATAGAAGTCTTAATGTAAGTACTTTAATGTTTAAATATCGTTTGAAATATTATGAAACTCTTAAGTTAACTTATTGGATCTAGATACCTTTTAAAATATTTGTAAAATACTTTTATAAGGTCAAAAATTATTTTATAAAGGTTAGAATCATTTTTGGAATGAAAAGCACCAAAAAAAGTTTTTCCAAATGCTGTCAGTTTTTATACGTCCGCATTAAGGTGAATTTATACTATCAAATCCTCCTTATTTTAAAAAGTGTTCAACATGAAAGTTGTATTATTTACTCTTAGCTTTCTTTTGACACCAAGAACACCTAATTTGGAGTTATATAGAAAATGTTATGGCAAAATACTGAAATAGGATCGCAGCTATCAGCCAACCAAATACTATTCACAGGAGGAACTTCAGCTGACTAAACAGCACACAAAACCACGTCAGACGACCGAAGTGTAACTTCAGATGTCTGAAGAATAACTTAAGAAGATTGAAGATTAAGTTCAGTCATCTGAAGATTTTTTGCTAAATTTTTTTTTTAGGCAAAACCACCTCGGATGACTGAACCCGAGACTTCAATCATCTGAATACTGTTAACGAGCAAAAATTTTAAAAATTTTATTTTTAAAATATTATTTGCTTAGGCTCCAAATTTTCTAAAAACTTGGGAAACACTCCAATGAAACTTTAGCAACATGGAAACAAGTCTAATTGCCTATAAATACATGGTTTTCAAAATTAAAACTCGACCATGAATTGAAAAATCTGTTTTAGAAGCTGAAAGCACTCTTGTTCTTCCAAAGCTCTTTTGTTCTCTTTTGCTGAGATATTCTGAAGTGTTAATCCTTCCTTCTCTGAATTCCTACTGCTAATCCTCATCTAAGAAGGATATTGGTCAATTCCACACTTAAGCTTCATTGTATTTTATATTGATATTTTACATTGAAGTATATAGTGCTGAAATTGTACTAACTTACTCTTTGAAAGAGTATACTTGTACGCAGATCTTATCTTGTGTTTCTTGTAGTTCTTTGACGTTCCAAGGATTGTTTGGATCATTGGCTAAGCAAGGGGATATTGCTTAGAGAGGCGGGCTCTAGCCTAAAGGAGTGACCGAACGAGGGGACATCGTTTGGAGATGCAGGCTCTAGCCTAGTGAAGGAGTGTTTGAGCATGGAGTATCGCTTGTAAAGGTTTTATTCCACCCGTCAACAGAATAGGTTTAGTAAATCCTTTGGTGGTTTGCCAAAGGCGAGGACGTAGGCTGGGTATAAGCCGAACCTCATAAAAATCTCTGTCTCACTCTCTCTTTCCCTATTCTTTGTTTTCAATACATATTTAAATTGCGTGGATGGTTTAAATTTGAAAATCATATAAACTATGTATGATTGGAAATCAAGTAAACCTTAAAGTTTGATTTTGATTTGGGTTACGAAAACCGAAAGGGAGGACGTTAGTTGAACCATTCTTTGCGGAAACCATACGAGAGTACATTACTTGGATAAACATCCCAAAGATAAACTAACTTAAGAATTTATTTGAATTTTGAAGTTTGGAAAGAGCAATTGGATCTTATATTGACCATCACATTGAAGAAGCATTTTCATATATACAGGGCTTTGTTCAAACTCGCATTTACTACAAGGCTAAACACAATACAAAAGATGAAAGTTACATATACCATTAATATATTGTGATTCTATGGTATAAAGCTTGAGATTAAGTGAACTGTGTTTATATTTCAGAAAGTGCTAAATCTTGAATGATTTCATCAATTGAATAGTGCTGAAATGAATTTTTATTTGGCAATCAAATTGGTTGTTGGTTTGAGCATTGTGGTTAATAGGCTTGACTAGTTTAATTATTTATGTGGTCGAAGATTGAATGTTTTATTAGTTGTCTTGTTTATTGTTTAAAAGAAATCAAGTTATTGTTTGATTGGAAAAATAGATAAAGAAGTCAAAGAATTGGTTAAATATTAAAAGTTAAGGACTTTAAAAAAGAACTAAAAAGAAAGTTTTAAAAGCCAATTCACTCCCCCCCCCCTCTTGGGAAGCTATTCCTAATTTCACAATCGGAGGTGCCGAACTCCACTATATTGGAATGAAGTTGGTGAAAGGCAAATTTCGGGACCAGAAATTGTATAGCAGACTTCTAATAAAATCAAACTTATTCAGGAAATAATTAAAACAACTCAAAGTCGATAGAAAAGTTATGCAAATACCCGCCGACGGAAGTTGGAGTTTGGTGTATGAGATAATGTATTCTTGTGAACTGCACCAATGAAGGGAGTTATGAGATTTTGGAAGAAGGGTAAGCTAAGCCCTAGGTATATTGGGTCGTTCGAAATACTAGAAAGAATTGGTTCAATTGCCTACAGGTTAGCATTACCCCCAGCACTGTCTAGGATCCATGATGTGTTTCATGTAGCCATGTTGAAGAAGTACATTCCAAATCCGTTGCATGTGATAAAGTGTGAGTCGCTAGAACTTGGAGATACCTTATCATATGAAGAGGCGCCAGTTCGGATCCTAGACCAGAAAAAGCAAGAACTATGCACCCAGAAAATCTCATTGGTGAAAGTACTCTAGCATGATCATGCAATTGAGGAAGCTTCATGGGAACTAGAAGAGGAAATATGCCAGAGGTACCCGCACCTTTTCAGCGAGGCCCGATATTAATCAAATAATTGTAATGGTTCAAGTAAATATTTGGTTAGTGTAGGTTGTATAGTTAATTTGTTCAATTGTAACCTTTCTATTTTTTGGTTTTAAATCTTGGGTGGTTTTGGGAGAGTTTTGATTTGGATATTTGTAATCTCTAAAATCCGTTTATGTAACCATAGTATTTCTCCATCATAAGCGATGGTTATTAATAAAATTGGGATGGGGCCGCTATGTGGGTAGCCGCCGGCTGTTCCAAGTGTCAGGTAAAAATTTTAGTGATTCTCAGAGGAGGTTGTGATAAGTGTAAGTTAGCAAATTTTAAGGACAAAATTTTTATAAGGAGGGGAGGATGTAGTGATCCTAAAAAAATAATTAATTAATTAATTAATATATTAATATAATATAATATTATAATAGTAAAATATAATATATATATATATATAAGGTTAAATTTTTTTGAAGAATTAGGAAAGTTAACCTGAGATCCAGAGACAAGTTCCCCCCCCCCCCACATTTCTTCTTCTCTCTCTCTCCTCAAACTCTCTCTCTCTTCAATTTCTATCCGTTAGTAAGCCAAATCGAAAAACGAACACCAATATCCGGATCCCAGTTTCGCTCTTGAACATTTTAACCAGAGTGGATTGATCGTTGGGACATCATAGGCACCACTTCAGAGCTAAGGTAAAGGGAATTGATTATGTCAGTTATTTTTAGAAAATTTAACTGATTAAATTGTAGTATTTGATTACAAGAATAATATATAAGATTTTCTGAGTATTCAGGCATATAGGAATGGTAATTTTGAATTATTATATGTATATTTTGGGAAAAAAAACTTGGAATTTGAGTTATAGTAAACCCTACAGATGACTATACCATTATTTACAGCAAAATAATATAGTTTTTCCCAAGCAGATTATTATATTATGAATTATTTACTCAAATTGTGTGGCATGAGAAATGAATTTATTACTATTAAATAAACTTGGAAGTATATTTTATGAGGATATACAACATAGTATAGATTTATACAGAATCATGATATGACAGACTTATACAGATCATGATATGATAGATTTATACAAAATCATGATATGATAGATTTATACAGATCATGATACGACAGTATTATTCAGAATTATGAATATGACAGGTTTTGTATGGATTATGAAAATGACCAAATTTATATGAAAATGTGAAAATGAAAACATGTTGTTGTTTATGTTCTAAATAGTACTATATAGTATAAGAACCTTGATGGACCAATTATCAGAGCATGGTATCGTAGCTATTATGTTATATCAGTGCAACCACACTATAGCAAGAGTGTTGGTCATTAGATAGTCGATTGAGCCCAGAGGAGTGTAGAATACCTCCTGGCAATCCGAACCAGGCTGGGTAGGTCAATCGTACTTACAGACATGTATAGTTTGACTTAGCATAGCTTGGTAGGCCAGCCAATGCTAAGTCCCGCCTTCGGACCGCACAACCCGATCACGTGGGGTTATTACATTATGTTATATGGTTATCCATTCAGGGAAATTCTCTTACCTATATATTTATATGATAATTTACATGCACAGAGAAATTTATTATAACAGAGCATGCTTTGAGAAAAGTATGTATTTTATAACTATTTAGGTGTGAGTATAAATTTACATGTTTTTTTAATTAAGGTTGATAAATTGATGGATATGTGTACTATACTAAAACTCATGCTGCCACACACTGATAATAATCTATTTTGTCTTACTGAGAAGTGTCTCACTCCAATAACTTTAATATTTCAGGAAATCCAGGAAGACGAGCTTAGCGAGCTTCGAGAGAGAGAGGGCTTAGATACTGTAGTTCAGGATAAGTATTTTTGAGACAGGGTTATGCTTTGTGTATCTTGGGATATATTATGGATCTTTAGGGAATTATGTAGGTATTTATGGTGATATTAGAACTCTAGTATTGTATCCGGGGATTATGTATATTATGTTTCTGATGTTTGGTTTATAGTTTGAATTATGAACAAGGTACCTGGTATCGCACTTGGGGGACAGGTTGTTTTTGTTATGGTATCAGAGTATATTTATATAGTGAAAAATTTACGGGTCATTACACGTAGGCTATTGCCGAACCATGTAAATATTGTGCATTCTAGTTGTATTTTTGCTTCTTATTATTTTTTTTATTGCTTCTTAGGCATAGTTCATTATCAAGTGTTTGCATTGGTGGTTGTTGGTTCGTTTGTGATTGATTGTGTGCTTCTGCTGCATATGTTCAAGTTGAATGGGAACTATAATTCTAGTTGAATTAGAATTCAATTTAAACTTGAATAGCTAGAATTCAATTTGAACGAGGAACTAGAATCAATAGCAAGCAATATTATAAAGTCAAGGTATGAAACTAATTCTCATGATGTGCTAATAGTTTGAGACCAAGTGTGTGATCATACCCAATAAGAGTCATTTAGGCTTGATAGATCGATCCAAATAGAGTCAAGACGTGAGAGATAGGATTGATTTGGAGGCACTTGGAATGCAATCTGAGACAAGTAAAGCACAGAAGTGAGACCCACTTGAGTAGCCGTGAGAGAATTGGGTTTGGTTACACAAAGTAGATGATTTTCACTCAAAGAAGAGAGTTTTAATGTACATGCATGTGTTCCTATGAATGTAGGCACGTGAAAGAGGAGTGGTGATGAGTGGACTCACATGGTTTCATATCCTTTCCCATGGTTGAGTAGGGGTTCATGTTGATTGCATAACACTATGTGATTAAGAATGGCTTCTATTCAAGAGGAACTGGTTGGAACTCGCAAGTAAGATCATTATAAAATCACATCCTAAGGTTATGCACACATAGACCAAAAAAATGCGAAAACAATGGAGAAAATAAAACAAAAGAAAAAGAACAACAAATTTACATGATTCAGTAGTGCACCTAAATCCACTAAACCCCTGCACAATTTTCACTATATCATCAAACAAAAAATATCTTAAGGTTTCAACCCTCAGCTACAATATATATGTATATATAGCATCATATAAAAACTCTAAAATACCCTCATATGATAATACAATTATACCATACCCTAACTAAAATGTATTATACTATACCACATGAGGGACTTGATTTAACTATATAGAGAGAGGTTTCTCACATCTAGGGTAACAGACTTGAAGTGGATAACCTCTCTGAATATAAGTCATAACTCAACAAGTGTTTTGGGTAAAAAAAAAATAAAAGCCTATTTTGCCCCAATATTCAAGCTAAAGGATGTTTAAAGGGTTGTTTTTGTAATTGGGGGGGGGGTGGGGAAGGTCTATGAGTATCACTAGGGTAGGGGACTGGGGTTGATGGGAGGAGGAGGTCATCGCTTGAGGGCAGCAATTATGTGAGTATAAAAGCAATAAATATTACTTCTAGCTTGAAGTGGATAACCTCTCTGAATATAAGTCATAACTCAACAAGCGTTTTGGGTAAAATAAAAAAATAAAAGCCTATTTTGCCCCAATATTCAAGCTAAAGGATGTTTAAAGGGTTGTTTTTGTATTGGGGGGGGGGGGGGAAGGTCTATGAGTATCACTAGAGTAGGGGACTGGGGTTGATGGGAGGAGGAGGTCATCGCTTGAGGGCAGCAATTATGTGAGTATAAAACCAATAAATATTACTTCTAGCTTGTTGTTCAAGCTAGGTGTTAAAACATTTATTACTACTTTCATTTTGGTTATATCTAAGAGGATATAATCAATTCAAAACAAAAATCATACACGAAAAGAAGCCTAATTTATTTGTATTGCATTCATGCTTGCTCATGCCATTTAAAAATTGGGAGTTGTCATGTTAGCTCTCATTCATGTAGAATAAAAATGCACTCTTTTATGCCATAAAACCATTCAGTAATGTATACTAAGGACACGAACAACAAAATTAGTAATTGTGTTGACTTTTTGAGTCTGGTCTCTATTTTGATGCTGACAAACACAAGTGTCTCTTATGTGTGTGTTTAAGAGCTGAACATGTATAATTTAGGTCACACTTAAGATCAAGAAAACATGGAAGCCAAGACAGGACTTAAAAGGTCAAAAATGGTATATTCCTTGATATCAAAGAGTGGAGGAGAAGAAGAAGACATTTGACTTTAATTGTATTGCATTAATTTTTATATATTTAATGCTCAGATAGGCCTTAAACAGACCTTAGGGCAAACTTGGGTCAATTTTCAGTCGACCGACGTTGTGTTTTGGGGCTTAATTAAAAAGCCTAAGCCATTGAATGACAATAAAAACCATGACCTAACACTTGACTGCCACATACTTTTTCACCAGGGTTGAAATTGCACCAGAGACCAAACAGGACATAAAGGCCATTTTTTGTGATGTTTCGGGCTATCGAACCTTGGCAATATAAAATGCCTCGATCGACCAAACTGGCTAGAGGTCAACAGTTGACCATGCCTCAGGCGACCGAACCAAAATGAATGTAGCTTCCACGGTCGACCAAACCCTAGTCACTTGCTTTTCCACTGTTCACGAGCGATTGAAATTGTAGTTCAAAAAGACCTCGGGTGTAAGAACCCAACCCGTGATAGGTGTTTTAAATAAATAAGAAAAGAGAAGGAAAATTAAAAAGTAAAAATCAGCAAGGCTCGTCGATGAGGCTGCTTTTCTCGTCGACGAAGTCTCTTGGGCAGCCTGGCGACGAGATTCAGTAGCTCATCGACGAGGAGATACTGAGGGATTTTAGGGAATTCTGAAATATGAGGCTCATCAACAAGTCCACCTTGACGTCGACGAACTTCCTTTTGTGGCACATCGACGAGTCTGGTCGGGTCAAAGGTTTCTAAGTTGAATTTTTCATTGCTTCATGGTTAAGAAATCAAAATCCTCTCTCTCTCTCTAGAACTCAAACACACACTCTCTCTCTCTCTCTTTAGGATTTCGGGCAGTCTGTTACCGAAATCAACCATCCGATGTTGCCACGTGGATCAGGAGGAGAATCTCTTCGAGGATAGCGGATCGGATCTTCATTTTTTAGGATTTTTGGGTTTTGACCCAAAACCAAGGTAAGGCTCTAAATCCATTTTCGTTTCGGTAGATCTGTAGAGAATAGTATTGTAAGGAAGTATTGTTCTTCGTTGTTTAGGTTTTGGTAACTCGGTTCGCTGTTTTGGAGCCGTAGAATTCGAGTTTTGGTATTCAGTAAAAGATAAGGGGATTCTGTTTATATTAGTTATTTTTTAAATAGGAATCGATAAACTTGTAGTTTACAATTGTATATATGTTTTGGCTACTTATTTGGGTAAATCTATCGGGTGAAAATACGGTATTTTCAGGTTACAGTTTTTGGGGAAAATTGGGGTACTCGGGTATCATCTCTGTTTCTATTAGAAAATCGTATATTTGTATAAACTGTGGTATTGAGATAACCGTACCTATATTTGTATATTCTCGAATTGAAAACAATATGATTTGTTGTATACTCAAATAAGTATGGAATGAACTATTGCATGTAAAATGTTTCAAGTTTGTGAAAAACTGTTGTGACGGCTAATTACTGTAAGCTAGGAGGTATAGGAACATGAATTCCAAAATGTTCTAGATCTTGTGAAATTGCCATGTCTCGGCTAATTACCACGGACAAATGCCATGTGGGCGAGAGTGTCCGGCTCTATATTTGAGGGTGTGAAATATCGCCTACTTGTTCCAGTTAGTCACCGATGGGTGTGAGTGGACACCGTATTAGCAGCGATATCGCTGTGGGGCTTTGGCTAATACCAAGTTATTGGATGCTACGTGTAATGCGGCCGGTTTTGGCCGAAGAGTGTGACAATACTAACCTAATACCAAGTTATTGGATGCTTCGTGTAATGCAGCCGGTTTCGGCCGAAGAGTGTGACGACACTGACCATATGTTTTTGTATCGTATGTACTGGAACTGGATTGTGAAAATACTAAAACTGTATTGTGTTATATCTATGTCAAAATAACACTTATGTGTCACACACTGATATAACATGTTTCTTCTTTACTGAGAGGTGTCTCACCTTGAATATACAAATGTATTTCAGGTCCTTCGAGTAGTCGAAACTAGCGCCCTAGCGTTCAGAAGCGTGGTTGCTAGTTAGCTGTGTATAGTACTAAAGTAAGTACTAATTTTTGTAACCGGGTAGTCATTTTTGGGTTTTGTAGACACTTGGGGTATGTACTGTATTTGGGAGCGTAGACTCTAGTTATGTGTAGACTCTGGTATGGAACGTTGTATGTATTAGAAAGAACATTTTCGCTGCGTATGTGATGCGTATATATGTGTATGTGAATGTGCATAGGGTATACATGCACCCCACGGGGTCAGACCCTCATTCAGTGTAGTATCATGAATGTTTTAATTGATACAGAGACAGGTTAGGTTATTAAATTCACACTTGGGGCCCATTCGCGGGTTCGGGGCGAGACAGCTTGGTATTAGAGTTAACCAGGCTGTTAGGTCTTGTAGACTTGCTTAGGCATAGTTATGTGAACATACTAAAGTATAGGACGTAGGAAATGGGTAGAATAGGTCGAGGGTTGTCTTGTAGCTAGACGAGGACTCATTGGCGGTGTTCTGTGTTTGTCCTTGAATGACGATTTTAGTAAAATCACGGCAAACCATTAATGGTTTAGTGTTGGTGTGGCAGGACAAACCTGGACCTGTGAGAGTTTTAGTTTATATGATTAGCTTTCAATGATTGCGTTAACTGTGTATGATATAGCAATTCTAACTGATTCCTATCTTACTTTCAGAATAGAACCCAAGGATAATAACTTGGATAGTGGTTCTGAGGGGACTGCGAGTGATGAGTCTCCTTCTATGCCTCGGGGTTTGACGAAGCAGGTCATGCGGGAGATTGGGCGAAGTGTTAGGAAACTGCTACGGGTTGTACCATAGAGAGGTTCACCCACATGCACCCTCCGACGTTTACTAGAGGACCCAATCCAATAGTAGCAGAAAACTGGGTGCAAAAGATCAAGAAGATATTAGAAGTTCTGCACTGCACTGACCAGAAGAAGGTTCTCTATTCTACTTTTCAGCTGGCAGGAGAAGCTGAAAGATGGTGGACGGTTGCGAGTCTGCTTGAGAAGCAGAAAGTTGGTCCATCTGGTATTTCTTAGAGCAGCTTCAAGGAAGTATTTTTTTAGAGATACTTCCTGGCTTCCACTCATGATGCGAAGGCCGATGAGTTCTCGAGCCTGACTTAAGGAACCCTGACAATGCAAAGATATGCTGCCAGATATATTGAGCTATCTCATTTCATGCCGTGTTTGATCTCGAACGAGTATGAGAAGACTCGGAGGTTCAAGAAGGGTCTGAGGAAGGACATCCGCAGGCTTGTGGATATGCAGCAGATTCTAGAGTTCTCTGTTTTGGTAGATAAAGCCACTATAGTGGAGGCGAACCTCCAAGGGGATGAGGTGGTACAAGAATAGAAGAAAAGGCCAGTATCTTTTGGTTCTTAGACTAGTTTTCGGCACGGACCGTGGAAGAAGAAGAGCTATGGTTTGGGTTATCGCCAGAATACCAAACAAAAGGGTTCTCAGGGGGATCCATCTTCCACACAATGCACCAGGTGTTGTAAATGGCATGATGGTGAATGCCAGCAATTCTAGGGTAACTGCTACAACTATGGCAAACCGAGCCACATATCCCAAAAATGCCAGGCACAGAGGAGCGATATGTCTACATTGAGCCAAAACCGAAGAAGTAATCAGGTGCCTCGGGGTAACTATCAGGAAAACACGGCCCTAGTAAGGGTGTACTCGCTTACTCCAGGCGATGTTGAGCATGCTAGAAACATGGTCATAGGTACCATTTATTGCTTTCGAATAGAGCTATTGTCTTATTTGATTCGGGAGTAACCCATTCTTTTATATCTGCAAGTTTTGTGAAACTGTGTGGGGTTGAAACCCAAGTGATGGATAAGTGGTTGTCTGTGTCTATATCGACTGCGAGTGTGTGCGTTCGACGCCACAGATTCTATTGGCTATACAGGTGAGAAGATTACTTTTGGACAGCTGTCAATGGTACCTAGCTTGTGTGAAGGAATCACCGCGGGATGAGTTAAAGCTCGAAGATATCTGAGTGGTTAACGAATTTTCGGATGTATTCTCGAAAGATTAACTCGATTTACCTCCTGATCATGAGGTGGAGTTCTCTATTGAATTACTGCCAGGCAAGGCACCGATTTCTAAAACTCTATACAAGATGGCTCCAGCTGAACTTAAAGAGTTGAAGGAGCAGTTGTAGGAACTACTGGATAAGGGCTTTATCAGACCTAGTGTTTCACCCTGGGGAGCTCTAGTATTGTTCGTGAAGAAGAAGGACGAGTCGATGCAAATGTGCATTGATTACCGCGAGATTAACAAGGTAACAGTGAAGAACCGATACTCATTGCCTTGTATAGATGATCTATTTGACCAGCTGTAGGGAACGTAGGTCTTTTCAAAGATCAATCTACGGTCAGGGTATCATCAGGTGAGAGTTAGAACTGAGGATGTTGCGAAAACTGCTTTCCGAACCAGATACGATCACTATGAGTTTCTAGTCATGCCATTTAGGTTAACTAACGCCCGGGCGGTATTTACGGGCCTAATGAATAGGGTTTTTCATGAGTAACTGGATCAGTTTGTAGTGGTATTCATCAACAATATTCTGGTATATTCTAAGAGTTTGAAAAAGCACGAAAACCATCTAAGGTTGGTACTTCAAGTACTACAGGAAAAGAAGTTGTATTCCAAGTTGAAGAAATGTGAGCTCTGGTTGAAACAGGTCGCATTTCTTGGCCATGTCATGTCAAGAGGTGGTATCTCAGTTGATCCAGGTAAGATAGAAGTAGTGGTTGACTAGGTGAAATCGAAGAGCGTGCATGATGTTTGGAGTTTCCTAGAACTGGTTGGGTACTACCACTGGTTCATGGAGGGATTCTTTAAGTTATCTAGCCCTCTGACATGGTTGACAAGGAAGGGTGTGAATTTGATTGGACTGATGAGTGTGAGCAGAGTTTCCAGGAGTTGAAACACCGACTGATTACTGCTCCGATTTTAACCATCCCATCTGGGGACGATGGTTTTTTGATTTACAACGACGCATCGCTAAAGAGTTTGGAATGTGTACTGATGCAACAGGAGAAAGTAATTGCATATGCTTCTCGGCAGCTCAAGGAATACGAGAAGAGAGGACGATGGATAGTCAGAGAGGACAAAGCTTGCTTTTAGTACAGCGTTCCACTCCCTGACTAATGGATAGTTAGAGAAGATGATACAGATTTTGGAGGATATGTTACGGGCTTGCGTGTTAGATTTCAGAAGTAGTTGGATTCAGTTTCTACCGTCAATGGAATTTTCCTATAACAATAGCTTCCAAGCTAGTATTGGTATGGCACCGTTCGAAGCTTTGTATGGTCGGAGATGTAGGTCTCCTCTATATTGGGATGAGGTCAATGAATGGCAAATATTGGGTCCCGAACTCGTATAGCAGGCTTTTGAGAAAAGTCAGATTGATCAAGGATAGAATTGAATCAGCTCAGAGTCAGCAGAAGAGTTACGCGGATGTTCGCTGTCGTGAGTTGGAATTTTAGGTGGGGGTAAGATATTTCTAAGAATCTCCCCAATGAAAGGGGTAATAAGATTTAGAAAGAAGGGCAAACTGAGCCTAAGGTATATTGGACCATTCGAGGTACTTGAACAAGTGGGTCCGGTAGCCTACAGGATTGCACTACCCCCAGCGCTCTCTCGGATCGATGATGTGTTCCACGTATCCATGTTAAGAAGGTACGTTTCGGATCCATCACATGTGATTAGTTACGAATCTTTAGAGATTTGGGATGCTTTGGTGTATGAGGAGATACCCATTCAGATTCTGGACCAAAAAGTTTAGAAGTTGCATACCAAGGAGATACCATTAGTGAAAGTGCTATGGTGGAATCACGTGGTTGAGGAAGCTTCTTGGGAATTGGAGATGGAAATACGCCAAAAATATCCATAGTTGTTCTGAGTAGTAGCTTTGGTAGCAGGATCAGTATGGGTATGTGTGTAATATTCTATTATCGTAGTAATGGTGTGTGGTTAGTCTCTGGGAGAGTTTTGTAATATTGTGAGCTCCCGAGATGGTATGTATGTAACCACGGTATTCCTCCGCCATAAGTGAGGGTATGTATATATGTATTTGGGACGGGGCTGCTATGTGGGTGGCTGTCAACTCTTTCTAGAATCGGGTATGCATTTGGGTATGTTGTTGAGTTTGTAAATGAGAGATTACAAATTTCGAGGACGAAATTTTGTAGGGAGGGAAGGTTGTAAGAACCCGACCCATGATAGGTGTATTAAATAAATAAGAAAAAATAAGGAAAATTAAAAAGGTAAAAATTAGCAGGGCTCATCGACGAGGCTTCTTTTCTAATCGACGAAGTCTCTTATGCAGCTCGGCGACGAGATTTAGTAGCTTGTCGATGAGGAGATACTGAGGGATTTTGGGGAATTCTGAAATCTCAAGCTTATCGACAAGTCCACCTTGACATCAACGAACTTCCTTTTGTAGCTCGTCGACGAGGACGCTGTCTCGTCAATGAGTATGGCCGAGTCAAAGGTCTATAAGTTGAATTTTCCATTGCTTCATGGTTAAGAAATCAAAATCCTCTCTCTCTCTCTCTCTCTCTCTCTCTCTCTCTCTCTCTCTCTCTCTCTCTCTCTAGGATTTCGGGTCGTCTGTTGCCAAAATCAACGATCCGACGTTGCCACGTGGATCAAGAGGAGAATCTTTTTAAGGATAGCGAATCGCATCTTCATTTTTTAAGATTTTCAGGTTTTTACCCAAAATCGAGGTAAAGCTCTGAATCCGTTTTCATTTCGGTAGATCTGTAGAGAATAGTATTGTAAGGAAGTATTTTTCTTTGTTGTTTAGGTTTTAGTAACTCAGTTCGCTATTTTGGAGCCATAGAGTTCAGGTTTTGGTACTCAGGAAAAGGTAAGGAGATTCTGTTTATATTAGTTATTTTTTAAATCAGAATTGGTAAACCTGTAGTTTATGATTGTATGTATGTTTTGGCTACTTATTTGGGAAAATCTATCGAGTGAAAATATGGGATTTTTTGGTTACAGTTTTGCGGGAAAATTGGGGGACTCGGGTATCATCTCTGTTTATGTTGGAAAATCGTATATTTGTATAAATTGTGGTATTGAGATTACCATACTTGTATTTGTATTAAACTGTATTCTCGAATTGAAAACGATATGATTTGTTGTTTACTCAAATAAGTGTGGAATGAACTGTTGTATGTAAAACGTTCCAGGTTTGTGAAAAACAGTCGTGATGGCTAATTACCGTAAGTTGAGAGGTATAAGAACATAAGTTCCAAAATATTCCAAATTTTGTGAAATTGCCACGTCTCGACTAATTACTGTGGGCAAAAGTTATATGGGCGAGAGTGTCTGGCTCTATATCCGAGGGTGTGAAATATCGTATGTTTGTTCCGGTTGGTCACCGATGGGTGTGAGTGGACACCGTATTAGCAGCAATATCGCTGTGGGGTTTCGACTAATGCTAGGTTATCGGGTGCTCCATGTAATGTGGCCGGTTTTGGCCAAAGAGTGTGATGACACTGACCGTATGTTTTTGTATTGTATATACTGGAACTGGATTGTGAAAATACTAGAACTATATTATGTTATGTTTTATGTAAAAATAACACTTATGTGTCACACACTGAGATAACATGTTTCTTTCTTACTGAGAGGTGTCTCACCCCAAATATACAAATGTGTTTCAGGTCCTTCGAGTAGCTAAAACTAGCGTCCTAGCATTCGGAAGCATGGTTGTCGATTAGCTATGTATAGTACTAGAGTAAGTATTGATTTTTGTAATCGGGTGGTCATTGTTGAGTTTTGTAGACACCCAGGGTGTGTACTGTATTTGGGAGCATAGACTCTGGTTATGTGTAAACTCTGGTATGGTACGTTGTATGTCTTAGAAAGAACATTTTCGCTATGTATGTGATGCGTATGTATGTGTATGTGAATGTGTATAGGGTATACGTGTACCCCACGAGGTCGGACCCTCATTCAGTGTAGTATCATGTATATGTTTTAATTGATACAGAGATAGGTTAGGTTGCTAAATTCACACCTAGGGCCCATCCTCGGGTTCGGGGCATGACATCGGGCGACCGAACCTTATGATCCGGCAAACCAAAAAAGAGGACGGGTGATTGAACCTCGAAGGTTTGGATTTTTGCCTTGCTCGGTTGACCAGCCATCGCCTTTGGCAAATCGAACCTGAATTTCAATTCAAATTCTCTGAGTCTGTTCGGTCGAACGACCCTAAGGGTCAACAAACCGAGCCTCTCAAGTTGCCACTTTTTTACTAGGGTAATTAGGGTTAAAACTCAATTAAAACATTTCCAAAATTCCTAATTTGTACCCAATGGTCATATTTTGTTGAAAAACTATAAATACCCCTTCATTCGCTTTGATTAGTAACTCTGATTAGCAAATATTTTCTCTCAAATATTTTTAACCTCTTCTTAATCAAAGTTTCCCCAACTTATTTTTTATTGCAAAAACTATTTCTTGGGGCAAATATTTTACTCTCCAAAACTCTCTTTCATTTATTATTGTAAATCATTTTTCCAAGAAAGTAATTTTTATAGGCATTTAGTTTTTCATTCAAGGCATTAACTCTCTCATTTCCTTTTCAATTTGAAAATCATTTAGGAGTTTGCTTTGAAATTTCTCCATATATTTCCATGGTAAATATTGTATTGCGGAAATACATTCTTGCTTTAGTTTGCACATTGAATATCAAATGTTTGTATTTTTGTTTTGTGCAAAATCATTTGAAACCAAAACCCTAGGTTCTCCGGTTTGTTCTTGAAAAATATTGTTTAGAGAAAATCTTTTGTAGGGTTTAAATCTTTGAAGCTTTTTATCATATACATTCTTTTCAAAGATTGCAAAATCATTTTTAGAAAAGCACCCTTACTCTACTGAGCATAACTCATATCATATTAGAGTGCATGTTATAGAGCTCTCATGTTGTACATCTCAGCTTAGTTGTAGAAGCATTTTTATATGTACAAAAATATTTTTATTGTATCGGTTGGGTTCAGTCCGGAATTGAACTGGGGAACTTCAGCCCCATAAGTGAGACCGATTCAGTTCAGTCCGAAAATTGAACTGGGGTGTCTCCGCCCTGTAAGGGAGACTAGTTGGACTTAGTCTGGTAATTAAGTTGGGGTTTTCCTTACCCCGTAAGGAGAGGATATAAACGTCTTCTGCTCCGCCCATTTAAGTAACAGGTTTAGTGTAATTCTTAGGGGATATGCCCAAGGCATGGACATAGGCTGGTTTGGCCGAACCTCGATAACAAATATCGTGTGTCGCTCTTTCTCTATCTTATTTAAATTCATGCACGCTAATTTCAGCATGTGTATGAAAGTTTATTTAATGTCATAATTATTTGCATACACACATTTGATTTAAATAAGATATACTGCACATGTGTGTGTTTGCTTTCATTGTTAAAATTATTTTACATACACGTGTGTACATTAAATGGAATATGACATGTGGTGAATCGGTAAAAGTTTAATTTAGCGAATAATATTTTTAAAACCCAATTCACCCCCTCCTCCTTCGCCTCTTGGGATCACACCATTTCCAACAAATTGCGATGGAGAAGAAATTCTTAGTCCTTATGTTACTTCTTCTCCTTTTGTTGGCTTCCCTTACTGTCTATCTCTCTCTTTTTCACTTTGTGTGTGGGGAGTGGGGGTCACTACTTGGAAAGTTTTGAAATGACAAACTATATATGGCACTCTACAAGAGACTTATCGGTATGCCTATTGCCAAATCAATTTACTCAAAGTGATCATAAAAATAAACATTGTCTTGGAAATGATAGCCCTTTCTACATAGATGTTTAGCAATTTTCATTCTTCATTGAGTGGTACATTTATTTTCTTCTATTGTCTGTTGTTATTTGTTGTTCTTGCAAGAAAAAAATAATAGCATGCATGTGCTAGCTAATCTCATGTGAATGATACTTTTCTTTGAGTTCAATAAATTAGGACATTTTTTGGGTAGTTGGAATTTACACTAATCCCATGTTTAGATTAAGTCTTGGTTTTGGATTTGATTTGAGTAAAATATTACACAAAATTGTATAAAATTTTGTCAAAAGTTTCACAAATCTAAATCCAAGACTTGAATTTGCTTTCTCCCAAATGAAAACTATATGTGTTCCTTCAATGGAGTTATAATCAATATGTAGATTTTTGTTTACCATTATTCGTTGTTGTAAAAGGATTAGGTGTATATGTATCTTTTTATGTTTTAGAACACTTGCATGGGTATTTGCATATATTTTTTATTCGCTACGAATTAAAGCATTGTATAAATTAGTTTAACTTGCTTGGTTGTAAGACCTCACATTAATTGAGTCCATCGCTTAAGCCTAAAGTTACGTTTTGATTCCTACGTCGAGTAGTATCTTTTATATAGAATACCAAAAATGAGAACAGATTAATTATTACTTTGATTGTGATGTTTTCTTTTTATGTGACTACATAGGAGAGCCTGGTGGACATCGGTGCAACCAACGGGTGTCATACAAAAAACCAAGAGGTTTAGAGGATTATATGTTGAAGTTTCATTAATAAAGAATTAAATATTGTATTTCTCTATATGCAATGTTGGCTCACTTTTTTTTTTTTTACTAAAAGATTGTGGCACCTCCTTTTATTTATTAATATGCCCTCACTTTTGGCGTAGGAATACTATAGTTACAAGACAAGTAAAAGAGAGATTACAGATAATGAAATTAAAACCCTCCTAAAAACAACACCAACAACCAATCAAACTAGAATAACAAATCTAAACAATGCTAACTAAGAAAAATGCCTAGATAAAATCACAAAAAAATACTTTAAACAAATTAAAATCCACGAAACAAAACTCGAGAATTGAACTAACGACGAACGGAAGTGAGATCCAACATATCCATCTGAAATATACCTTTTAAAAAACGTGATAAAAAATGTTGTTCTTCATAAATGTTGGTTGACTTCTTGTTTGCTAAAGTTTCATTTTGCTTGTATACCGCCTTGAATTGTTCATATGATATATGTCCAAATCAAAGTTGACGTAACTTGCATCACAAATTAGGAACAGTTTTAAGTTGCCTCCATTTATATAGAAAACTTTCTCTCATATCCTAAACGCTAACTAGTTAATCTATTGCACATTTGGGCAAATAATTTTTTAAGAAGTAAAAACATTAGAAATTTATTTTATTTTAAACTAGTTTTAATTTCTCTGCGATTGGGTCAAAAAATATATTGCCATTTATCTGAACTACATAAACTTTTGGTTGGATTGTATGGTACAAAATTAACTTTCTATTAATTAGAACTAGACTCAATGGCGGAGCCAATCAATCACCGACTCTGCCTCAACGTATTATAAGATAGCTATATAAATTTTAATAAAATTTATATAAATTTAGATAAAATTTAGATTTGAATTTGTCAGCTAGAGAAATTAAATTATATAATTTTTAGTTATAATGACAACTTTTGTTACAATAGCTTAATATTCAGAATTTGCTTTTCTAGATTTAATTATTTATTTTATACAAAATGGTTAATTAAAACTAAAATTAAATGACCATGAGAAGTTAAAAAATAATTAGGATAAAAATATCCATAAATTGTTTTGAATAATTGAAAAATAATAAAAAGCAATTACAAAATCTTTTTTTTTTTTACCATTTTTCATTTTTATATACAATAATTGTTTAAGTGAGTCGTGACTCACTCTAAAAATGAGCAGTACGGAGACTATTCCAAGTATAGGAATTCAGTCATGTAATAATTAGCCCAAGGGTCAAATTGTCTTCTCGGGGAATGCAGTTTAATTCCAGACTTCATGTAATCTCAAAGAAAATTAAAAAAAAAAAAAAAATTTACTGAACACAGTTCAAATTCGGTTTCCTAGGATGTTTAAGATTTTGTGACGAAATTAAACTCTAAATAAAAATTTAACACGCACAAAATAACTGAATAAAATCTAAACTCAAGTCCAAGATAACAAAAAAATAAACTTGCAACCATTCAACTAAATAAAAACCTACTATGCTAAATAATAATGAAAATTCAACTAAATAAAGATACAATTTTAGTACGGAGATCAAACAAAATTAAGTTCTAACAGAATTAACGAACACAAATACTAACTTCATCAATAACGTACCCAAGAAATTATTTGAATCAAAGAAAAGTGTTTAAATAAAAGACAAATTAAAGTAAATAATCCCAAATAAACTAAAGGCAATAATTAACTCAAGCAAGAAATAAAAGAGATTCTCTGTTAGCTTCATTTATGGTTTTAACTCTTTGGTGGCAAGGAGAGCTCTTTGGTATGATATTGTTCAGACTGGCTTGTCTTTTTCTGGACCTTGGATCCTGTTAGGAGATTTTAATTGTGTTTTATCTGTTGATGAGAAGAAAAATGGGTTTCCTTCTTTAGCATATGAAACAAAAGAAATTGGAGAATGTTTCAATGAAGCAGGGTTAACTGATTGAACTCTTCGGGATGTTTCCTCACATGGTCGAATGGCAAAGTATGGTGTAAATTAGATCGTGTGATGGTCAACCAAAGATGGCATATGGAGGGTCTAAAAGCACATGCTAACTTCGAATTCCCTGGGACTGTTTTTGATCATTCTGTATGTACGCCCTCTCTCTTTGAGGAATTGCAGTTAGGGAATAGAACTTTTAAATTTTTTAACATGTGGACAAACCATTAGAATTTTATGGAAGTCTTGAGGGAGGGCTAGATGGAAGTATTTCAAGGTTGCAGACAGTTCTGTTTGGTGAGGAAGCTCCAGTTCTTGAAGAAACCACTGAGAGCCCTGAATTCCCTTCATTTCTCCCATATTTCAGTGCGAGCTGAGAAGGCAAGGAATGAGTTGCTAGCTACTCAACAATTGCAGCATGATGATCCTGCTAATGTAGAATTTGTTAGAGTTGGAGCTAGAAGACAACTAGGAGATAACTGGAGACACATTGCAAGCTTGGAACTGAGTCATGAATGCGGTGGAATTTATCTCTCCATTAATCTCTTCATTATAACTTCCATTTGTATCGATTTTATTTAATTATCATTTAACTTCCAAACCCTATAAATAAAGGGCTGTGGAAGATGTAAAGCACAGTGCAGAGAGAGCATAGAGAAGCTCAGAGAGAGCAGAGAGGAAGAAGGGAGGAAGAGAGAGAGAGAGAGAGAGAGAATTGTAATATTTTCCGGTGATAGTGAATACTTGGTGTGTGCTCCGTGGACGTAGGTTGTTATTGACTGAACCATGTTAAAATCTTGATATCACTTTGATCTAGATGCTCACGGGTTCCTAACAGGTGGGATCAGAGCCCGATTGGAGTAGAAAAGCCATATTGGAAGTGATCCCGAAATTCAGAACTCTGTCTAGTAGATCAAAACTACGTTTTGAGGCCACCAACGCATTCAACTTGCCGAGACGAAGAGAAAGGTGCCAACCAGAGCTCCAAAGGAGTTTAGAGGAAGCCACACGCGCCCACACGTGCCTTGCCGGAGCAAGACGCCTCTCCACTCGCCGGCGACCAGTCCCTCACGCGCTCAACATGTTGCACGCGTCTTCTTTGCCCGATCCATCTCGACCCGACTCGGTTCACTCCCAGACCCAACCCTGCAGGTGACTCAAACCCGGGTGAACCCAAGATCCGAGTCATGAGCCGGATCCGACCCGCCGCTCAGAACCAGCCACATCAGCGCTGCTGCGTCAGCTGCCACGCCAGCCAAGCCACGTCAGCCAGAGGTGCCACGTCAGCTGCCACATCATTTGTGGACCCCACTTCCACATTAGTAAGTTTGACCAGATTTGACAAAACTTTGACTAAACTTTTTGGAGTCATTTTGGGTCCGTTTTTCGAGCGACTTGAACCATTTCTAGGATTTTCGATCGTTTCGGATCCAACCGCGCTATCCATTTGAGCTAATTCCATCTCTAAATCAGTGAATCGATATGTCAAATGAAAAGAGCTCAAAAATAAAAATGTTCAATGGAAATAATTTTGGTTTTTGGAAGTTGCAAATAGAAGATTATTTGTTTGGGAAGGAATTGCACTTACCATTGAAGGGTAAGCCAACATCCATAAACGAGGACGAGTGGGAGTTTTTTGATCGAAAAGCCCTCGGAGCCATCAGAATGACATTGTCGAAATCTTTGGCGTTCAATATCAAGCATATAACATCCACCAAGTCTCTGATGGATGCGCTCTCTAATATGTATGAGCAGTCTTCAGTCGCAAACAAGGTATATCTCATGAAAATACTATTTACGATGAACATGTCTGCAAGTGAGAGTTTCAGCAGGCATTTGAATAACTTCAATGAGTTGTCTAATCAACTCGCCTCAGTCGGGATAACGTTTGACAATGAGATTCGGGCCCTATTGATTCTCAGTCAGTTGCCTAAAAGTTGGAATGGTGTCAATACTGCCATGATTAGCTCCGTAGGAAAATCGAAACTTGTATACGATGAAGTCGTCAACATGATTTTGACGGAGGAAATAAGAACGCAGTCAAACCATGGCTCCACTTCGAGTTCAACCTTGAACATGGAGAGTCGAGGTAAAGGAAACAGGCATGGACGATCAAACAACCACAGCAGATCTAGGCTCAGGCAATCTAAATCCAGAAATCCCAGAGGTACGCAGGACACAGGTTCTCAGAGCACAAAAGTTATTGAGTGTTGGAACTGTGGAAAGACTGGTCATTACAAGAACCAGTGCAGAAGTCAGAAGAAAGAATACGAGATGAGGGCAAAGACAGAAGCAAATATTGCTTCCGAAAATGATGAGATGTTGATATGCTCTTTGGAGAGCAAACAGGAGTCTTGGGTGTTAGACTCTAGAGCTTCATTCCATGCCACTTGCAGCAGAGATTGCCTGGAGGGATATACATTAGGTAATTTCGGTAAAGTTTATCTGGGCAATGATCAACCGTGCGACATTGCCGGTAAGGGGACTGTAAAGATCAAAATGAATGGGTTAGTTTGGAAACTAAGAGATGTCAGGTATATTCCAAACTTGAGGAAGTATTTGATCTCAGTCGGTCAGTTAGCAGATGAAGGCTATAGCACATCTTTCATGGGTGATGAATGGAAGATTTCGAAGGGTGCATTGACAATTGCTCGAGGTAAGAAAAGTGGTACTCTTTATTTTACTCATGATACATGTATGTCTATTACAGTTGCTACAGGAAATTATGATAGCAACTTATGGCATCAACGACTCGGACACCTAAGTGAGAAGGGACTCAAGGTAATGCACTCAAAGGGTAAGTTGAGTGATTTACAGTCGGTGCAGATTGACACATGTAAGGATTTCATATTTGGGAAACAGAAGAAAGTCACTTTCCAGATAAATATTAGTACCCCAAAGAAAGAGAAACTTGAGCTAGTCCATTCAGATGTATGGGGACCAACAACCATTTCGTCTATAGGAGGAAAGCATTACTTCGTCACGTTTATAGATGATCATTCACGGAAGGTATGGGTTTACTTCCTGAAGTATAAATTTGATGTTTTTGATGCTTTTAGAATTTAAAAAGCGATGGTAGAAAACGAAACTGGTTTGAAAATCAAAAAGCTGAGAATAGATAACGGTGGAGAGTATGTTGACACAGAGTTCAAAAAATTCTGCTATGAGCATGGTATTAGAATGGAAAGAACTGTGCCAGGTACGCCTCAACACAATGGTGTAGCAGAGCGAATGAATAGAACATTGACAGAGAAAGCCAGAAGCATGCGTATGCAGTCAAGCTTGCCAAAGATGTTTTGGGCAGAAGCAGTCAACACAACAGCTTATTTGATCAATAGAAGTCCTTCAGTACCGTTGGACTACAGTCTACCTGAAGCAGTTTGGAGTAACAAAGAGGTAAGACTTTCACATTTGAAAGTCTTTGGTTGTGTTGTATATGTACATGATCATGTCAGGAATAAGTTGGATCCAAAATCCCAAAAATGCACTTTCATCAATTATGGTGGAGATGAATTTGGATATCGCATTTAGGATGATGAAAATAAAAAGGTGATCAGAAGTAGAGATGTGATTTTTGATGAAAAGATGATGTACAAGGATAGACACACAACTGGGTCTATAGAGTCTGAAACAACCTTTGTAGATGTTGATAATGTTTTAGAAGGTGTAAGGACACATCAGCAGAACACAAAGAATCCTCAGCAGACTATCGAGATTCCTCAGCCAGAGGAACATGTGGAGCAGATTGTTGCACCACCACCTCCTACTCCAGCACCAGAGCTTAGGATATCTTCTTGGCAACACGTACCAAATAGAAGGTATATGAACCATTTACTTCTTACAGATGGAGGAGAACCTGAATGCTATGTTAAAGCATGTCAGGCAGGAGATGCGAGCAAGTGGGAGCTTGCAATGAAAGACGAGTTGAAGTCTCGTAACTCCAACAAAACATGGGAACTAGCTAAGTTGCCCAATGGTAAGAAGGCTCTTCACAACAAATGGGTTTATAGAATCAAAGAGGAGCATGACGGCTCCAGGAGATACAAGGCTCGGTTGGTAGTTAATGGCTTCGAGCAAAAGGAAGGAATTGACTACACCGATATTTTTGCACCAGTTGTGAAGCTGACAATTGTCAGATCTGTTCTAAGTATTGTTGCCTCAGAGGGTTTACATCTGGAATGGTTAGACGTGAAAACGGCATTTCTTCACGGTGATCTTGATGAGGAAATCTATATGCAACAGCCAGAAGGTTTTTCAGAAAAAGGCAAAGAGAATCTTGTATGCAAATTCAAAAAGAGTTTGTATGGTCTCAAGCAAGCTCCTAGACAATGGTACAAGAAATTTGACAATTGTATGCAGAGGAACAGTTTTCAGAAATGTAATGCCAACCACTACTGCTACTTCAAAAGGTATCATGCTAATTATATTATTTTACTGTTATATATCGATGATATGCTAGTCGCAAGATCAGATATAAGAGAGATCAGGAAATTGAAGAAGCAACTATCAGAGGAATTTGATATGAAAGACTTGGGTCCTGCAAAACATATTCTTGGGATGCAGATCTCTAGAGATAAGCAACAAGGCACGTTGCAGTTATCTCAGTAAGAGTACATCGGCCGTGTTTTACAAAGGTTCAACATAAGCAGCGCCAAGGTTGTAAATACACCATTGGCAGGTCATTTCCGACTGTCAAAGAATCAGTCTCCCCAAACAGATGAAGAGAAAGACTTCATGACTAAGGTTCCATATGCCTCAGTCGTTGGAAGTCTAATGTATGCTATGGTTGGTACCAGACCAAATATTGGCCAAGCAGTGGGAGCTGTTAGCAGGTATATGTCAAATCCAGGGAAGACACATTGGGAAGCAGTAAAGTGGATTTTGAGATATCTTTGTGGCACTATTGATAAGTGCCTATGTTTCGGCAAAAGTGATCTTAAAATCCGAGGATTCGTAGATGCTGATTTTGCAGGTGAGATTGATCATCGCAGAAGCACCACCAGGTACATATTCACTGTTGGCTCAACAGCTATTAGTTGGATGTCACAGATATAGAAGATTGTTGTTTTATCTGCTACAGAAGATGAATATGTAGCAGTGACAGAAGCCAGTAAAGAGATGATTT
Organism: Malania oleifera; assembly: GCF_029873635.1. Lineage (NCBI taxonomy): Eukaryota > Viridiplantae > Streptophyta > Magnoliopsida > Santalales > Ximeniaceae > Malania > Malania oleifera. The sequence goes on along the minus strand of NC_080429.1, from coordinate 22,807,160 downwards.
GGCTTCAGGGTTTATTAACGGAGCTTGGATTAAAGTAGAAAAGAAATATTTTGTACAGTGACAATCAAAGTGTGATACATCTAGCGAAGAACTCAGCATTTCATTCCAGAACTAAGCATATTGGATTTCGTTACCACTTCGTTAGATCTCTGATGGAGGACGGTGTGTTAATACTTGAAAAAATCCAAGGTAGCAGAAATCCGGCATATATGTTAACTAAGGTGGTGACTACAGAGAAGCTGAAGTTGTGTTCAACTTCAATTGGTCTTCGTTCCTGAAGACATATTTTGAGCACATCATTTATTCATGATACTGGTTGAGGAGGTGTCTCTGTCTCCAAGTGGGAGATTGTTAGAGCTGGAGTTAGAAGACAGCCAGGAGACAACTGGAGACGCGTTACAAGCTTGGAGCTGAGTCAGAAACGAGGTGGAATTTATCTCTCCATTAATCTCTTCATTATAATTTCCATTTGTATTGATTTGATTTAATTATCATTTAACTTCCAAGCCCTATAAATAGAGGGCTGTGGAAGATGTAAAGCCCAGTGCATAGAGAGCACAGAGAAGCTCAGAGAGAGCAAAGAGGAAGAACGGAGGAAGAAAGAGAGAGAGAGAGAGAGAGAGAGAGAGAGAGAGATAATTGTAATATTTTTCGGCGATAGTGAATACTTGGTGTGTGTTCTGTGGGCGTAGGTCATCATTGGCGAACCACGTTAAAATCTTGGTGTCACTTTGATCTGGATGCTCACAGGTTCCTAACATTATTGTTGAGAATTCCACTTGTGAGCTTGTCCCACATTGGAAAATTAAAGTGGATAATGGGTGCTTATATACATGGATGGACCCAAGACCCAATTAGCTTGAGATTTTGGGTAATTTTTGATTTCACCCATGTGTATCAAGCCCACCCATAGGCTCCTCCGGTCCTAACAAGTGGTATTAGAGTCGACAGTCCGTAACTCTGGGTGAGCGACATCATAAAATTCGAGACGGGAAGCTAATTCTCCTGACGTGCTAACAGTTGGAGGACCAAGTGTGTGGCTGAGGCCAATAAGGATCATCTAGGCTGCAGACGAATCCGAATAGGGTCAAGACGTGGGAGGTAGGATTGGTTTGGAGGCACATGGAATGCAATCTGAGGCACGTAACACGCCAGTGGTAAGGCCTACTTAAGCAACTATTGGAGAATTGTCCCAAAAGGGAGACGGTTTCCGTTCAAGGGGGAGCAAGAACTCACAAGTGAGGGGGAGATTGTTGAGAATTCCACTTGTGAGCTTGTCCCATATTGGAAAATTAAAGTGGATAATGGGTGCTTATATACATGGATGGACCCAAGACCCAATTAGCTTGAGCTTTTGGGTCAAATTAGTGTTCACCCATGTGTATCAAGCCCACCCATGGGCTCCTCCGGTCCTAACAAAATTACAAAAATCTTTGGAGGCCATGAAAAGGGAAGCTTGCGGGCTTAAAGAAGCTAATAGATTATTCTTAGCCCAAGTCTCTAAATGAAAATACCTCAAGAATTGTAACAGAGGCATTGCGTTCTTTCATGCAATAATGAGGAGAAATACAAAACAAGAACCATATTGCTAACTTAACAAAAGCAAATAGGGAACAGACTAACTCCCATGGCCAAGTCATTGAGGATTTCTTGAGGTTCTATATGCAGCTGCTGGGGGAAGAGATACCTTGCACTAGAGTTGATTACCAGATTATTGCCACTGGCCCAGTCCCGAATGAAAACCAGAAAGACATGATGATGGCTCCAATATCTGATCATGAGATAAAGAGTGCTTTATTTAGTATTGGGGATGGGAAGTCCCCAGGACCAGATGGATATTCTACATGCTTTTTTAAAAAATCCTAGAGCATCATGGGGGAGGAGTTCACTCTAGCAGTGAAGGAATATTTTAAAAATGGGAGATTGCTTAAGCAAACTAATCACACTATCATTGCACTTATACCCAAGACAAATCATGCATCTACTGTAAATGACTTCAAACCAATATCCTGCTATAATGTGTTCTACAAGGTAATAGCCAAGGTGATTACTGGAAAATTGAAAGTTGGTCTCGAGCACATTGTTAATCCAGCTCAAGCTGCTTTTGTGAAGCAGAGAAGTATGCTTGAGAACATCTACTTAGTCCAAGAACTGGTAAGAGGGTATGCAAGGAAGGGTGTATCCCCAAGATGTATGTTTAAAATAGACCTTAAGAAGGCATACGAATCTGTCTCCTGGTCCTTTTTAAATGACATGATGGTACATCTGAACTTTCCACCAGTTATGATTGGTTGGATTATGGAGTGTGTGTCCTTTACCACATACTCCTTATCCCTTAACGGAAGATTTCATGGATTTTTCAAAGGAAGGAAAGGTCTCAGGAAAGGGGACCCCCTATCCCCATTACTGTTTGTTATACTCTTGGAGTATTTTTCTAGACTGCTAAAGACCTTGGAAAGCAAAATAGATTTCCATTTTCACCCTAAATGTGATAAACTGAAAATTTCTCATCTTGCTTTTGCAGATAACCTCATGCTTTTCTCAATAGGAGATGTACCATCTATTAGGCACCTAATGGATTGCTTGGGGAAATTTTCCAACTGCTCAGGACTTTCAGCAAATTTTCTGAAATCGAATATCTACCATACTGGAGTAAAGGAACGGGAATTAGAAAAGATGCTACGGTTGACCGAAATGACTGTTAGGAGCTTTCCATTTAGATATTTAGGAATACTTTTAGCAGCCTCAAGGTTGAATTGTACTCATTATGCTCCTTTGGTAAACAAACTTGCTAACCTGTTTAAAGGCTGGTCGGGACATACACTATCAGATGCAGGGAGGCTTGAACTTATCAATTCAGTTATTCAAGGGGTTGAGTGCTTTTGGCTCACAATCTTCCCCATTCCAAAGAATGTAATTGATATGATTGTGAAATTGTGTAGAGTCTTCCTCTAGGGTGGGAAAAACAAACCTTTAGTGTCCTGGAGGGAGGTATGTCTCCCTAAATCTGAAGGGGGGCTGGGGGTGTTCAACTTAAATGCTTGGAATTTAACTCTGCTTACAAAAACTCTGTGGAATATTCATTCAAAGAAGGATTCTCTTTGGGCTAAGTGGATTCACCAGGTATACCTTACGGACTCTGATATTTGGGGAGCTACTGCTATTAAAAGTGACTCTCCTCTATTTAAGATGTTATGACCGGAGGAGCCCATAGGTGGGCTTGATACACATGGGTGAAACCAATTTGACCCAAAAGCTCAAGCTAATCGGGTCTTGGGTCCATCCATGTATATAAGCACCCATCATTCACTTTAATTTTTCAATGTGAGACAAGCTCACAGGTGGAATTCTCAACAATCTCCCCCTCACTTGTGAGTTCCTGCTCCCCCTTGAACGGAAACCGTCTTCCTTTTGGGACAATTCTCCAACAGTTGCTCAAATGGGCCTTACCACTGGCATCTTACGTGCCTCAGATTGCATTCCACGTGCCTCCAAACCAATCCTACCTCCCACGTCTTGACCCTATTCAGATCCATCCGTAGCCTAGATGATCCTTATTGGCCTCAGCCACACACTTGGTCTTCCAACTGTTAGCACGTCAGGAGAATTAGCTTCCCGTCTCGACTTTTACGATGTCTTTCACCCAGAGTTACGAACCGTCGACTCTGATACCGCTTGTTGTGCAAAGCCTTCTTCCCTACTGGCAATTCAGTTAGTTCCCATGTCTGATTCCCCAACAAGGAGTCCATCTCATCCTTCATGGCTAACTCCCACTTGCTTGAACTCTTGTCCTGCAAGGCTTCATCATAACACTCTGGCTCACCACCATCAGTTAGCAGAAGATAATTTAAAGCAGGTGAATAGCGCTGTGGAGGTCTAGTGGCCCTGGAAGATCTACGGACTGCAGCTACAGGTGTAATTTGAATTTCCTGCGATTCTACATTCTCCCTATTATCTTCACCCCTTTCCTGGACAGTATTTTCAGTCAACTCATCTAAGTTAATAAACTCAGAATTTTTCTGATCTATCGCTGTGACATCTGACACTACAGTTGACCTGTCCTTATACATAACCTGTTCATTAAATATCACATTTCTACTTTTGATGATTTTCCTCTTTTGTTCATCCCAAAACCGATAGCCAAATTTCTCATCACCATAGCCAATGAAATAGCATATTTTGGACTTTGCATCAAGTTTACTACGAGCATCAGAATCAACATAAACATAAGAAACACAACCAAAAACTTTTAAGTAAGAAAAATTTACCTCTTTATCGCTCCAAACCTCTTCAGGAAGTCTAAACTCCATGGGAACTGAAGGTCCTCGGTTTATCAGATAAGCTGCAGTATTGACAGCATCAGCCCAAAAAATTTTTGGTAATCCAGCATGTAGCCTCATACTCCTGGCACGCTCGTTGAGAGTTCTGTTCATGCGCTCAGCCACACCATTCTGCTGTGGTGTCCCAGGAATGGTCTTTTCCATTTTGATTCCATGTGCAGCACAATACTCTCTGAACCCTCCATCTATGTACTCTCCTCCGTTGTCCGACCTCAAACACTTTACTTTCAAACTTGTCTCAGTCTCAACCATAGCCTTCCACTTCTTAAAAGTTTCAAATACATCATATTTATTTCTCAGAAAATAAACCCATACCTTTCTGGTTGAGTCATCAATGAAAGTAACGTAGTACCTTGAACCCCCAAGGGATGCAACAGGAGAAGGACCCCATAAATCTGTGTGCACTAACTCCAATTTTTCAGCCTTCGGTGTTCTGCCACTTTTCAAGAAACTCACCCTTTTCTGCTTTCCTAAGATGCAGCTTTCACACAATTCAAAATCAACAGACTTCAATTCCGACAGTTTTCCTTTTGACAGCAGCATCTTCATCCCCTTCTCACTCATGTGACCAAGTCTGCGGTGCCATAAGCTTGTATCAGTATTTGCTTCAGCAACTGCAATTGTATCTCTTGGACTTGACGTCATGTATAAAGTACCAGATTTCTTTCCACGAGCCAATACTCTAGCTCCCTTTGTAACCTTCCAAGTGCCACCAGCAAATAACATCGCATGCCCTTCATCATCAAGCTGTCCGACAGAAATCAAATTCCTTCTCAGGTCAGGAATATGTCGTACCTTCTCTAGTAACCAAACAGACCCATTTGGCAGTGACATTCGGACGTTTCCCATACCCACAACATCCAAGGCTATACCATCAGCCAAATATACCTTACCAAAGTCTCCTGCTACATAATTTTGTATGATTTCATGGTGTGAAGTAGTATGAAATGAAACTCTTGAGTCCAAAACCCAATCATCAAGTGGACTGTCTACTACAAGAAGTAGTGCATCCTGTACCTCTTCTGTTACAGCATTAGCGGAATCATCCTCACTCTTCTTCTTAAGACTTTTGCATTGTCTCCTAAAGTGACCTGTTTTCCCGCAGTTCCAGCATTGTCCCTTTTGGCCAGGTCTGGACTTACTTCTATTTCGATTATAGTTTCTGGATTTTGATCTACCCCGATCTGAATTTCGGTCATTACCTCTGCCTCTGGTCTCAAGATTTAGGGCAGAGCCGGATCCTGAGGTTTCGCCTGCATCTCTTCTGCGAATCTCCTCAGCCAGAATTAAATCCCGTATATCATTATATTTCAGTTTTTCCTTTCCAGTAGAATTGCTTACTGCCATCCTCATTGCCTCCCAACTGTTTGGCAACGAAGCCAAAACGATCAGTGCACGAATCTCATCATCAAAATCAATTTCTACCGACGATAATTGATTTGTGATAGTATTGAACTCATTCAGATGTTGTGCTACAGATGCGTTTTCTGTCATCTTTAAATTAAATAATTTCTTCATCAGATGTACCTTGTTATTTGCTGATGGTTTTTCATACATACCAGATAGAGCCTTCATCAAATCTGCTGTAGTTTTCTCCTTCACGACGTTGTGTGCAACAGACCTGGACAGAGTTAATCTTATAACTCCAAGTACCTGTCTGTCAAGGAGAGTCCATTCCTCGTCCTTCATAGTACCAGGTTTTTCTCCTAGAAGCGGTAGATGTAACTTCTTCCCATAGAGATAATCCTCGATCTGCATCCTCCAGAATCCAAAGTTTGTGCCATCAAACTTTTCTATTCCAGACGCCCTTCCTACTTCCTCTGCCATTGCTCCCACTCGAACCTAACCCTAGGCTCTGATACCAGTTGTTAGGAATATACGAACAAATTCCCGAAACCTGTGAGAAACAAATTGAGAAAGAATGACACCAAAGAAAAAATTCAATCACACGCACAAGACAATATTTACGTGGTTCGGCAATTTTGCCTACGTCCACGGAGTTGCAGGGATTTCAATATTATCAGGAAGGAAGCACAGAGAGTGCGGCGATACAATTCTCTCGCTCTCGCTCTCTCTCAAGAATACAACCACACAAACCCTAATCACCCGAAAGCACCCTTTTATATGTTGCGCCTAGGGTTCCGTTCCGAATGGGCTCCAAAAATATTCCCCGGGGGCATTGCCCCCGGACCCTTCACGGCCCAAGCCTTCGCTCCATGGACTAAGCCTTAGGATAGAAATCTCTAATTAAACGGAAGTCGGGTCGTCATCCAAATTAAGACACAACTAGGCTCCACAAAAGCCCAACAAATCTCCCACTTGGAGACTAGTTCAATCACCAATATCAACTGCAATCCTCCTGAAAAACAATCCCTCATCCTTGCAACTCAACCTCCTCTCCTTAGGCTAGAAGACCAACTGAAGCTGCACACAGCTTCAGTTTCTCAATAGTAACACCCTTAGTCAACATGTCTGCTGGGTTCTTAGATCCACATATCTTTTCAAGTATTACCAGCTTATCTTCAACAAGGTAACGGATAAAGTGGTATTTTGTTTGTATGTGTTTCGACTTTGAATGAAAAGTCGAATTTTTGGCAAGAAAAATTGCACTCTGACTATCACTGTGTAGAATGCCCCTCTTCTGCTTCTTACCCAGTTCCTCTAAGAAACCATGTAGCCAAATCATCTCCTTTCCAGCTTCAGTTGCTGCAACATACTCAGCTTCTGTAGTAGACAAAGTAACAATCTTTTGCAAATTAGAAGCCCAAGATATAGCTGTACCACCCAAAGTAAATACAAATCCAGTAGTACTCTTTCTACTATCATTATCACCAGCAAAATCAGCGCCTACATAACCCTGCAGTTTCAAACTTGCACCAGTGAAGCAAAGACATGTATCTAATGAACTCCTCAAATATCTCAGAATCCACTTTACTGCCTCCCAATGCTGCTTTCCTGGCCTACTCATGAATCTGCTCACGACTCCCACTGCATGTGCAATGTCTGGCCTTGTACACACCATAGCATACATCAAGCTGCCAATAGCTGAGGCATAGGGCACCTTGCTCATATGGTCCCTTTCTTCTTCTGTCTTCGGTGACTGTTCCTTGCTTAGTTTGAAATGACTCCCCAAGGGTGTGCTCACTGGTTTAGATTCATTCATGTTGAATCTACTGAGAATTTTCTTCACATACTCTGACTGTGAAAGCTTCAATGTACTAGTAGCCTTGTCTCTAATAATTCTCATTCCAAGGATTTGCTTTGCAGCTCCCAAATCCTTCATTGCAAACTGTTCTGACAATTGCTTCTTCAGATTATTAATCTCCTCAATGCTAGACCCTGCAATAAGCATATCATCTACATATAGCAGTAAAATGATATAAGAATTGTGAAAGAACTTAACATAACAACAGTGATCAGCTTCACATCTCTTGAACTCAATTTTATGCATAAAGCTATCAAACTTCTTATACCACTGTCTTGGAGCTTGTTTTAGACCATACAAGCTCTTTTTCAGTTTGCAGACTAAATTCTCTTGTCCCTGGACAATGAACCCTTCTGGCTGAATCATGTAGATGTCTTCCTCCAAGTCACCGTGAAGGAATGCCGTTTTCACATCTAACTGCTCAAGATGTAGATTTTCTGCAGCCACCATTCCCAATACCAGTCTAATTGTTGATATCTTCACAACTGGAGAAAATATTTCTGTAAAGTCAATGCCTTCCTTTTGCTGAAACCCTTTGACAACTAATCTGGCTTTGTAGCGCTTGCTACCATCATGTTCGTTCTTTATTCTGTATACCCACTTGTTGTGACCGGAGGAGCCCATAGGTGGGCTTGATACACATGGGTGAAACCAATTTGACCCAAAAGCTCAAGCTAATCGGGTCTTGGGTCCATCCATGTATATAAGCACCCATCATTCACTTTAATTTTTCAATGTGGGACAAGCTCACAGGTGGAATTCTCAACATAAGAAGTTGATGGAAATTAAGAACAGATTACTGCAGCACTATGGGAATCCTGAAACTACTGCTAGATTGCTGAATAGGTGGGATTTGCTGAATTGCTCATATGATTGTTATGATTTCTGGAGAAATAAAGGGAGCAATATCCCTTGGGCAAAAGAGGTATGGAAGAGTGGAAGCACCCCGAAACATGCTTTTATTCTTTGTCTGGGTATTAAAGGGAAATTATCAACAAATGATAAGCTTGTTGGGGAAGATGTCGACCGGCTTTGTGTTCTTTGTAAAGAAGAAACCGAGGCTGTAGACCACCTCTTCTTCAGTTGTAAATTTTCTTCATCTATTTGAAGTTGGATAAGAGACTGGCTGGGGTTGATCAAATCCATGTCTACCCTTAAAGTTGCGGCTAAATGGTTGCATAAAGAGGTTAAAGGAACTGGAATACAAGCGGTAGGGAAAAGAGTTGGATTTGCAACCATGGTCTATTTCTTTTGGCACTTTAGAAACAAAAAGAAATTTGAAGGAGAAGACATCTTGACTGAGGAGCTGGTAAAAGTAATTCGAAGACATGTGTTTAGAGTTGTATTTGATAAGTTTAACTTGTATTCTTGTGAGTAGGAGGTTGAATGTAAATGTATGGTTTGTTTTGTAATGTTTTTGATTTTTGGCCACGATGGACCTAGGTATGCTTGGTTTGCTATGTAACTTCTAAATGATTGCTATTGTGATTGGGGTTGTTTCTCCCCTTGATCTTGGTAATGCCCAGAGTATATTGTAAATATTCCTTTGAGCAATATATTTACCCATTTGATAAAAAAGAGAAATAAAAAAACAAACTGAAGATTAATACCATTAAAGAAAATAAATTTAACATTAAAAGACTTCAATAAAAAATAATAATTAAGAGATATTGTTTATGAACAAAAAAAATTAAACTACAAAAATAAAGTAAGAAAACTAAGAGTAAAGTAGGAGAGAGAGAGAGAGATTTGAGAGACAGAGAGAAGATGAGAGAGAGAATGGAAGAGTAGTTGTGTGTGTGTGTGTGTGTGTGTGTGTGTGTGTGTGTGTGAGAGAGAGAGAGAGAGAGAGAGAGAGAGATAAAGAGTAGTCGTGAGTGAGGAGGAGAGTTGTAGCAGTTTTGCTTCACGCTACTACTACTACAGAAAACCCTTGCCCGAAGCCTGCTGCTGCTCCTGCCAGCGACTAAAGCTGTTGCCTAAAAAAAGCTACAGAAAAACCTAACTTAAAGTAACCTTACTCCCCCCACCCCCCCCCCCCCCCCCAAAAAAAAAAAAAAAAAACAAACAAACCCTCACTTTTCATTGTAAAAAAAAAAATTTTTTTTAAATCCAGCACCTCTCTTGCTGCGCATGGGCCTTGAGCCCCCCTTACGTGGTCACATCAACTTGATGGGCCTTTATTCTTTCTTTTTTTTATTTTGTTAACACATGGCCGCATCTGCACTTTCAAGTCCCAAATTCGGCCCTCTCTTGCTCTTTTGAAGCCCAGTGTTTTTCTTCACGTGCATAATCAGGGGAATCAATTGGTTCAAAATTGGACTTTACTTGAAAAACTTGAGAGAGCTCGGGCGACCAAACCTGTGGCATTTAAAACACCTGGGCGACCGAACCCCGGACAAAGTCAAAATTGTTGACTTCTTGTTCGGCAGATCGAACCAACTTGAACATATCTTCCTTGATCACCCGAACCCGTGTCAAAGCACTTTTCGCCAACTCGAGCGCCCAAAACTTCGCATTCAAAAAGACCTCGAGCGACCAAACTTACTAGTTCGGTTAACCGAATTCAGCTTCGGGCACTTGGGCCGCGGAGAGAAAGTTTCTGTCTTTTGTTCAGCCAACCGACCCCGACTTCGGGCACCCAAACCTTTAAAAACTGATTTCCTGACTAAGTCTATTCGGGCACCCAAACCTCAAACCGGGCACCCGAAACTCGCGAGTTAAATTAATTTTTACTAAAAATTAAAAGGGGTAAATTGCGTTAATTTTTCTAAACTTGTTTTAAACTTTTCTAATTATCCTCATTGAGTCCCCAACGGTCAAAATTTCCCTTACCTATATATATATATGTTCATTTGCTTAAATTAGTAAGAATTAGTAAAAATAATTAAGGTCAAATTCTCTCAAAATCAAAAATCCTATTTTAGCCTATACTACTCTCAAACACTCCAGAACTTCATTTTTCTTGATCTTTCAAGTGTTATGAGTATATTTAGAGTGCTTGTGCTTAAACCTCATTTGCTCATACTCTTAGTTGTTGTGCTTATTGTTTGATTTTATTATTGAGAGTAAAGCTTAAAGTTCTCCCACTGATTTTATTTGATAAATCTTGTGTGAGAAGACTTTGTGGCTTGTGGTTTTTGCATAGATATTGCAATGTACCCTAACTCGTATTTTTGTGTGCAAAATATTTTACAAAGTTTGATTTCAAACAACTCTAGTACTTGATACAATTTGAGAAAATATTTTTTGAATTCATTTGAATATTATTGATAGAATCTTTGAAACACTAATATGATATTAAGATTTGATATACTTTACTTTCAAAGATTAGCTTGTTAGAACACTCTGCGCATATTTGAGATTATACATCTTATTGAGTGTTGATTGCACACGTAGAGTACCGAACTTATAGTTCATACATACTTGAGGTACATTGATTATATTGTGCGTAGTGGTACATATGTGCTTATGTAAGAAGCATTTGTTTATACGTAAAATTTTACATATGTTATATTCTAAGCATGGGCCTAAAAAGGGAGACTAGCACTGTTGAATAGTCCCGGATTTGATTAGACTCAGTTAGGAAAGTTAGGTGCATCATTCTAATAAGATGTGGGTTGAGGTTAGCCCCGCTAATTGACCTAGTTGTAAAGATTAAGATCAGCCCTATGCTGATTGACTTAACTGTAACTGAATTACAACTTGTTTAAGTGAGTCTAAAATATAATAAGATAAAATTCTTTTTTTTTATTGAAAAAAAGAAATTACAAATTCTTTTTTTTTTTACCATCTTTCATTTTTATATACAGTAATTGTTTAAGTGAGTCTAAAATATAATAATAAGATAAAATAATTATAGTTACTCTATTTTTATTATAAGATTTTAGGTAAAATAATTATAATTACTCTATTTTTATTATAAGACTTTAGGTTATGTTTTTTTTATTTTTTTCTATTTTACAATTGATTTTCATTTAATTACAACTTTATTTAAGAACAAAAAAGATTTTATCTATTTAGTTTTAAAAATATTGACCTAAGAATTTGTTAGCTTTAAATTATTCTAAATTTTTTTAGTGTTCAATTTTTATTTTTAATTTCTTACTTTCATAATTTTTTTAAAAAGATACAAAACGGCCTAATGTCTAAGATTTCACATCCATTTGTACTCTGGAGTCATCCAATAATGTCCACACTTATTTAATTGCAGTACTTGTTTACAAGTAATTTGTTTTTGTTGTTTTGATTAGTTAATAATACAAGTTTTGATATACCTATTTCGATAGTAATTTGTTTTTGTTGTTTTAATTAGTTAATAATACGAATTTTGATATACTTACTTCGATTTTGGTGTCTAAACTAATTTTATTAATCATTTGTAAATCACTTGACATATTTGTAACCACGATTTTTCTTCGCCACAAGTGACGGCGATCAATAAAGTTTGATTTTTCATTATAAAAAAATCAAAAAAAAAAAAAAAATCCCTCTCCTACATGCAGAAAATATTTATAAAAACTAAAATAATCAAAACCCTTTACTACTTGAGCTCTAATTCTCGAAACATTGTCTCGATACTCATTACTTGTTTTAATTTCTGATTTCACTTGCTGATTTTTCTTCTCTCGGTGGCTCCTAATCGGTTTTCATATGTTAACCAGGAAAAGGGGGGGAAAATGCAAACGAGAAACACAAGGGACAACACTATGGCAAGTTTTGAATTTAAAAAATAACATTGGTCCATACTCAAAATGATAGATATACAAAAATGGCATTAGTCTCCAGAGAGGAATACTTCAGGTTAAGTATGGCGGCCAGGACATTCAATTGAAGGTTCCCTTCCTCCCATGAGAAGCACATAAGCAGAGCTCATGCGCGCTTTGGTGGCACATACTGCACTCGCTCCTCCTCACATATGTTCTGCACAGTCGAACAAAATGATCAATTTATGCACACAAAATGTAAATAAATAAAATAGAGCGCATGAGGATCAGGAGGAAAGATCAATGGTGCAAACAAGCATGCAGAATTTGAACTGTAACAGAGACTACTAAAGAAGACCCATCTACAAGTTCCACCTGCCCCAGTTGTGCTCTCTTTAAAGAGACATTCAGAAACCTTGAACACACCAGTGCTAGTCTGGAATCCAGGGATTTAATAAGGCCACCAAGAAGATGACAGCGGACCGAGGAAATCAACTAGATTAAACTGCTCCCAACAGTTTGTACTGCAACCGTATGAACAAGAACAGAAGATTGTAAGTTTTTACAAATTTCTGAGAATGAATGATGTGGTGATAAGTAGCATAAGTTGCTGCCGAGCAACTGAATACAAAATTCCAGCAGCAATAAAACAGAAGAAAAGCCCCAAAATGTATGGAATCGAAGAGGATATGAGAACAATTAAGATTTTAGGCTACGTTTAGTTTACGCAATGGAATAGCTAAGGAGTAACATAGCAGCTGCACAGGGAAGGGTGCCCAAGGCAAATTATCTCACTGATTCGTACAGAAGTTTCTATTATACTCCAACGAACAAGGATTGAATGAGGAATGACTATTCCCAAATTTTACGATGGGAATGTCTCTTCATCATATTTTACTCCATACTGGATGAAATATCATTTGTCTTAAAATGCCAGGTTTTTTAAAATAAACAAAGAATTGTATCAGAAGAGAGAATATACAATATAAAGAAAAAAAGGATAAATAAAACAAGGAGAATAAGGGATCCCCCAGTTGCAACAAGAAAACCAGCAGCTACAAGATCACAGAAAAACAGAAAACTCAATCAAGCGCAGCCAACCAATCCGGTTGCAAGTCTTCCAAAGAAACATGTTGAAAGAAACCACTTGCCAACACCCCACAGCAACGCAAAATAAACCACTCTACTCCAAACATATTGCCAGTGATAGCCACACCTTTAAAGATTCTAGCATTCCTCTTCAACCAAACACACCAAATAATAGCCACAAAGGTGCACCGCCACAAAACTTTACTATCCTTTCCGTTGCCAAATCCCGTAAAACATAACAGTGCAAAGAGCCTTGAACATAAGAGAGACAAATCCAGAATAATTTATTCCAAACAGCCAAAGTAAAAGGACGATAAAGAAACAAACGTGAGCAAACTAAGCACACCAAAATGACATCTTTGTAAACCACTATATTTATATTCAATCATTATTCCATTTCTACCCTCTTCCATTTCGAAAACTAAGCATAACTTCAAGGTAGCCCAGTAGCAAACTCAATTATTGAAATTCCTTGAGAAGCTCTCAAATTTGACTTCCAAAATAAATTACAAAAAAAAAAAAAAAAAAAAACCTTAAAATCCCAACCTTTAACCTCTGTTTAAAAGCTTATAATCTAAAGCCCTCCCTTTATGATTTAGCAGATCACATGGGTTTAGTGACAGAAATACTAAGATATAATTAAAAAGATTCAAATGACATTAAAAGAGCTCTTAAACAGGTAAATTATAGCAGCCTGCATGCTCCTGCTACAGTAATGTGAATAGTAAAAATACAACAATTTTTGAAAAACTATAACATAACACAATAAGGATAAATCAATCAGTTAATTATTAAAATACATATTTAGGCATGTTTAGTTGGCTTTTTTCCTTTTACCTATAAAATATATAATTTACTATTAATGCACATTCTACCCAAAAAAAAAAAAATTCATCTACATACATTGCCTATAGTAACATTTCCTAATTTGACATTGTTCATCCATACAAGTATCAGTAAATTGATTACATAATTATTAGAAGTATCATCAGCAATTAAAAATCATCTGATAACCAAAAACAATCAAGCAACTAGCAATAAGGAGCATTAAAAACATTTTTCCAAGCACAAACAAGTCAGCAACAAATTACAAGGAAAAACACGAAAAACATTGTGTCAATAGATGAAAGAGCCACGTCTAAGTAGGCAATTTTGGGATTTTCTGAAGCAGGACATTATTGGGATTTTCAAAGACTTCCATATAACAGCCAACTTTGTGTCCAGTATCAACTCGATCTTTTTCTCCTCGATTCCTAAGAAACCAGGGGCTTGCAATATCAAAGATATTCACCTGATCATCTTGGTTGGCAGCTTATACAAAATCCTATCCAAGGTCCTAGCAACTAGGCTCAAACATGCAATCTCAGAAGTTGTTGGTAAGCACCAGCATGCTTCATTGCAAATAGGCAAATCATGGATCTGCTCTGATAACCAATGAAGTTGTTGATACAAAGATTAAGGATGGGAAAAGAGGATCAGTGTGCAAGCTGGATATGGAGAAGGCTTTTGACCACGTTAACTGGAGTTTTCTGCTGTACATTCTCCAAAGAATGGGTTTTGGGAAATCTTGGTGCAGATGGATCCAGCAGTGTATATCAACACCATTTTTTCAGATATGATTAATGGCAGCCCTTCTGATTTCTTCAGATCATCTTGCGGTCTAAGGCAAGATGACCCCCTTTCCCCCATTCCGTTTATCATGGTCATGGAAGTGCTGAGTCTTATGATAACTAGTGCAAATGAAGGCAGCTTTTAAAGGGTCTTAGCATTGGAAGGAACAATGATTCTATGGAATTCACCCACCCACTTTTTGCAGATGACACTATCATAATTTGTGAGGATGAGCCAGAGCAATTTCTTAATCTTAGATGCATCCTCCTCAGTTCAACGTGGTTTTAGGCTTAAAGTGAGTCTATGCAAAAGTGAAATCATTCCATTGGGGATTGGCAATCGTGGTCCTTTACTTGCAGATATCCTTGGCTGTAAATTCTATGCCTTTACTATTTTGGCCTCCCTTTGGAAGAAAAATTTAAGGACAAGCGTATTTGGGATCCCATTGTTGACATGTTCAAAAAGAAACTTGCTGGTTGGAAAAGGATCTTTTTGCCAAAAGGTGGCAGACTCCCTCTCATTAAAAGTACTCTGTCCAATATGTCAGTTTACTTCATGTCCCTTTTCCCTATCCCTAGTGCAGTGACCAAGAGATTAGAGGGTATAGAAAGAAAATTCCTTTGGGGGAAAACAGGTGAAGTTTTTAAATATCATCTTGCTAAATGGGGAGTGGTTAAATAACCTTTCAAAAGGGTGGCCTTGGCCTCATATCCCTTATTATCTTTAATAAGGCCCTTTTGGGGAAATGGCTTTGAAGATTCATGAGTGAGAAAACTCAACTCTGGAGGGATGTCATTGCTGTCAACTCTATCATAATGGTTGGACCTCAAAAGTTTCACAAGAAGCACATGGTACAGGTGTTTGGAGATATATCAGAAGGGGATGGAGAATTTCTTCCCTCTCATCTATTTCCATGCGGGAACGGAGCTGACGTTTTCTCCTAACTGTTGCTAACCCTCTCATTGTAGCACCTTTCTGATCATTTGCATCCTCCACAATACATAAACTTCCTTAAAATTTGTCCTCATCCTACCTGAACTTCTCTTCAAATTGTTTTTTCACATTTCAACACCCTTTGTACTTCCTTCCAACAAGCATAAGCCTTTTGGCCCCTAAACTTAATAATCAAAGTTGGGCCTCTCACCAACAGATTTTCACCCCAACACATCATTTTAACCCCAAATCCCATCCACACAACACAAGCCCCACACCCCCCAAAAAAAAAAAAAAAAAACACCAATGGAGGCTTACTGATCATTCTCTCCTCACCACGGGGTACCTCCCCCACTAGCCACTAAGGTATAAAAACATCGACCAAACTCCTTGAGAGAATAGCCGACTGCTCTTTCTCCAAGAGCGAAACAGTATTAATAGCGTTCCACAGATTTACACTACCAACATGTGATTTTTGAGTCAGCACTGTACCCTGTTGTACACTAACAGATCTAATTTTGGCCCCAACATACCGCAAAGCCAGCGATAGATATTGGACCTACTTCAGAGAATGTAAGTTGACTGAATCCATGGGCTGCCCACTAAAACTATTAAATAGGCTTCAGGCATGACTGCTAACAGAAACATCTTGCAAAGCCTGATATGGGTATCAGGTGAGAAGGTAATTTGACTGAAACCATGGGCTGCCTGCTAAAATTATTTGGATCTAGCACATCGGTAGCCAAAACATGACTCAAATGCAAAATAATGTAAATAATACCCAGCCCACGCCACTCCAATCCCAATCCATTTCTCATGAATTCCCAGGATCTAGCCCTCTCCACATCACAAACCCTAGCTGCAATGAAGTTCTCCAGACTAGCACAAACAACCACATACCAGAGATTGCACCACACATCCACAGGTTGCTGGAACTTCAGTAGTGAACCTCCCACCAAGACATCCTTCCAGCTCCGTTGATTTGTAAAGATCTACTCCTGACCTCATTATGGAGGTTGGGAACCTTCTTCATGCCAATCACCTACTCCAAAGCTGTGCAACAAACCCACACCAGCTCTCCCCTTTCAAAACCCTCTGATGAAGATAAGAGTACCTCTTGTTATTCAAGGGCACACTCAATTCCAAAAATTTACCTTTGTTGTTTGTTTTAACTGCAACCCAATATTTGAAGACAAATTTCACACCCATCTTGCAGCCAATACAGTCCACTTACTCCTAAGTCAAGATCTCTCCTCCAAATGAACAAAACTGCCTTCCTCAACCCCTTCCAAACGCAAACTAAAAATCTTGCTTTCAATCCGCACAAACTTGAGATTATCCTCTATAATTACCTTTGATTGGATCCATAGAAAAGGAAGAGGAAGGAGCAAGGAAGAGCAAGAGAGATGTTTTCTTCATTTGTCCTTTTCCAAGCTTTTTTATAATACATAATAAATAATAAATTTTGAAAACACCAAAAGTGCTCAATATTGAAAGAAGCAAATAAAAACCATCAAACCTTCTAAAGGCAAGAAAACATTACATAGAAAAAAAAAATTAAGATTCAATCAATTATTGCGAACCTGCATCTCCTCTGGTAGTGCCTCTGAAACTGCAAGGGTATAACAACCAGGGACAAATCTTGCTGCAAAAAAGTTAGCAGAACCTCAACTTCCACAAAACCAAAGCACTTAATTATAAAGGAAAAAAATAATAGTTAAAACTCAAATTCAAATGAGTAGATGGCTATAAAAGCATCAAAAGGATTGGAAATTTAAAAACTTGATATGACCAAAGGCCAGTTCAAAAACATCTAAAAATAAGCACCTATAGTTTTGACAACACAAGTACTGTTTGCATTGTTTCAAGTAAGCACATGTATTTAAAGTATTTATTCATTTTATTACTTAATTAAGACAATAAGGAGCTCCTACTTGCATCTCAAACACTTGGTTACTACCACCTTTTTTGAAGCTCAGCCTCTTTCTTTTGATAGATCTCCCTGATAATATCCTACAATGGGCTTAGAGCTCCTTCCTAGCTTCTCTACTACTTTAGATTGATAAATTCTTGAGATTTAGCCTTAATTAAAGCTTCATAATGAAATTTAAAGTTTAATCCAAACATTGAGTTTCTAGCTCTAATAGTTCAATCCATTTTTGAAAGCTTCAACGATGGTCTCACAATGGTAGTAAAGGCACCATCTCCATCCCCCTTCCCTCTTGGTTTAGATCAATTCTTGAGCTTCAATTTTGGTCTGAGCTTAAGAATGAAATTGGAGTTCAATTTGAGCATCGTCATGCCTTCTCACGTCCTCTTTAGCGCTCTGAGCACCCATAAACAAAGGGGCACCGAAAATTATGCTTGCTAATGAAACTCTCATCATTGGCCAAAGCTAGAAGTTCGCTATGTTGATGGCTTTCAAGACCTGGCTTTAGGAAATGCCCAACCTAGGCTGCCATTACAAGAATGGAGACTGCCCTTTGGTGAGAGAAGGATCTACCATGCCTCAAATGCCTTCTCGGGGCAGCTCAAACACAGCGATCGAGCAAGCTCCAATGGTCTTGGCTTGTTCTCCATTTGTGAGGTCAAGAACAAGTCCGCCTCTAAGCATCTGCGCAAGTCGTGCCCAGATAGATTGAAAATTGATTATTCTCAATGTTGGTAATGGCGCTACTGATGTAGTTTGTGACAACACTTCATTGGCCCTCACCATGTGTTTGTGAAAATTCTTGACTTTTAACACGAACGGAAGAGGACTCCTGGAAGACGTAGAAAATGACTTTGCGTCAATTAGTTTAGTCTAGTTGTGCAACTAGGAACAAAAATATATAAAAGACAAGTGAGAGAAAAGAAGAGCATAGCAAGAGGGAGGTAGTAAAGATACAATTTTTAGCATACAATTTGTGCTTGTTATGAAACAGAAAGAATTACGAATGTGGTTATTTTAGCATAACCTACTCTTCTTCAAGTCAATCAGGCATTGGAAACTTTTTGAATAATCGACATATATGAATTAGAATTTGTAGTTGAACAATAGCCATCAGAGGCTTTGCATTTGCTATTTAACTTTGACAATTCTACCCCATTGATTTTTGAGCATTGAAAAAGCATGTTCATCTTAAAGAAATATTTCCCTCCTGGGTAAAAGTCGCATGGTTCTACCATGCAAGTTATGAATTTAAAGTAGTAAAATCGTACCCAAGAAAGGACTCTAGAACATGTCACTATGAGGCACATATGCCCCAAATACATATAATATAAGTTATTCTAACATAGAAAAGTGTTTTTTTTTTTTTTTAAATCTAAAGAAGTATTTTATTATAAAAATACTTGCAGAGAAGTGTGTATATGGAATCACTTATGAGAGAAGTGTAAAATAACAAAACCAAGATCTGCTTTGAAGAAACGATTAAAGAGATAACACAAAATTTTATTACAACAATCGGATGCACTCACTAAATGAGCTTCAATGGCGAAAGGACAACAAATAGAAAAACAGAAAAGGACACAATCTTGCAGTCAAGATGTGTGTAATGCTCCGGTGGGGGGGTCTTATTTATAGCCTCTGGTCCGTGGAAGAAGCACATGGGCGACTCACCTGCCATGGCCGTCTTTGACATTAGTGACCGTCTTTGACATTAGTGGTCGTCTTTGACATACCGTGCCCACCGTTCACACTAGATAGGCCATACCATCTCGCCGAGGCCTACGAGCAATCCCCGGACCTAGCCGTCTTGGGGGGCGAGCGCTACCCCCGAACCCCTGTGTCTCAGAGGGGAACGTCTTCTGTCTTCATAGTACCCTTGCGGTCTACCACTTCAACCTCATCTGAGCCATACATCAAGTAAGTGTGCCTTTTAACTCATGGGAGGTGGGCATTGCAAACATATATACCAACAAGAAGTGGTAGTCCAATCATTAAGTGTTGCCAACACAACCTAATTGTTATATGGATATAGGATGCAACCACATCACTCTCGAGTAATACCCAAAGACGGTCAAAAATAAGCCAACATCGTCAACAATGATATATAAATATCTGCTGCAAAAAAATGTTGCATATACGAGATGAGAGAGAGAGAGAGAGAGAGGATATACTCTTAATTTTCAACAAATTATCTAGAGATCAAGAAACCATCCACAATGACTAGGATCTCATATCAATCTCATCATTCTCAAGATGACTTCTGGTCCAAATCCATCAAGAATCAAGATGCTCCATCAAGCTAAGGGTTTCTTCATCAACTTCAAGTGCCTTAAAAATATTCCATTTGGTTCCATATTTTCCTTACCGGCGATGCCTTACACTCCTTCCTCTTTTCCCCTTCATAAAATATTTAAATTTCATGAGAGAGAGAGAGAGAGAATCAACCTTCTCAAAATATCATTTCTTTAACTTAAAAACTCTTGTGGGCAGTTCCAAAAACCATCCACCTCCTCCATCTCCCCATCCTCGAGCAATTGAATAAATCTGAGGCTCCAACACACACTATTAGACTATCCTTCTCATCGACACAATATTTCACAAATACTTTCTCATTTGTCACAATTATAAAATATTAAGGTACTCTCTTTTCAAGAGTCTCTCACCACACCATGCATTATACCAAAATCTCACGTTACGCCCGGCCCACCTTCTATTTAATATAAATAGAAAACTCATCCCAACTCTCTCAAAATGTGATGTCTCCCTAGACAACCACGCAACAAAAAATCCTAATCAGCCACATGGAACACACTTAGCATGCTTCCCCCCCACAATCCTAAGCTACCACATGGCCCCACAAAGCATCCCTTTCCCTGCAAATCCCTATAGGCACTTAGCAAGAAAAGCTTTGTAGAATAGCTTAAGATTTCTAATCCCCAAAATCTCCCATATCTCACAAACTTGCAAAACTGTCTCCCACTTCAACAAGTGATATTTAAATTCATCTGAATTCATGCAACAAGAAATCCCTCTCCAACTTCACATCCCTTTAGGCAAGGAGGAGAGGTACATTGGCAAGCTAGATAGTGAACTTTTGTTGGAGTAACCCAGCCCTGGTTTGGAAGATGCTGTCCCCTTCAATAATCAATCTCCTTTAAACTTACTCTATCACCAGGTCCTACACTACCATGTGTAAGCAAGCCACTTTGTAGGTGAAGAACCCAACTTAAGACCCCAATTTTTCAACCAAGTCTTCCATTACATGCACCTCAACCATGGTCAGAAATCTTCCCAAATTTATCGTAAAACAAGAAACTGCCTCAAGAAAAGAAGCGTGCATCTCAGATATTGCAGCTGCCTCTCCACAGCACCACATATTTTATTTTTATTTTTATTTTTATTCAGCGAGGACAACGAAAACCATTTCATTGTTTTTTCTTGTTTATTTCATTATCCTAAAAGAGGGGAGTGTCCACATTATCTATTTAAGTGGCCAAAGCCAGGCGCATGACAACTTACATGAGTTTTTTCATGTGACCTCACAAGTAAAATATACATATATGCATAGTGGAATATAAAACATTTTTCGGAGGTTTGTTGATTGGGAAACAAATACCAGGCTGCTGTTCGGATTTCTTTGATTCAAAAAAGATACCAGGGCCAGGCTGCTGCACACATTTTTTGAGGTTTGCTGATTAATGACTCCTACAACTGTGGATCATCCCTTGATTCTATCCTCACAGAGCATTTGCCACTTACAATCTTTTTAATCAGTTTATTTCTATAGGCATATGCACGCAGCAACTCACACACACAACGCCAACCCCCAGTCCCCCTCTAAACAGGTGAAAGGGAGTCAAACTCCAAGGCATGAGCCAGACCAGTCTATTTCCATGCCCAACCTTTGGCTTGCATGGCCTAAATAGTTCAAGGGATTTATTGCATATTTTATTAAGCGTTTATACTGTGTAATCGTGCCTCAAGATTATGCTGCACATAGCAATATGAAAATAGAAATCAAAAGAGAAAAACACATGAATTTAAGTGATTCGGCAATGTGCCTACGTCAATGGAGCCCCTGGGCAATTTCCACTATATCATCAAATGGAAATTGCCTTAGGGTTTTAACCCTCGCTAGAAATATGAATATATAGCCCCATGTCAAAACCCCAAAATGCCCTCCTATGGCAACATAATTACACTATGCCTTGGCTCAAACATACTATACTGTACCACAACCACCACCACCCCTCCCCCCCCCCCCCAAAAAACGCATCTCCATTCAGCTTGGTTTACATAGACAAGGAAGTTTCATGCATATAGGGCTCCGAGGCTCTATGGGCCCACTTGCCCTCCATGCAAAACCTCTCACTTGTAATATACTTCAAGTGGATAATCCTTCAAAATATGAGTCATAACTCAATAGTTTACAGATTTGAAGAGTTGACATTAAATAAGTTGGAACAGTTTCCAATACGTTTGCTTGTTTGCTAAATATTTTGCATCATGACTAGACAAATACTTTTGTTTTTGCTAGGCAAAAAGGTGGGCAGGGGCGACCAGCATAGTAACCCCTCTTGGGCATTATCAAGGGCTCCCCCCCACTGATACTACAAATGTCTGAATTGAATCATAGCTATCGAGTCAGAAGACTGAAACCGTCACCACAACACCACCAAAGCGCTAGAGGTCTAAAATCCCTCTACATCTTCCAAAGGCAAACACTACTCCCACAAGCAGTTTCAACTTATGTCTTACTCGAACTCCCGACCTTAGAGACGTGGAAGATAAGCCCGTACCACTAGGCTACCACCTCGGTGGTATGGCTAGACTAATACTTGTTGCTTCATGGCCAAACTAATCCTGTCTCAATTCATGAACCATTTGGTGAATTGCAATGCAGGATTTAAGTCAAATGCTATATTTTAAAAAATCTCCTTGATGTGTTTTCACAACACATCTTGTTTACCTAGGATCCACAATTTGGTAAGAATGTTCCAAAACATGGTACAATTTCATTCTAGAACACTAAATCTAAAAATTAAGGATCCAAAGTTTTAATTCAATATCTTTCACATAACATATTTTTATTTGTTAAGAGTGGAGAATTATCACATGATAATTCTACCTTTAATCATTGTTAATTTGTTTCATTAAATAAAATCTCTTAAATTTAGAAACACCTCAATATAATCTCCAAAGTATACAAGTCCCATCACATACTTTTCACCAATGCATCTATATAGGCATACTTCTGACATTCAACATTTAAGAACATGCGCCAAATGGCCATATTGCGATGCTCGTTCCCCGTTCTAGATAACATTATTTCAACCAGAATACATATTTGGCATGGCTTATCTGTCAAAATTTTATATTGAATATCTAACACACTATGGGTAGAAAAGAATAAACGAAAACATACTGCACAAATTATCCAAAAATATTATTTTAAATTCTATGGTTTAGAGGGTAAGCAAGAAGGCATCTTATAGCACATTATAGCGAAGATGAATATGCCTACAAACAATTAGTATTCAACAAGTCTTATTATTATAAAGTCACTTGATACAATAATCTTATCATTAACTTTATAATTGTGTAAATGGCTATGAAAAATTGTCCGGCTTACCAATTCGCAACCATCGGGCAGCCCAACTTTTGGTTGGATCCATGAGTGAAATTAACCTATAAAAGTTTCAACAAAACCAAAAACAAAACAAAATAAAAATTAACAAAAATGGAAGTTGTACAAATACAAAGTATATCACTCTAAAATAAAACAAATAAAAATATCATAAGGAAATTATACTCTATGCAACTATAGATTTTTTTTTTTAAAAAACTAAAATATGTCGGACGAGACACCTCCACATGTCAATAATTTGTTTTCCAAACATTCATCAACAAAACATCCATGTGCAACCATGAATCTTGGCTTTACAAACACAATAATAAATAAGAAAAATGTATGTGTTCCTGCTACAAAAAAATAAATTTTAAAGATTATTTCCATCCTACATTAGTCCACAAGGTTCTTACAGCACACATGTAACCTCAAGCAAAGATGTCAATGCAACCCACAAAGAAACAAACATATCCATGGCAGTGTGAATTAAGTCTAAAACTATGCTTGTATTTTGGGAGTTTTTCCATCTAACCCTTGCATCCATGTCCATAAATTATAATAACACAAAATAATATTCCTACTTCAGTCGACTCAAATGGTTACCATGAGTATTTCTTAATTTTGAAAGCAAATAAATAAATAAACGAATAGTGTTCACAGCAAAAGACTAATTGATTATTCCTTTCATTCCCTCAATATGCAAATATTGGCACGAATGGTATGTAAATGTAGCTCATTGCTCAAACAACCATGCTGAGTTCTTAGAGCTCCTTGTTAGGCTTGTTGGAAAACTCATTGTTAAACTTGATTAATCGCCTTTTTTTATCAAAATAAATCAGTTCATTTTTATAATTTTCTAATTGTTCCAAAATCCTATAAGTTGATTTAATCAAATTCAATTTTTTTGCTTCTACTTCCATTTCTACTTTCTGTGAACCTAGGAAAAATAAGTAGATTCCAAGTTATGTCCATGGACAGAACAATAATGTCAACTAGGTCCAAAAATTCATTAAATTAATTACACTCAGATTAAGTCCTTTCTTTTTTTCTTTTCCAAGAATGAGATAAAATTATTCCTACTCATAACACAAGTTGTATGACTCAAATCGCAAAAAGCAACATCCCCACTGCATTGTTAATAAAAAGCAAGCAAATTTTTCATTCCCTATATTTTATCATGCCCTTCAACTTTACAACAGCTCCAGGAAATTTTCAAGGGCCACACCACCAGTTTTAAGCAAAAGTTTGCATTAAATGAACTATAAACATATTATATAAAAAAACATGTCAAAAGTTATTTCATATTGTACCCTGTGAAATTAGGAGTAGTGCAATCCACGACGCGCTCATTGTCATGCTCCATCTTAAAGAAAGGGCAATTCTCACAACCTGACTCTCTGAACTGTTGGAGTGACCAAAAGAAATTAAAGAGTCAAAAAACAAATACATATAGCAAAATCATACATATGGCAATCGTTTTTTCATGTTTCAAAAGGAGGAACTGAACTCGATGATCACATCGAGTTGCTCCACTGTCATGGGTTTCATCTACTACAGGTCCCTTAGTAATAAAAATCTAAGCTTTAAGGTTCCGTCATGTGTTCCTATCTTTTCTTCCATCCCGCACATTTTCTCAGTAATCAAGCAGAGATTTGCTGTCATCTGAGTGGGAAAATGACGAAACAAGCGGAACCCTAGTCGCAATAATAACGCTTACTTGATCGTAGGTTTTGACGAGCCTGCAGCGAAGGCAAGCCCTCAGTTCGTGGCCGAAGCTCGTTGGAATCTGCGCTGGTGCGCTTCCCATTTTCGCGTTGCTTCCTCCTCCTTCCTCTGGAAAATTTCACTGGGAGAAACTCGCAGTAATCTTGCCTTGCGCAAATACGATAAACACGGAACGAGGGAGAGCAACGAATCAGAGGCCCCTTTGTTCCGTCTTTGATGCATACAAATTTTAAAAATAGAATTCAAAAAAAAATATTAGATTTAAAGTTTAAAATTTATTTTAAAATTAAAAATCACAATTTTAAAATTTATTATTTATACAATTTATGTTTTATTGTGAAAAATTTATGTAATAATTATAATTTTTATTTTTATTTTTATTACAATAATAATAACTATTACAATATTATTGAAAAAATATAAAATTTTATTTATGCTTTGAGTTGTAATTTTTTCTTTATTATATTTATAACTCAAATTTTGTTATTTTATTTTACCAGTATATATTATTATTAACAATAATTCATCATAACAAATTACTAACTATTTCATTAATTTCTACTTTACAGTATATCTTCAAATCAAAATTTTACTCTTGTAATTGTTTTATTCTTATTATTGTATTTTCATTTTCTCGTATTTGTATCTCTAAAACAAATATATTTTTGGGTAAAAGACATTAACCTCCCCTCAAATTTGATAAAAAAACAATAATCTTTCTTGAGATTTCAGAAATTTCATCTGAAATTTTAAAAACAAAAACAAAACAAAAGAAACCTACCATTGTATTTTTCAAAAAACATAAAATTTGTCAGCGGAGGTTAGTGTTTTTTTGCCAAATCTCATAAGAAATTTTTGACATTTTTGAAATCTCATAGAAGATTTATGTCATTTTTTGAAAAATCTCAAGAAAGATCTCTGAATTTTTTTTTACCAAATCTTAGAGGATGTGAAACTATTTTTGTAATGATCTCAAAAATATATATATACATTATTAGTGTAATAATTCTAAAAAATATTAATTAATTAATTAAAAATTAGATTATTAAATATATATATATAATGTAATAATGTAAAAAGGATATGGATGCAGTCAAACAAAATTCAATCTCATCACAGAGGTTAATGCAGCACCGAGCCTCTTTCTCTCCTTTGTCCATTTCTATCTCTCTCCCTATCTTTTATTTTTTATTTTATTTTATTTCTTTTCTTAATCCTTAAATAATATATGAAATAATGAAAATACTCTTCCTCCAATTTTGTATCAATAGGAGAGTTTTCAGTTCATTTTTCATAGAAAATTTAAAAAATAATTTGAAAAAAAGTGAGAAAAAAGATTTAGTAATGGGTAAAGAATTTTTATATACTTAAAATTCTCACTCTTCTACTAATTCCCAACTCATTTTAAGAATTTATTTTTAAACCGTATTAGAGGAGTAGATCAAAGTAAGTGGGTTTGATTAGACATATTTTTCATAAATATGTCTAAGTTAAATTAACAACATACTGATAATAATCTTTTTTATTTACTAAGTGTCTTCTCACTCAAATTATTATCATATATTACAGATACCTTGAGGAGCATTCCGGCCTACTGAAAGCACGTGTGGGATTAGAAAAAGTTGTTTAGGATAAACATTAAATTGATTATGTTTTTAATTTTTTGAAATTTTTAATGATAAATTTTGATATTAGAGATACTTTTATAATAAAGTTATTTAGTACTCTGGTATAATTTTTATTTGAGGTTTTATTTACTTCCGTAATTATATTAATTATAGAAAATAATATCCTAGAACTTGTCGGATTTGGGGCATTACAATTTTGCCCTATATTTTTTTTACCTTAAAACATGGCCAAATGTTGGCTTCATTCTTTCATTTCATTTACAAGCTAGCTAAGCAATTATAAAAAACTTACGTAAATAAAATAATTATAATATACCATGTAGATTTGAAGTCCTAGGCAATAAAATTGCCAAACAAAATTATTTTTGCTTACGAGTGTAAAAAATTATTATGAATAACTAACCATAACACTTAAGTCTTTGCTTACTTAACCTATACTGTAAAAAGTACATATCACAAAACGTGTATTTTTATAACCATTTTTTTTAAAACCTTTTAAGTGAAGTTTTGAGAAGTAATTAAAAATAACCTTTTGGCCACTTATAAATAGCACAATAGGCGGAGTCAGTTTTGTAAATATAATAAATTTTAATAACAACTTTATAATTTTAAAAATATATTGGAAAAATAATTGTTATTATTTTATTATGTATTATAACATTTTAATTAATGAAAACATAACTAAATTCTGGAACAAATAAAGAGAACTATATGTTAATTTAAATTAGTATTAGATAATTAAAAATATTAATTTAATTAACAAAAATATTCCAAATGAACAATTTTAACGAAATCTTTCAATTTCTTTTTTTACTATGTTCAACTCTATGTATTCCTCTATTTGTACAAAATTAATATGATATGATATATTATAAATATGCATTAAGTACAAGTTTATTGTTAATTTTAAAAAATAAAATTATATTTTGTTTACCAGATAAAAATATTTAAATGTTAAATAAAATAAACAACTAACATAATTTTTATTTATATGGTCGATTATAAAATATTTTTAAAATATATATATTATAAAATAATCCTATATTATTTTATTATGTATTATAACATATTAATTATTGATGAAATATTCAACAATTTTGAATTGGATAAAAAGAACCACTTATTAATGTAGATTAACAATAATAATTAAAAATTTTAATTTAGTCACTGATATTATTCTAACATAAATTAATATGATAATCATATGTTATAAATGTTCAATAATAACAAGATTATTATTAGTAAAAAAATAATGTTATTATACTATTTTACATAATATAAAATATTTACATTTAAATTAAAAATAATTAATGTAATTATCATTTAAATTTTTAATTAGAAAATATTAATATTTTTAATTAAAATATATAAAAAATAATTATATAATATTTTATTATGTATTTTGACATATTAGTTCTTCATGAATTACAATTCAATTATAGAATGAAGAAAAAAACATCTACTAATTTAAATTAACTTTAAAGAAATTAAAAAATTTTAATTAATTGATAATGTTATTATTAAAATGAAGCAATATAATAGTCATATGCTATAAATGTACATCAATAACAAGGTTAATGTTAATTAAATATAATAATATTAAATATTATTTTACTTAATAAAAATATTTAAATATTAATCAATGATAATTAGCATAATTACAAATTAAAATTCTAATTAGAAAAATAATATTATTGTTAAATTAAAATATATTTAAAAATAATCACATGTTTTTTTATTACATATTATAATATATTAACTATTGATGAAATATAACAATATAAATTTACATAGCACATATAATAAAAGTGGGTATCTAAATAACATTTATGTGTTTAAAATATCACTTATGTCTTTGAGTTTTCAGTTAAGCACCTATTAAATTGAACAATTTCTTTTAAGAAACATTTTTCTATTAGTGGTCCGATCCCTAAATAGTAATTGAGAGTTTGGATTTTGAGTATGAGATTTGGATATATTTAGATAAAATTCAATACAAATATGTACTGCATTTTGTACAAATTTACACCATACTAAATCCCAATATTGAAATCAACTCCCAAACATTAGGTTCGGTGGAAAACATATTCTATTTTTTCTCTTTTAGTTTTCTAAAAAATTATAAAAAATTCAGATATATTTATCTTTTAGTTTTCCAAAAAATTATAAAAAATTCAGATATATTATAGTTATTGAAGATTCATATCAGAAGGATAGAAAATAAGAGTTTGTTTATTATACAAATTATTTTTTATTTTTTATTTTTTATTTGTAGATTTAAATATTTATTAAAATATAACTTGTTCTTTTAATTATTTAAAATGTTGTTTATGGTGTGACTCTTATACTTCGGGAGTTTATAAACAAAGGGAAAAAAACATATGGATGGTTCTTAGTGCAGGGTAGCAGCAAAGACTCGTCAACGAGAGGATACCGAGAGTCAGAAAATCTCAGAGTTTAAAGACTTGTTGAGAGTGGATAGACTAGTCGATGAGTGGTCTTCTCTGTTTCGTCGACGAGTGTCCTGTTCTCGTCGACAAGTGCTTATGGGTTACGAGAAAATATTCGAATTTTGAATGTAAACGTTGTGACAGTTGGGGATTCGAAGGGAAGCCTCTTAGGGCTTGTTATATATGATGACATATTTTGACATGTAAGAGAGTAAGAGATGGGTGAGAGAAGGAGAAAAGATCATTGAGTGTGTATATTTGATTTTCATAGTGAAATCTCTTGCGAATTGCTCCTGTGGATGTAGGTTTTGACAAATCACATAATCCCTAGTGTCGTTGCTTTTATCTTTACTTTCTTTATACTGTTGTGGTTGTTGATATATTCTGTTTATCACCATTTAGATTGTTGCAAGTGCTTGTTTGATTCTTTACAACAATATTGTTATTCCACTGAGCATTGTTGTAAGAGGCGTTATTTCACAACAATTGGTATCAGAGAGTGTTGTATGACCTCTAAATTGAAGGATCTCTTACTGTAACAAGGTTTGGTGAAATGTTTATACAAAATTTCAACCGGATAGCATGGATGCAACAACTTGGAATGAATTATGAGCAATCATTTGTTTTTGTTTGGCTAAGGACGTGCTGTATCATGTTATGAATGAAAATTTTCTGGCATTAGTTTGATGAAAATGGGAATGTCGATATATATCTAAGGGTTTGTCAAAATCTGCAAGTGTAGTGGAGGAAGACTCATAATGTAGTGATAGAGATATGCTACGTGTTTCATCGACTTCGAAGTGCCTCACGAGTGATTTTTGGATCTTAGATATCGGATGCTTTTATCTTAGAAAATGGTTTGATATCTACAAGTCGGTTTATACTTGTTGCATATTTGATTGAAAATGATATTTCATGCAAAATGTTCGTTATTGGAAATGTCAAAATCGGAATGTATGGTGATTTTGTAAGAACCATATGTGATGTAAAGCTCGAATCGGGTCTAAGGAAGAATGGTATTTCATTAAGAACTTTAGACCATAATGAATATTGTTACGAGTTTGAATGTGGAGAAATGAAAGTGTGTGAAGGTGACTTGATAGTGATGAAAAGGGAAAAAATAACGGGAAATATTTATGCACTACATGGTGTTACGGTTGTAGGCGGAGTTGCAACTGTTGAATCTGAGTCAGGTATCCAGTGACATATGCAGTTAAAGCATATGGGTAACTACATGTATTCAGATATATGGGAACCAATGATGATAGCATCAGGGGATAGACATATATATTTCGTGGGTTTATCACGAAGGGTCTTGGTGTACTTCATGCAGTGGCTGAGGTGGAGAACCAGGTTAAGAGAAAGATTCTCAAGTCAAACATTAGGGCTAAGTTCACTGGTTTTGTTCAAAAAGTTTTGTGAGCAGGGCAGATTATATGCAAAGCTTGCAGGGTACTTCTTGGTAAAGTCAGTGAGTATGGCGCGTTTCTCGTGTGACCAATCACCAAAGGTTTTGGCTAGATGGGAAAGTTGCTGGTGAATTGTGGGTAGGATTTGAGGTAGACTACTTGGTTGTGAGTGGATGTCCACTAGTGCACTATTTTAGTAATGAAGGATCTAGGTTTGGTGTGATGTTCGGACAATACACTTTTCTAGGATATAAGAAAGGGAGTTTTTTCCTAGTTTATTATTAATTTATAACAATATATTAAATAATACCCTGTTAGGGAAAATTATTCCTAGAATAACGCTCACGTAATCCCGCTACTTGGTCCAACGAGATTTAAACAATAAGGGCAGCCGATAATTGACATGTGGCAGGTAAATCTCGCTAGTTGGTGCAGCGAGTTTTCTACAAATCCTCAAATCTCGCTACTTCATGTAGTGAGATTTGCACCTTCCCACTTGAAACATCTCTCTGGCCTTATCGAGTGGTTAGAGTTGTCGAATTGGGTTCCCTCCCTCCTCGTCTTTGTTGGCGGCAAGGATGATGACCATGTTCATGTCGAAGTTCGTCTCATTGACATAGGAATCGTGCATCTTGTTCCCATTTGTCGGCGGCGAAGCAAGATGCTCGCCGAGGAGGCTCCGCTGAAAATTCACCATTGCTGGATTTTTTATTTTTTTGTTCAAACAACCTAGTGAGTTTTTCACCCAAAAGAGAGAGAGAGAAAAAAAAGTAGACACTCTGAAATATTCCCCCTGCTTCCTTCATCTTCGACAAATACAATGACGACTGAGGTGACAGAGACGAAGCAAACGACGATGTTTCGAAGAATCGAAAGTTAAGGATATGTTCTTCAAAAACAGAGTCATGTAGTTCAAATCAAATAGGCACTACTTGCCTGTGGTACATCCTCAGAGACTAAACCAAGTTTACTTCCTAGTGTAAGTAATGACTGATGAATGTATGTGTTTGCCCATACCTGGGTCTCAGTATGCTGTTGCATCCAAGGCATTATTATACACAAATCCATTGGAGTTCAGTTGTTCTAGAGTTATTAATATTGCTTGTTCATATTTTTAAATAATTTTATGACAAAGCATAAATATAATTATATTTGAAATGTCTTTAGAACTAAAATAGTATTTTTTTAAAGCAAAATTTATTTGTAAATCAATTGAATCTTTATTTATAAATACACCCATACATGCAAAGAGGAGGGAGAAATTAATGGTGTGTAGAAAAAAAAAAAGGAAAGGGGGAGTTAATTACAAGAAGAAGAGGAGCAGAGAAAGTGAGAGATGTGATGGT
This sequence comes from Malania oleifera, assembly GCF_029873635.1. Lineage (NCBI taxonomy): Eukaryota > Viridiplantae > Streptophyta > Magnoliopsida > Santalales > Ximeniaceae > Malania > Malania oleifera. Next base: position 22,775,159 of record NC_080429.1, on the reverse strand, counting down.
AGGAGATGTGAAAGTGAGAGATATGAGGGGTTTGGTTTTTATAGGGTGGGTGGGGGCCTAGAGTTAAAGTACAATGAATGCATATATGTGGAGAGAGAGAGAGAGAGAGAATTAAAGTGTGGCACAACTGGAGATGGAGAACCAGCAAACCACCCATAGCTAGAAACAGCTGCATGCATAGATATATGGAATAATATGCAATTCAGGTTGGAGGGGGGAAGAAAGGATTGGAGATGGGATTGAAGGAGACGTTCTACATGATGACAACTCCGACAACCCAATTTTGGTGATTTCCGGTCACTGGGAGACCTCCGTCTACGCGTTCTCCGCAAAGACACCATCCATGATTTCTACGGTTCCCCCAATCTCCATGATGACGACTCTGGAAATCCCACCAGTGCAGGAAAGATCGACTCCGGGAGCGCTCTGCAGCTCTTTCTCAACCACATTCCCATCAGTTCCATCCTTGGCATCTGAAACCCATATGGTATCCTCCTCTTCAACCCATGATGACGACAATGATGGCATGCCCGTCAACTAGTCCAAGGAGAGATTGGTGGCCCTTGATCCCATGGAACGTAGCTTGACGCATGAGATTGTGGACAGTAGCATCGGGTTCGAGTCATGGCTAGGGATCACTAAATATAGCGTCGAGCACGTCCATCCAAATCTTGCTACACCATCTAGCGAGATTTGGGTGGCACGTGTCAATCAGCGAACGCCTCTCGTCGTTCAAATCTTGCTACCCCAAGTAACGAGATTACGTGAGCGTCATTCTGGGAATAATTTTCCCAAGCAGGGTATTATTTAATATATTATTATAAAATAATAATAAAATGGGAAAAAATTCATAATAAAGGTCGGTGTAAGTTGGGTGATCTTATAACAAACAAAGGAGTGATCGAGGACATGACTTTTGGTGATAGAACCATGGGGCAGCATACTCAGGTAAAGGAAGAGAAACAAATGTCAAAAAACTACAGTAGCAACAATCATGTTATTCAGGAGGAGTTAGGGACTCGGGGTAGAAATGTGGGGAGTTCTATCTCTGGTCAACAGTATCACGGTATGAATGGGTATATGATTCAAGTGGAGAAACAGACTCAGTGCAGAGATGACATAGTTCACATTGCAGGGAGTTTTGGCTCGAGAGACCAATAGAATCACGGTGGGCTCATGTGTACTATTAGACCACTAACTCAGGTGTGTGAGTTGGTGAGGCTTCCAGTTTGGAAGAGGGTGATAAGATGTTGTAAAGTGATGTATCTGTTGTGTGTGAATAATATATTATTGGTTGGAAAGACTTTGACTGAGGCTAATCAGTTGGGAACTCTATTGAAAGGTTTTGACATGAATGTGTTGGGTACGACCAAGATGGGTTTTGGTTTTCTGATTCGCATGGACAAAATTGCAAGGAGATTGGTGTTATCTTAGAGTGGTTTTGTGGACAAGGCTACAGAGAGATTGACGTTATCGTAAGGTGGCTTTATGGATGGAACTGCAGGGAGACTTTGTTTGCTGTCTCAAGGGTGTTCTATGAAGAATCAATATGGAATGTCTATCATACGGTACCCAAGGATGGGCTGTGATGTCCGGGATATGTCAAATGTTCCCCATGATTGTAATGGGGTGTTTCAGCAAGCAACAGAGTGAACCGTCAGTTGTTAGTTTTGTTGAAGACTATACATGGGGCTTTTGGTAATATAAGGTTTGCAGCAGTTTTTGTGTTTTCTGTTGTGGAAAGGTCTTGTTGGAAGTCTAGGGTGAAGTCTTCGAGTGTTGCATCTACAACTTTATTAGGGTTGATAGTCGTCCCAGCCGAGAGTATATAGTTTAGAGGGGGGTGAATAGAATCTTTTCGCGGAATACGTATTTTTCTACAAAATAAAATCTCTTGGCAAGATTCAAACAATTATATTACAATATATAAAATTTAAATCATGCACAAGACAAAATAATAAAGAGTATAGGGAGAGACATATCAACACCGATATTTTTACGTGGTTCTGCACCAAGCCTACGTCCATGTCTTAGCACCAAGCCAATGATTCCACAATCCACTATGATTTCCTTCACCGGCAGAGAAGCCTTACAACTCGGGTACCAAACCCTACACTTAGAAACAAATCCCTACCACGCTCACCAAGAGCCTTCACTTCGGTTCACAACGAACTTTCACCAAACGGTTCACAAAGAACCTTTTGCAAGAGATGATGGATACAAAGAGATTGCTCCTCAAATGAGCTAATATGAATTACAACACAATCTCACACTACTTTATCAAGGAGTGAATCAAACACAATAAATAAGCAAAAGAGAGTTGAGCACTTGAATAAGAACAACAATGAGGCAAAGTGCTTGGAGCTTAGGTTTTTGGTATAAAATGATATTTATGACTAACTTGTGTAAAACCAATCAAAAACCATGTCTAAGCAAGCCTAATAGATTGTATTTATAGCCCAAGAGCCAAAGGAGTCGTTAACTAGCCGTTGGGGGGAAGAAAAAATATTTTATTTGGTAAACTAGCTGTTTTTTACCCGTTAGATTAGTTATGCCTATTGGACTCGTCGACGGGTCCTCTGCTCTCATCGACTAGTCACACACTGCCACTCGTTGACAAATCCCTGCGTTCTTCGACGAGTGTCTTGAATAAAAAAAAGTCATCAACATAAAAGTTGTGGAATTTTGTCTTAACTTTCCAGGGACAGTAAGATCATCCTTTTTGGACTTTCTTTATCAAAAGTTATACCCCAAGTACCGAAAGGTGTTCAGGAATCAAGGTTGCACTATGTTAGTGATGATTACTTTGTTTTTCCTTGTCAACAAACCTTTTTATGACTTAAAACATTCTTGAACAAAAGTATATAAAATATATTAAGTCTAATGGAGATTAAAACTTGTCCAAGTGAGTTTCCCCATGAATATAAGGTATCTTGTTTTATGAAAACATATTTGAAAACTCATTTCGATATCTTATATGCTTAGTATGTCCTTTATTGAAAATATACTTTACTTTATTTGCACCCTTAGGACATAAGACTCATTTTGATAAAATCGGGACTAAGTATGAAGATGTTCAAAATACCAAGATGTTTGAAAACTTGTCCTTTTAAAACATATCTTGAGTTTATGATTCTTTTAACGAACTCTTTGATTTTAACTTTGAAAACTATGAATTGAGTTTGTGACTTTTAGTACAATCCTATAAACTCATATGTCCTCGTATGCACGTGCATTGCTTAACTCTAGCTCAGAGATCATGCAGAAACAAAACGCAAAAGTTACAAAAAGTTCCTACCACATACATAACTTTTATTATAAATAATTATACAATTAAGCTTCCAGTTATGCATGGGTCATTTCGAGTACGTGTCCATTTGATCTTTCCTTCTTGACGTCTACTCAGTCCGATCTTTGCCTTCGATCTAGTACTTCATGTACGAGTACCCGTGCTAAGCATGATTTGCAAAGATAGGAAAACATTAGGAACAATATATAGGTTAATATCGTCAAAACACTTTAAACAATGATGATGAAGCCACCAAGGCTAACAAGGGTTGATGGTAGAAGTTGAAACTGCCATCGGCAAGTTCAAGCCGTGTTGATTGGACTTGGTGCATGTCTCCAAGTGCTAGAAGGAAGACGGTCTCAACCAAGCATTATGAGTTTAAGGTGGAGCAGTCAGATATGTTTTCCGGTTCTCCTAAAGGGCATATAATTGCCAAAGTGGAGATTATTGTTTATGGTTTGACTCTTATACTTGAGGGGTTTATAAACAAAGGGAGAAAAACATATGGATATGATCTTAGTGCAAGGCAACATCAAAGTTGTGCGCGTCGACGAGGAGCTACCGATAGCAAAAAAATATCAAAGTTTAAAGACTCGTTGACGAGTGGTCTTTGTGCTCGTCGACGAGTGCCCTGTTCTCATCGACGAGTGCTTCTGGGCTGCGAGAAAATATTTAAATTTTGAATGTAAACATTGTGACGATTAGGGATTCAAAGGGAAGCCTTCCAAGGCTTGTTATATATATTCTTCTGAGCATATTTTGACCTGTAAGAAAGTAAGAGATGGGTGAGAGAAGGAGAGAAGATCATTAAGTGTGCATATTTGATTTTCATAGTGAAATCTCTTATCGATTGCTCCCGTTGATGTAGGTTTTGCAAACCACGTAATCCCTAGTGTCGTTGCTTTTATCTTTATTTTCTTTATGTTGTTGTGGTCGTGGATATATTCTGTTTATCACCATTTATATTATTGCAAGTGCTTGTTTGATTCGTTACAACAATATTGTTATTCTGCTATGCATTGTTGTAAGAGGTGTCATTTCACAACAATAAAATTATATAAAGTAATTTTTTTTTGGTTTCCAAATAATCACAAAAAAAGGTAACTTTTTTTTCTAATTTTTTAAAGTTTATATAGTGTAATATTTGAAATCATAGATTTTGGGTTTTGAATTTAGATTTGAATGAATTGAGAAGAAATTATATATATAATTCACGTAAATTAAAGTTCAGGATCTAAATTTCATGCTTCTAAACAATGTAATCCTATGTTTAGAAGCATGCCATTCGGACTTTAAATTTAGATTTGTGTAAATTTGTACAAAATGTAAGATAAAGTTGTCTTGAATTCATGACCCAAAATCCATACTATCAAAAACCCACCTAAGAGTAAGAAATTTAGAAAAATAATGAAAAAATATTTCTAACTTTTTATATGTTGTGCAAATTAATGTGCAATAGAAATTCCGGATTGTGTAATGCAGCAACTAATGATGAACAATTCCAAAAAAAACCAATCACACTAATAATAAGGAAAACAAATAAACAATGACACAAGAATAAATGTGGTTCGGCAATGTGCCTACGTCCACGGGAGTTGAAATTCACTATCACAATAAAACCGTGGTTACAACATCGTATATATGCTAACTCTAAACAAACAAAGGGATTAGGAAGTTCCTCAAATACCCCTGTTGAATCCTCGGAGGTTCTGCCTTCAAATCCTCAAAACGTACTAATCTTCCCACTTCAAAATTTAAAAATAACGCCAAATAAAACCATTGACAGTTTCAACAAACAGTTGACGGTTTCTTTGAAAAACATTAACGATTTCTTCCTGAACCTAAACCATCGATGTAATCGTCGATCAAACTGTCTACTGTTTCTTCTTGCAGACCGACTTCCTTATTTTTTTCTTAGCATGTTTTCCTTGTACATGTGTTCCACTCAATATGAGTCACAAAGTACAACATTATATAAACTTTTAAAAATTAAAAATAAGGTGGTATGTTTGCAATTATTTGAAAAATAGAAAATAAAAAAATTATTTTCACAAACAGATAGCGTTAAAGCTATTTATTATTGATTGCTTATTTTCATATTTTATTTCTCAAAGCAAAAGACACTTACATCTCTTGAGGTTTGGTAAAAAGAGAGGAACCTCCCATGAGGTTGAAAATTTTCATGGACTTCTCATGAAATTTAAAAAATACAACATACCTCTCGTGAGTTTGCCAAAAAGATATAGACTTTTAGACTTATAGGGAAGCCTATACCTGTTTGGCAAATCTAAAAAAAAATACCTAAAATTAAATGTTAACCGAAGTTGACAAGCGTCTTTATTCCATTAGTTTGTATTTATATTTATTTTTATTTTTCTTACATAGGAAACTATTTAATTTTTTTCTTTTGGTTTGAAGTGTGAAAATTTGGGACAACTCAAATTTTATTTTTATTTTTTTGAGAGAGAGAGAGGGAGAATTTTGCCATTATAAGGCTCTTTGGGTAGCACGACTCAATCCCAAAACAAACTGAATTTCATATCTAGCTCTAAATGTTCAGACCCAGTTAAGAGTCGAGCCTATCCAGAAAAGAAAAGCCCAACCCAACCAAACCTAAGCCCAAAGAAAAAAAATAAGCATTGCTTTGTGAGCTTGACGTAGAAAAAGGAGTGCTGAGGCATGCTATCTAGTCCAAATGTCTAAGAGCCCAAGCCCAAGCCCAGCCCAACCATTAATGGGCCTTTTTGACTTGGGTTTGGATAGAGGTGTTGGAGTACAAGCCTCGCTCAATCTCACCAACCTTATAGGAGATAACTCCATTGAACCTAATATATTATTTATGACATAATTTCATAAAATGGTTATATCTTATTAATTTTTTAAAAATATTAGTTATAATTTATTCATTGACATAGTATATGAGTTGCCACTGTTTTATTGAATTAGTCTATAGATAATGTGGTAAACTTTGTTTGCCTACTAGTTTCTTCAAAATGAGAGATACAAGAGTCTTTTGATTGTATTAATACCTAGAAACTCATAAAATATTATAATATATGCATCTCTGTATATATATATATATTGAAGAAGCCATTTTTTTGTATTTAATGACAAAAAATGTGAGAAGGAAAATATAAACATACATCAAATTCATCAATAAAACTTTGATTTACACATCGTTAATATTTTTTTTTAATAATTTTTAATCATATTAAAACAAACTCATTTCTGATAGTATTTTCCCATTTAGAATTTGAAAAATATTAAGAAAAGAAAAAGAAAAATATCAATGAATTCACATGTTTTGGTTACTGAGGAGAGTGAGGAAAAAATTAGAAAATATATATATACCTATTTCATGAACAAAATTTTGATTTTATACATTATCAATATTTGATTTTTTTAATAAAATTTTCAATCATATTAAAATAAAATTTTATTTTTAATAATATTTAATATAAAAGAAAAATATAATAGAAAATGAGTTTTCTTCTTATTTTTCTTTCATTTCCTATCATTTTCTCAAAAAAATTTTTTTATCCAAATTGACACTTAGCATTATAGAAGAAAATTGCAATAGGAAATAAGTATCCTCCTCCTTTTCTTTTCTTTTTCTTTTGCTAGGTAAAATTCTTGAACTTTCAACTTAAATATGATTTTGTAAATTAATTTTGAATTTAAATTAAATCAAGTATTGAATTATTTTAATTATTTGGCATTTAATATAAGAATATTTATTGTTTTCAATTTTAATATTATAACAATTAAAAACTGCATTTGAACAATTGTAAATCATTTATAAATTATTTTCATCCAAATAACCGTTTGCATATATTATATACTTCCCTTTATACTTTTCTTATAAACCATCATTTAGCCCTACGGTCTATTCAATGACTCTGTTTACATACATATATAAATATGTATAAAAAATTCCTTTTGACATATTAACTGTAAGTCATGTTTATTCTAATGATTGAGTTTTGTGATATAAAAATTAAACTTAGTTAGTTGGCTGACCAAACTAAATCAATATAATTATTAAGTGTGATTTTTCCTATCAAAACCTGGTCCGATCGAGATGTGCACTCAGGAGAAATCCATTATCATATAAAACCTCTTTGTAAACAGTAACTATAAGCTGTGGTACTGAGCATCGTGATTGCTGAGCCATCATAGTTCTTAAAACATACAATTACAATTTATGTAATAAAAAATAGTATCATAAAGATCACATCATTATAAAATAAGTAATAATTATAACTTCATAATTCATCCTTACTCATTTATTTAATATGAATTCAAATAAGTTCACGCCACATGGTTTGTGTGCTAATAATTATTTATTATGCTATAAATTACCTAAAAATTTTTATAATATTTCTTAACAAAACATACTCAGGTGCATTTAAATAAAAAGCGAGTATGATCAAATCTATGTACTTTAATTTAACTCAAGTATATTTAAATAAAAAAACGGATATGATCAAATACAAGCATTGTTATTCAACTTAGGCATATTTAAATAACAAAACTGATATAATTAAATCCATGCGCTTAATTTAACTAAGACATATTTAGGAAAAATATGCTCTAATCAAACTCATTTACATTGACCTACTTCTTTAATATGGTTTAAAGATGAACTCTTAAAATGAGTTGAGAAAGAGTGGAAGAGTAAGAATTTTAAGTATATAAAAATTATTCACCCACCACTAAATTTTTTTCCTCACTTTTCTTTCAATTCATTTTTTGAAATTTGTTATGAAAAATGAATTGAAAACTCTCCTATCGATAGAAAAGTAGAGGAAGGGTATTTTATAATTTCATAGATTACTTAAGAATTAAAAAAAGAAATAAAATAAAATAAAAATTAAGAGAGAGAGAGAGAGAGAGAGAGAGAGAGAGAGAGAGAGAGAGAGAGAGAGAGAGAGAGAGAGATGGACAAAGGAGAGAATGAGGCTCGCAGGGCTGCATTAACCTCTAGTTGGGATTAGATTGAATTTTGTTCGAGTGCATCCATATTCTTTTTACATTATTACATTATATATATATATTTATTTAATAATTCAATTTTTAATTAATTAATTAATTAATATTTTATTTAGAATTATTACACTAATAATGTGTATATATATATATATTTAAAATCATTACAAAAACAATTGAGATTTGGTAAAAAAAAAAAAAAAAAATAGAGATCATTCTTGAGATTTTTCAAAAAATGACTTAAATCTTCCTTGAGATTTTAAAAACATCACAAATTTTCCACGAGATTTGGTAAAAAGACACTAACCCCCAAACAAATTTTATGTTTTTTGAAAAATACAATGGTAGGTTTGTGTTTTTTTTTTTTTTCAAATCTCAGGTCGAATTTTTGAAACCTCAAGAAAGATTATTGTTTTTTTATCGAATCTGAGTCAAGGTTAGTATCTTTTATCCAAAAAATAACAAGGCAAAGATTGTGGTTCTTAATTATTAAATTAAATTAAATATTTATTATAAAACTATTATTTTTTAATAGTTATCAATAATAGTGAATTTTGATTTGAAGATATACTGTAAAGTAGAAAATAATGAAATAGTTAGTAATTTGCTATGATGAATTAATGTTAATAATAAAATATACTAAATCGCAAAATTTGAGTTATAAATATAATAAAGAAAAGATCACAACTGAAAGCATAAATAAAATTTTATATTTTTTCAATAATATCGTAATAGTTATTATCATTGTAATAAAAATATAAATTAAAATTATAATTATTGCATAAATTTTTCACAATAAAACATAAATTGTATAAATAATAAATTTTAAAATTTTGATTTTTAATTTTAAATAAATTTTAAAATTTAAATCTAATTTTTTTTTTAAAGTTTGAATTCTATTTTTAAAATTTGTATGCATGGAACAAAGGAAAGAGCTTCGTATAAATAATGGCAGGGCGGGAGAGGGTGCTTTGTTTCCTCGCTCTCCCCCGTTCCGTGTTTATCGTATTTGCGGAAGGCAAGATTACTGCAGTGAAATTTTCGAGAGCAAGGAGGAGGAAGCAACGCGAAAATGGGAAGCGCACCAGCGCAGATTCCAACGAGCTTCGGCCATGAACTGAGGGCTTGCCTTCGCTGCAGGCTCGTCAAAACCTACGATCAAGTAAGCGTTATTATTGCGACCAGGCTTCCGCTTGTTTCGTCATTTTCCCACTCAGATGACAGCAAATCTCTGCTTGATTACTGAGAAAATGTGCGGGATGGAAGAAAAGATGGGAACACATGACGGAACCTTAAAGCTTAGATTTTTATTACTAAGGGACCTGTAGTAGATGAAACCCATGACAGTGGAGCAACTCGATGTGATCATCGAGTTCAGTTCTTCTTTTTGAAACATGAAAAAACGATTGGTCTGAAATGCTGTTCTTTTTGGTTCTACAGCTGTATGATTTTGCTCTATGTATTTGTTTTTTGACTCCTTAATTTCTTTTGGTCACTCCAACAGTTCAGAGAGTCAGGTTGTGAGAATTGCCCTTTCTTTAAGATGGAGCATGACAATGAGCGCGTCGTGGATTGCACTACTCCTAATTTCACAGGGTACAATATGAAATAACTTTTGACATGTTTGTTTATATAATATGTTTATAGTTCATTTAATGTAAACTTTTGCTTAAAACTGGTGGTGTGGCCTTTGGAAATTTCCTGGAGCTGTTGTAAAGTTGAAGGGCATGATAAAATATAAGGAGTGAAAAACTTGCTTGCTTTTTATTAACAATGCAGTGGGGGTGTTGCTTTTTGCGATTTGAGAGTCATACAACTTGTGTTATGAGTAGGAATGATTTTATCTCATTCTTGGAAAAGAAAAAAAGAAAGGACTTAAAAAAATCTGGGTGTAATTAATATAATGAATTTTTGGACCTAATTGACATTATTGTTCTGTCCATGGACATAACTTGGAATCTACTTATTTTTCCTAGGTTTACAGAAAGTAGAACTGGAACCAAATCAGTTTCGAGCAAATGAATGTTCTGAGTTAGAAGCAAAAAAATTGAATTTGATTTAAATCAACTTATAGGATTTTGGAACAATTAGAAAATTATAAAAATGAACTGATTTATTTTGATAAAAAAAGTTATAATAACACAAAATAATATTCCTACTTCAGTCGACTCAAATGGTTACCATGAGTATTTCTTAATTTTGAAAGCAAATAAATAAATAAATGAATAGTGTTATACAAGCATAGTTTTAGACTTAATTCACACTGCCATGGATATGTTTGTTTCTTTGTTGGGTTGCATTGACATCTTTGCTTGAGGTTACATGTGTGCTGTAAGAACCTTGTGGACTAATGTAGAATGGAAATAATCTTTATCATTTATTTTTTTGTAGCAGGAACACATACATTTTTCTTATTTCTTATTGTGTTTGTAAAGCCAGGATTCATGGTTGCACATGGATGTTTTGTTGATGAATGTTTGGAAAACAAATTATTGACATGTGGAGGTGTCTCGTCCGACGTACTTTAGTGTTTAAAAAAAAATCTATAGTTGCATAGAGCATAATTTCCTTATGATATTTTTATTTGTTTTATTTAAGAGTGATATACTTTGTATTTGTACAACTTCCATTTTTTTTAATTTTTATTTTGTTTTGTTTTTGGTTTTGTTGAAATTTTTATAGGTTAATTTCACTCATCGATCCAACCAAAAGTTGGGCTGCCCAATGGTTTCGAATTGGTAAGCCGGACAATTTTTCACAGCTAGTTACACAATTATAAAGTTAATGATAAGATTATTGTATCAAATAACTTTTTAATAATAAGACTTGTTGAATACTAATTGTTTGTAGGCATATTCATCTTCGCTATAATGTGCTATAAGATGCCTTCTTGCTCACCCTCTAAACCATAGAATTTAAAATAATTTTTTTGGATAATTTGTGCAGTATGTTTTTGTTTATTATTTTCTACCCTTAGTGTGTTAGATATTCAATATAAAATTTTGACAAATAAGCCATGCCAAATATGTTTTCTAGTTGAAATAATGTTATCTAGAACGGGGAACGGGGATCGCAGTATGGCCGTTTGGCGCATGTTCTTAAATGTTGAATGTCAGGAGTATGCCTATATAGATGCATTGGTGAAAAGTATGTGATGGAACTTGTATACTTTGGAGAGGATATTGAGGTGTTTCTAAATTTAAGAGATCTTATTTAATGAAACAAATTAACAATGATTGAAGGTAGAATTATCATGTGATAATTGTCCACTTTTAACAAATAAAATATGTTATATGAAAGATATTGAATTAAAACTTTGGATCCTAAAGAGGATGTGAGAAGGCGTGACGATGCTCAAATTGAACTCCAAATTTAATTCTTAAGCTCAGACCAAAAGTGAAGCTCAAGAATTGATCTAAACCAAGAGGGATGGGGATGGAGATGGTGCCTTTACCACCATTGTGAGACCATCATTGAAGCTTTCAAAAATGGATTGAACTATCAGAGCTAGAAACTCAATGTTTGGATTAAACTCTAAATTTCATTCTGAAGCTTAAATCAAGGCTAAATCTCAAGAATTTATCAATCTAAAGTAGTAGAGAAGCTTGGAAGGAGCTCTAAGACCATTGTAGGATATTATCAGGGAGATCTATCAAAAGAAAGAGGCTGAGCTTCAAAAAAGTGGTAATAACCAAGTGTTTGAGATGTAAGTAGGAGCTACTTACTGTCTTAATTAAGTAATAAAATGAATATATGCTTTAAATACATGTGCTTACTTGAAACAATGCAAACAGTACTTGTGTTGTCAAAACTATAGGTGCTTATTTTTAAATGTTTTTGAACTGGCCCTTAGTCGTATCAGGTTTTTAAATTTCCAATCCTTTTGATGCTTTCATAGCCATCTATTCTTTTGAATTTGAGTTTTAACTATTATTTTTTTCCTTTATAATTAAGTGCTTTGGTGTTGTGGAAGTTGAGGTTCTGTTAACTTTTTTGCTGCAAGATTTGTCCCTGGTTGTTATACCCTTGCAGTTTCAGAGGCACTACCAGAGGAGATGCAGGTTCGCAATAATGGATTGAATCTTAATTTGTTTTTTCTTTGTAATGTTTTCTTGCCTTTAGAAGGTTTGATGGTTTTTATTTGCATCTTTCAATATTGTGCACTTTTGGTGTTTTCAAAATTTATTATTTATTATGTATTATAAAAAAGCTTGGAAAAGGACAAATGAAGAAAACATCTCTCTTGCTCTTGCTTGCTCCTTCCTCTTCCTTTTCCATGGATCCAATCGAAGGTAAGTATAGAGGATAATCTCAAGTTTGTGCGGATTGAAAGCAAGATTTTTAGTTTGCGTTTGGAAGGGGTTGAGGAAGGCAGTTTTGTTCATTTGGAGGAGAGATCTTGACTTAGGATTAAGGGGACTAGGATCACTGTATGGGCTGCAAGATGGGTGTGAAATTTGTCTTCAAATATTGGGTTGCAGTTAAAACAAATAACAAAGGTAAATTTTTGGAATTGAGTGTGCACTTGAATAACAAGAGGTACTCTTATCTTCATCAGAGGGGTTTTGAAATGGGAGAGCTGGTGTGGGTTTGTTGCACAGGTTTGGAGTAGGTGATTGGTATGAAGAAGGTTCCCAACCTTCACAATGAGGTCAGGAGTAGATCTTTACAAATCAACGGAGCTGGAAGGATGTCTTGGTGGGAGGTTCACTACTGAAGTTCCAGCAACCTGTGGATGTGTGGTGCAATCTCTGGTATGTGGTTGTTTGTGCTAGTCTGGAGAACTTCATTGCAGCTAGGGTTTGTGATGCGGAGAGGGCTAGATCCTGGGAACTCATGAGAAATGGATTGGGATTGGAGTGGGGTGGGCTGGGTATTATTTACATTATTTTGCATTTGAGTCATGTTTTGGCTACGAATGTGCTAGATCCAAATAATTTTAGTGGGCAGCCCATGGTTTCAGTCAAATTACCTTCTCGCCTGACATCCATATCAGGCTTTGCAAGATGTTTCTGTTAGCAGTCATGCCTGAAGCCTATTTAATAGTTTTAGCGGGCAGCCCATGGATTCAGTCAACTTACATTCTCCAAAGTAGGTCCAGTGTCTATCTCTGGCTTTGCGTTATGTTGGATCCAAAATTAGATCTGTTAATGTACAACAGGGTACAGTGCTGGCTCAAAAATCACATGATGGTAGTGTAAATCTGTGGAACGCTATTAATACTGTTTCGCTCTTGGAGAAAGAGCAGTCGGCTATTCTCTCAAGGAGTTTGGTCGATGTTTTTATACCTTTAGTGGCTAGTGGGAGAGGAACCTTGTGGTGAGGAGAGAATGATTAGTAAGCCTCCATTGGTGGCTGTTTTTTTGGGGGTTGGGGTTAAAATGATGTTTTGGGGTGAAAATATGTTGGTGAGAGGCCCAACTTTATTGATAAGTTCAGGGGCCAAAAGGCTTATACTTGTTGGAAGGCAGTACAAAGGGTGTTGAAATGTGAAAAAACAATTTGAAGAGAAGTTCTGGTAGGATAAGGACGAAATTTTAAGAAAGTTTATGTATTGTGGAAGATGCAAATGATCAGAAAGGTGCTATAATGAGAGGGTTTGTTAGGACCCTGTGAGCATCCAGAAGAAAGTGACACCAAGAAATTTACGTGGTTCGGTCAAAAATGACCTACGTCTACGGAGCACACACCAACTATTCAATAACTCGCCGGAAAATGTGACAATTCTCTCTCTCTCTCTCTCTCTCTTCCTCCCTTCTTCCTCACAGCTCTCTTTGCACTCTCTGTGCTCTCTCTACACTGTGCTATGCTGTGCAATTGTCACTTTCCACAGCCTCTTTATATAGGCTTGGATTTTACATTGTAATTAAATGCGAATCAATACAAATTAATCACAAATTGGAAGTTTATAATCAAGAGATAAATGGAGAATAAATTCACACGTTTTCTGACTCAGCTCAACGTGTCTCCAGCTGTGTTTCTGGCTCCATCTCTAACAATCTCCCACTTGGAGACAGAGACACCTCCTCAACCAGAGCATCATGAATAAATGATGTGCTCATAATATGTGTCTTCAAGCATGAAGACCAACGAAAGTTGAACACAACTTCAGCTTCTCTGTAGTCGCCACCTTCTTGTCTGCTCGATTTTTGCGGACTAATCTGATGGCTGTCTTCACAACTGGTGTAAAAATGCCGGTGTAGTCAATCCCTTCTTTCTGTTCGAAGTCTTTGACTACCAACTGAGGCTTGTATCTTCTGGAGCCGTCATGCTCCTCTTCGATTCTGTACACCCACTTGTTATGAAGGCCTTTGGGCAACTTCCACATTCTGTTGGAGGTGAGGGACTTCCTCTCATCCTTCATCGCAAGCTCCCACTTGCTCGTATCTGCAACCTGACATGCTTCATCGTAGCATTCGGGCACTCCTCCATCTGTAGGAAGTAAGTAATCGATATACCTTCTGTCTGGTATATGGGACCGAGTAGATCTCCTAAGCTCCGGAGTTGGAGTAGGAGATGGTGGTGCGACGATCTGCTCCACTAGTTCCTCCACCTAAGGATTCTCGGTATTCTGCTGATGTGTCCCAACACATTCATGGGTGTTTATTTGGAAACTAACCCTCTTCTGTTTCCTGACTATACAATCCCCACACATGTCAACCTGCACTGACTGTAGACCACTCAATTTTTCCTTTGAGTGCTTCACCCTGAGTCCCTTCTCGCTCATGTGACCAAGTCGTTGGTGCTAGATGTCGCTGTCGCCATTTCTTGCAGCAACTAAAATAGACATGGAGGCATTGGAGGTTAGAAAAAGTGTTCTGCTTTTCTTACCTCGCACAATCGTTAGTACACCTTTTGAGACTTTCCATTCATCACCAATGAATTTCGTCGTGTATCCATCATCTGCCAACTGACCAACTGAGATCAAATTCTTTCTTAGGTTTGGAATATACCTGACATCCTTCAGTTTCCATACTGACCCGTTTATATTGATCTTCACAACTCCCTTGCCGATTACGTAGTAAGGTTGATCGTTGCCAAGGTACACCTTACTAAAATTACCTGGTGTGTACTCCTCTAGGCAATCTCTGCAACATGTGGCATGAAATGAGGCTCCGGAGTCTATGACCCAAGACTCCTGCTTGCTCTCCGAAAAGTAGATCAACATCTCATCATTCTCAGAAGCAATATTTGCTTCTGTCTTTGCCCTCATCTCGAATTCTTTCTTCTCACTGCTGCACTGGTTCCTGTAATGACCAGTCTTTCCACAGTTCCAACACTCAATAACTTTAGTGCTCTGGGAACTTGTGTCCTGAGTACCTCTGGGATTTTCGGATTGAGGCCGCCTGGGCCTAGATCTGCCGCGGTTGTTTGATCGTCCATGCCTTTTTCCTCTGCCTCGACTCTCCATGTTCAAGGCTGAACTCAAATTGGAGCTATGATTTGGCTGCATTCTTATTTCCTCTGTCAAAATCATGCTGACGACCTCATCGTATACAAGTTTCAATTTTCCTGTGGAGCTATTAATGGCAGTGACGACACCATTCCAATTTTCAGGGAGCTGACTGAGAATCAGTAGAGTCCGAATCTCATCATCAAACGTTATCCCGACTGAGGCGAGTTGATCAGACAACTCATTGAAGTCATTCAGATGCCTGCTGAAACTCTCACCTGCAGACATATTCATCGTGAATAGTCTTTTCGTGAGATGTATACCTTGTTTGCGGCTGAAGGCTGCTCGTACATATTTGAGAGCGCATCCATCAGAGATTTGGTGGATGTTATATGTTTGATATTGAACGCCATAGATTTCGACAACGTCATTCTGATGGCTCCGAGGGCTTTTCAATCAAGCAACTCCCATTCGTCCTCGTTCATGGATGTCGGCTTACCCTTCAACGGTAAGTGCAATTCCTTCCCAAACAAATAGTCTTCTATCTGCATCTTCCAGAAATCAAAATTGTTCCCATTGAACATTTCGATTTTTGAGCTGTTTTCAATCGACATCTCGATTTGCTAATCTAGACATGGAATTAGTTCAAATGGATAGCACGGATGGATCCAGAACGATAGAAAACCCTAGAAATTGTTCGAGTCACTCGAAAAACGGACCCAAAACGACCCCGAAAAGCTCAGTCAAAGTTTTCAGTCAAACTTGGTCAAATCGCTGACGTGGCACTTGCTGACGTGGCAGTGGGGTCCCTTCTTGATGTGGCGGTGGGGTCCATCTGTTGATGTGGCAGTGGGACCCACTTGATGACGTGTCAGTGGCCTGCTAACGTGTCACTCGCTGACATGGCGGCTCCGTCTGACGTGGCTCTCGTTGGTGTGTCAGCTGACGTGGCCGGTTCTGAGGCGTGGGTCGGATCCGATTCGTGGGTCGGATCCGATTCGTGGATCGGATCTCGGGTTCACCCAGGACTGAGAGTTTCCCGGGTCGGGTCGGGTTGAGGCGGTTGGGCGAGGAAGACGCGTGCGGCGCGTTGCCAGCGCATGGAGAGGCGTCTTGCTGCAGTGAGACGCGTGCGGGCTTTTCTGAACTCCGTTCGAGCTCCGACGGACACCCTTCTTTTCGTCTCAGAGAGGTTAATACGATGGTGGCCTCAAAACACACTTTTGATCTACTGGACAGAGCTCTGAATTTCGGGATCACTTCCGATCTGGATTTTCTGCTCCAATCGGGTTCTGATACCACTTGTTAAGATCCTGTGAGCATCTAGAAGAAAGTGACACCAAGAAATTTACGTGGTTCGGTCAAAAACGACCCACGTCCATAGAGCACACACCAACTATTCAATAACTCGCCGGAAAATGTGACAATTCTCTCTCTCTCTCTTTTCCTCCCTTCTTCCTCATAGTTCTCTCTGCACTCTCTGTGCTCTCTCTGCACTGTGCTATGCTGTGCAATTGTCACTTTCCACAGCCTCTTTATATAGGCTTGGATTTTACATTGTAATTAAATGCAAATCAATACAAATTAATCACAAATTGGAAGTTTATAATCAAGAGATAAATGGAGAATAAATTCACACGTTTTCTGACTCAGCTCAACGTGTCTCCAGCTGTGTTTCTGGCTCCATCTCTAATAGGGTTAGCAACAATTAGGATAAAACATCAGCTCCCTTCCCACATGGAAATAGATTAGAGGGAAGAAATTCTTCATCCCCTTCTGATATATCTCCAAACACTTGTACCATGTGCTTCTTGTGAAACTTTTGAGGTCCAACCATTATGATAAACTTTACTTGACAGCAATGACATCCCTCCAGAGTTTGTTTTCTCACTCATGAATCTTCAAAGCCATTTCCCCAAAAGGGCCTTATTAAAGATAATAAGGGATATGAGGCCAAGGCCACCCTTTTGAAATGTTATTTAACCACTTCTCATTTAGCAAGATGATATTTAAAAACTTCACCCGTTTTCCCCCAAAGGAATCTTCTTTGGATACCCTCTAATCTCTTGGTCACTGCACTAGGGATAGGGAAAAGGGACATGAAGTAAACTGACATATTGGACAGAGTACTTTTAATGATAGTGAGTCTGCCACCTTTTGGCAAAAAGATCCGTTTCCAACCAGCGAGTTTCTTTTTGAACATGTCAACAATGGGATCCCAAATACGCTTGTCCTTAAATTTTTCTCCCAAAGGGAGGTCAAAATAGTACAGCCAAGGATATCTGCAAGTAAAGGACCACGATCGCCAATCCCCAATGGAATGATTTCACTTTTGCATAGACTCACTTTAAGCCTAAAACCACGTTGAACTGAGGAGGATGCATCTAAGATTAAGAAATTGCTTTGGCTCATCCTGACAAAAGATGATAGTGTCATCTGCAAAAAGTGGGTGGGTGATTTCCATAGAATCATTGTTCCTTCCAATGCTAAGACCCTTTAGAAAGCTGCCTTCATTTGCACTTGTTATCATAAGACTCAGCACTTCCAAGACCATGATAAACAGAATGGGGGAAAGGGGGTCATCTCGCCTTAGACCGCAAGATGATCTGAAGAAATCAGTAGGGCTGCCATTAATCATAACTGAAAAATGGTGTTGATATACACTGCTGGATCCATCTGCACCTAGATTTCCCAAAACCCATTCTTCGGAGAATGTACAGCAGAAAACTCCAGTTAACGTGTTCAAAAGCCTTCTCCATATCCAGCTTGCACACTGATCCTCTTTTCCCATCCTTAATCTTTGTATCAACAACTTCATTGGTTATCAGAGCAGATCCTTGAATTTGCCTACTTGCAATGAAGCATGCTGGTGCTTATCAACAACTTCTGAGATTGCATGTTTGAGCCTAGTTGCTAGGACTTTGGATAGGATTTTGTATAAGCTGCCGACCAAGATGATCGGGCGAATATCTTTGATATTACAAGCCCCTAGTTTCTTAGGAATCAAGGAGATAAAGATCGAGTTGATACTGGACACAAAGTTGGTGGTTATATGGAAGTCTTTGAAAATCCCAATAATGTCCTGCTTCAGAAAATCCCAAAATTGCCTACTTGGACATGGCTCTTTCATCTATTGACACAATGTTTTTCATGTTTTTCCTTGTAATTTGTTGCTGACTTGTTAGTTCTTGGAAAAATGTTTTTAATGCTCCTTATTGCTAGTTGCCTGATTGTTTTTGGTTATCAGATGATTTTTAATATCTGATGATACTTCTAATAATTATGTTATCAATTTACTGATACATGTATGGATGAACAATGTTAAATTAGGAAATGTTACTATAGGCAATGTATGTAGAGGAATTTTTTTTTGGGTAGAATGTGCATTAATAATTCATATAAATTTTTTAAATTTACTATACCTCAATATTTTACTGGTAAAAGGAAAAAGCCAACTAAATATGCCTAAATATGTATTTTAATAATTAACTGATTGATTTATCCCTATTGTGTTATGTTATAGTTTTTCAAAAATTGTTGTATATTAACTATTGACATTACTGTAGCAGGAGCATGCAGGCTGCTATAATTTACCTGTTTTAGAGCTTTTTTTTTTTTTTAATGTCATTTGAATCTTTTTAATTATATCTTAGTATTTCTGTCACTAAACCCATGTGATCTGCTAAATCATAAAGGGAGGGCTTTAGATTATAAGCTTTTAAAAAGAGGTTAAAGGTTGGGATTTTTAGGGTTTTTTTTTTTTTTTTGTGTAATTTATTTTGGAAGTCTTTGAGAGCTTCTGTGTCAGCTTCTCTAGGAATTTCAATAATTGAGTTTGCTACTGGGCGGCCTTGAAGTTATGCTTAGTTTTTGAAATGGAAGAGGTTAGAAATGGAATAATGATTGAATATAAATATAGTGGTTTACAAAGAAGATGTCATTTTGGTGTGCTTAGTTTACTCACGTTTGTTTCTTCATCGTCCTTTTACTTTTTGGCTGTTTGGAATAAATTATTCTGGATTTGTCCCTCTTATGCTCAAGGCTCTTTGCACTGTTATGTTTTACAGGATTTGGCAAGGGAAAGGATAGTAATGTTTTGTGGCGGTGCACCTTTGTGGCCATTATTCGGGGTGTTTGGTTGAAGAGGAATGCTAGAATCTTTAAAGGTGTGGCTATCACTGGCAATATGCTTTGGAGTAGAGTGGTTTATTTTGCATTGCTGTGGGGTGTTGGCAAGTGGTTTCTTTCAACATGTTTCTTTGGAAGACTTGCGACCGGATTGGTTGGCTGTGCTTCATTGAGTTTTCTGTTTTCTGTGATCTTGTAGCTGCTGGTTTTCTTGTTGCAACTGGGGGATCTCTTATTCTCCTTGTTTTATTTATCCTTTTTTTCTTTATATTGTATATTCCCTCTTCTGATACAATTCTTTGTTTATTTTAAAAAATGTGGCATTTTAAGACAAATGATATTTCATCAAGTATGGAGTAAAATATGATGAAGAGACATTCCCATCATAAAATTTGGGAATAGTCATTCCTCATTCACAATCCATATTCGTTGTTGTATAATAGAAACTTCTGTATGAATCAGTGAGATAATTTGCCTTGGGCACCCTTCCCTGTGCAGATGCTATATTACTCCTTGCTATTCCATTGCGTAAACTAAACGTAGCCTAAAAATCTTAATTGTTCTCGTATCCTCTTTGATTCCACACATTTCGGGGCTTTGCTTCTGTTTTATGGGGCTTTTCTTCTGTTTTATTGCTGCTGGAATTTTGTATTCAGTTGCTTGGCAGCAACTTACGCTACTTATCACCACATCATTCATTCTCAGAAATTTGTAAAACCTTACAATGTTCTGTTCTTGTTCATGTGGTTGCTGTACAAACTGTTGGGAGCAGTTTAATCTAGTTGATTTCCTCTGTCCGCTGTCATCTTCTTGGTGGCCTTATTAAATCCTGGATTCCAGACTAGCACTTGTGTGTTCAAGGTTTCTGAATGTCTCTTTAAAGGGAGCAACTGGGGCAGGTGGAACTTGTAGATGGGTCTTGTTTAGTAGTCTCTGTTACAGTTCAAATTCTGCATGCTTGTTTGGACCATTGATCTTTCCTCCTGATCCACATGCGCTCTATTTTATTTATTTACATTGTGTGTATAAATTGATCATTTTGTTCGACTGTGCAGAACATATGTGAGGAGGAGCGAGTGCAGTATGTGCCACCAAAGCGCGCATGAGCTCTGCTTATGTGCTTCTCAGAAAAAGGATGAGGCAATTTGAATCAAAAAGGCATTTCAGAAAAATAATCTTATAATCCGTTGAGGCAGAGTTGGTGATTGATTGGCTCTGGCTTATGTGCTTCTCAGAAAAAGGATGAGGCAATTTGAATCAAAAAGGCATTTCAGAAAAATAATCTTATAATCCGTTGAGGCAGAGTTGGTGATTGATTGGCTCTGCCATTGTAATTAATAGAACTTTGCTTTCTCAGTGAAGCCTCAGATGCGGCATGGCATGATACATAATATTTTGGTTTATATTATTATGCAAAAATATTTTAAGATTCTTATGTGAGATTGTAAGTATTTAAGATTTTTTATATGGACTATATATTTATGACCAAAAGCTAAAACATTAGGATAATTTTGTTGACCATATAGTAGGGATTTAAAAATAAAAAATAAAAAATCTCTCATTAGCAAAATCCAAATCTAGTTGGACCAAATATTCAGTAAACAAATTAGGGTTTGTTAGCTTTGCTCTATTTCCAAGAGAGGGTGTGAATTGGGTATTTAAAACATTTATTTCTAGGTTAACCAATCTAACAATAGTATTATACAAACTTAGGGTCTTTCTATTTAATTATAAATCTAATTAACACATGTACATCATATAATGAATTAAACAAAGTACATACATGTATTGAAAATGAAAGTGCGGAATATAAATTGCGAAAATAAAAAGTACACGCACGATATGTTATCGGGGTTTAGCTAATACTGTCTACGTTCCTACCTCTAACTCACAAGGTTGAAGATTTTACTAATGCTCACTTAATGGGTAGAGCGATATCGGTTACAATTAGGTCAATCAGCACAGGACTGACCTCAACCTTTACAATTAGGTTAATTAGTGGGGCTAATCTTAATCTACATCTTATCAGGATGGTGCACCTAACTTTCATAATTGGGGCTAAGCCAATCTGGAACTATTCAATAGGGCTAGTCTCCCTTTTTAGGCCCACGCCTGGAATACAACAAATGTAAAATTTTACGTACAAACAAATGTCTTTTACATAAACAAATATGTACCTCTATGCACAATATAATCAATATACCTCAAGTATGTATGAATTATAAGTTTGGTGCTCTACATGTGCAATCAACATTTAATAAGATGTATAATCTCAAATATGTGCAGAGTGTTCTAACAAGCTAATCTTTGAAAGTAAAGTATATCTAATCTCAATATCAGATTAGTGTTTAAAATATGCTATCAATAATATTCAAACAAACTCAAAAAATATTTTCTAAAATTGTATCAAGCACTATAATTGTTTGATATCAAACTTCATAAAATATTTTGCACACAAAAATACGAGTTAGGGTACCTTGTATCTATGCAAAAACCACAAGCCACAAAGTTTTCCTACACAAGATTTATCAAATAAAATCAGTGGGAGAACTTTAAGCTTTACTTTTAATAATAAAATCAAACAATAAGCACAACAACCGAGAGTATGAGCAAATGAGGATTAAGCAGAAGCACTCTAAATATACTTACAACACTTGAAAGATCAAGAAAAATGAAGTTTTGGAGTGTTTGAGAGTAGTATAGGTTAAAATAGGATTTTTGATTTTGAGAGAATTTGACCTTAATTATTTTTGCTAATTCTTGCTAATCTAAACAAATGAACATGTATATATAGGGAAGGAAAAATTTTTGACCGTTGGGGACTCAATGAGAAGAATTAGAAAAGTTTAAAACAAGTTTAGAAAAATTAACCCAATTTACTTCTTTTAATTTTTAGTAAAAATTAATTTAACCCGCGAGTTTTGGTTGTCCGATCTGAGGTTCGGGTGCCCGAATAGACTCAGTCAGAAAATCAGTTTTTAAAGGTTCGGATGTCCGAAATCAGGGTCGGTTGGCTGAATAAAAGACAAAAACTTTCTTTCCGCGGTTCGAGTGCCCGAAGCTAAGTTCAGTTAATTGAACTAGCAAGTTCGGTCGCCCAAGGTCTTTTTGAATTCGAAGGTTCAGGCGCTCGAGTTGGTGAAAAGTGCTCTGACATGGATTTGGGTGACTGAGGAAGATATGCTCAAGTTGGTTCAGTTTGCCGAAGAAGAAGTCAACAATTTTGACTTTGTCCGAGGTTTGGTCGCCCGTGACGTTTTAAACGCCACAAGTTCGGTCGCCTGAACTCTCTCAAGTTTTTCAAGTAAAGTCCAATTTTTAACCAATTGATTCCCTTGATTATGTAAGTGATATGAGGACTGTTTGTACATTTGTTTAGGGACCTAAGGTCTTTCTATCATACCGGAAAAATCCGGCGTCGGTCGACCGAAGGGTGATCCCTAAGGTCTCTCTAAGGTCTTGAGCTTATAGTCCCACATGCATGATATGCAGATTATTATAGATCTTTTCTTAATTAAAATTACAGACCTAAATAGAAAATGCAATGAATAAATATGCCGGCTCTTCACTTCTCTTCAAGTCACCGCATGCTATCAATATAATCAAGGCAATATGATTTTGCACACAAACTTGAAGGTTATCAAATACAAAGAGTATTTGTCATTATTAAAATTGGGAATGACCCATAGGGTCAACAGGGTTGGTAAGTCTGATTGCTTATATATATAATATGTGGATTAATTTGTCTATTCTACATGCAATAAGATCAACAAAATTATATGTCACAATAAATAATAATTCAAATAAATTGTAGAGTCTGACCTATGAGTCGTGGGATACCTATTGTTTTTACCTCCATATATGCGGGTGATATCAGTAAGAGTCATCTCCAAGATAAAACTTAGTTCACTCATTCTCATTCCATAGACACATTGACAAAGGGATGAGGTGAACATACAAATCAGTGGCCAAATATAAATAAGAATGATTTAAAACTAACAAATTGTTAGGCCAATATTTTTAAAACTAAAATAGATTAAAAACATAATGAACTCATGTTCATTTTTGTTCCTAAGTAAGGTAGTAATTAAATGAATAGAAATAATATAAAAAAATATGACATAAAATATTATAATAAAAATAGAGTAATTATAATTATTTTGCCTAAAATATTATAATAAAAATAAAGTAAGTATAACTATTTTATCTTATTATTATATTTTAGACTTGATTACGCGTCAAAGTTGCGTAATTAGACATTTAAAATCATGCATTAAAGATTATAATTTTAATTAAATTATTTCAACATTGAACTCATTGGAGATAATTATCCTATTTTGCCGTAAATTTACGGATACTTATGTTTTAATATTTTAAGATAATTTTTAGAAATTAAATTTGAAATTAAAGTTCACGCGAAAGCCATGCACGTGAAAGAAAAGGGTCTCGGACCATGAAAAGAAATCGAACCAGGCAAGCGTGAGCTTTAAAGAACAAAGCATGAAGCCGTGTGCATTAAAGAAAAGCAAGAGCAGCTGGCTGGGCTTTAATTAAATGTGGGTTGAGATAAAAGGAGACAAGAATGTGAAGCAACTGGGCCTTGCAAGAACGTAACCGTGAGACGGCTACTGGGCCGTGAGCTTTGTGGGTTAAAGCATGCACGCGAAGAAAAACATTGGGCTTCAAAAGAGGAGGAGAGGGCCGAATTTGGGGCTTGAAAGTGCAGATGGGCCATGTGTTAACAAAATCAAAAAAAAAAATGAATAAAGACCCATCAAGTTGATGTGACCAGGGGGGCTCGAGGCCCATAAGCAAGAGAGGTGTTGGATTTTTTAATTTTATTTTTTACAATGAAAAGTGAGGGTTTGCTTTTTTTTTTTTTTGGGGAGGGGGGAAGTAAGGTTACTTTAAGTCTGGTTTTTCTATAGTTTTTTTTTGGGTAGCAGCTTTAGTCGTAGGCAGGAGCAGCGGTGTGAAGTACAGCTGCTACAACTCTCCTCCTCACTCATGACTACTCTCTCTCTCTCTCTCTCTCTCTCTCTCTCTCTCTCTCACACACACACACACACACACATCTACTCTACCATTTTCTCTCTCTTTCTCTCTCTCTCATCTTCTCTCTGTCTCTCAGATCTCTCTCTCTCTCTCTCTCTCTCTCTCTCTCTCTCCTACTTTACTCTTAGTTTTCTTACTTTATTTTTCTAGTTTAATTTTTTTTTTGTCATAAACAATATCTCTTAATTAAATTTTTTTATTGAAGTCTTTTAATGTTAAATTTATTTTCTTTAATGGTATTAATCTTTAATTTGTTTTTTTAATTTCTTTTTTTTGATCAAATGGGTAATTATATTGATCAAAAGAATACTTACAATATACTTTGGGCATACCCAGGATCAAGGGGAGAAACAACCCCAATCACAATAGCAATCATTTAGAAGTTACATAGCAACCTAGACATACCTAGGTCTATGATGGCCAAAAATAAAAACCATTACAAAACAAACCATACATTTACATTCAACCTCCTACTCACAAGAATACAAGTTAAACCTATCAATTACAACTCTAAACACGTCTTTGAATTACTTTTACCACAGTCAAGATGTCTTCTCTTTCAAATTTCTTTTTGTTTCTAAAGTGCCATAGGAAATAGACCGTGGTTGCAAATCCAACTCTTTTCCTGACCGCTTGTATTCCGGTTCCTTTAACCTCTTTATGTAACCATTTAGCCGCAGCTTTAAGGGTAGACATGGATTTGATCAACCCCAGCCAGTCTCTTATCCGACCCCAAATAGATGAAGACCCCAAATAGATGAAGAAAATTTACAACTGAAGAAGAGGTGGTCTACAGCTAGTCTCGGTTTCTTCTTTACCAAAAACAAAAAGCCGGTCGACATCTTCCCCAACAAGCTTATCATTTGTTGATAATTTCCCTTTAATACCCAGCCAAAGAATAAAAGCATGTTTCTGAGTGCTTCCACTCTTCCATACCTCTTTTATCCAAGGGACATTGCTCCCTTTATTTCTCCAGAAATCATAACAATCATGTGAGCAATTCAGCAAATCCCACCCATTCAGCAATCTGGCTATTACAGAAAAATGATTAGTTTTTTTTCAGTTTATTTTTCAGTTGGGTGTTAGTTTCTGTTCTAGTTTTCTTCTTCTGTTTTTTTCTTTCTTCTTCTTCCTCTGGTTATATATATATTCGAGGTCTCAGCTGTACGTACAAGATATTGAATAAGAGAGAAAGAATTCTTTTCTTGCTTGAGTTCTCAACTGCTGCTATACTCTGTTTCAAGGTATCAGAGCAGAAAGTTGAGAAGGTCCAGTGCAATGTCTACTTCATCCATTTCAATGAGCAATATGAAAGAAGAAAGTAATCCATACCACTTACAGAGTGGTGATTCACCAGGCACAATACTGGTTTCAAATGTCCTCACTGGGGAAAATTATCACACATGGAGTAGATCCATGATGATGGCTTTGAAGGCGAAGAACAAGATTGGGTTTGTAAGTGGAACAATTGCCAGACCATCCTTAACAGATGCTTCAAATGCTATGTGGGAAAGATGCAATAATATGGTATCTTCTTGGATCATTAATGCAGTATTAAGAGAAATTGGGGCTAGCATTATTTGTTCTCACACTGCCAAGGATATGTGGCAAGATCTCAAGAACAGATTTACACAAGGAAATGGACCAAGGATTTTTCAACTTCAAAAGAATTTATCCATTCTAATTCAAGAAAACATGTCGGTAAGAGATTACTATACGAAATTTAAATCCTTATGGGATGAATTGGCTGACTATAATTAGATTCCCACTTGTTCTTGTGGTGTTCTAAGAACATGCACTTGTGATGCTATTCGGGAATTCTTGAAATATCAAGATAAGCAACATGTCATTCAGTTCTTAATGGGGTTAAATGAAAGTTTTTCACATATTAGAGGGCGGATTTTGATGATGGATTCTCTACCAGAAATAAACAAAGTTTTTTATTTAATGGTTCAAGAAGAGAAACAGCGAGAGATCTACAAATTTGGTGTAATTGATACAGTTGCCTTTATGAGCAAATACCAGAATCAAATTTTTCAGGCCACAAAACTACTTTTGGAAATCAGAAGCAATAGAGGAGAGCAAAATTATTTTGCACTCATTGTGGATTGAATAATCATACTGTTGATAAATGCTACAAAATACATGGGTATCCTCCAGGTTATAAATTCACCAATTCTCGACAGAAGGGAAAGTCTTCATCAGCTAATCAAGTCACAAGCCATCCTATTGATGCAAACTTTGAACCTTATAACAAATTGCCTTTTTCTCAAGAAGACTGTCAGAAATTGTTAGCTTTAATCCGCTCACAATCTAATGAAACCATCAATCATCAAGCAGCTAATGTTGTTTCTAACATTCTTCCACAAAATACCCAAGGTATGATACTTTCAAGTTTTCCTTCAAGTTGTTCAGTATCCTCATCAACATCCCAACATTTTTGGATCATAGACATTGGTGCTATAGATCATATTATTCATTCAACTGATACATTTACCTCAATTACAAAATCTTTAGACACTATTGTCATGCTTCCAAATGGATATACTGTTTCAGTCACTCATATTGGTACAATTCAATTGTCTGAAAGTTTAATTTTCAAAGATGTACTTTGTGTACCAACTTTTTCATATAATTTACTTTCAATTAGTAAACTTACTTCATCTAAAAAATGCAATTTTATTTTCTTACCTGATGTTTGTTTTATTCAGGAATTTACCCCATGGAGGATGATTGGGATTGCTAGAAAATCTGTTGGGTTATATATTTTGCAACAATCGACTGTTCATGCTGTTAGTTTTTCACCAAAATCAACCATTGTACATTCTGTCATAAACTCCAAAATCTGGCACAGCAGATTAGGGCATCCTTCCTTGTCTCGTTTGAATTTTCTTTCAAAAACTGTATCAGACATTAGTTTCCCAGATAAACTAGATGATCATTGTACAGTTTGTCCTTTAACAAAACAGAAAAGGCTTCCTTTTGAAATTCATTCATATAATAAAAGTTTTCCTTTTAATCTTGTTCATGTTGATAAATGGGGGCCATTTTCTGTTCCAACTCATAATGGGTCTAGATACTTTCTTACCTTAGTGGATGATCACTCTAGATTTGCATGGACCTACTTAATGAAATAGAAATCTGAAGTTACAAATTTTTTTTACTGTTTTTTACAATATGGTTGAAACACAATTTGAGACAAAGATTAAATGTATACGATCTGACAATGGTTTAGAGTTTAAAATGATAAATTTTTTTAATTCAAAAGGAATTTTGCATCAAGTCTCATGTGTAGAAACACCTTAACAAAATTCTATAGTTGAAAGAAAACATCAACATTTGTTAAATGTAGCAAGAGCTTTAAAATTTCAATCAAACATTCCTTTAATTTTTTGGGGAGAATGTATACTTACTGCAACATATATTATCAATGGAATTCCATCATTGATTTTGCAAAACAAGTCCCCACATGAAGTTTTGTATAATTCAGCTCCAGCATATAAACATTTAAAAGTCTTTGGTTGTTTATGCTATGCATCAACCCTTGTCCAAAACAGATCAAAATTTTCATCAAGAGCAAGAAAATGTATGTTTATAGGTTATCCATTTGGTATAAAGGGCTACAAGCTTTATGTTTTGGAAAAGAAAACATTCTTTGTTTCTAGAGATGTCATATTTCATGAATCCATATTTCCTTTTTCATCTGATTTCAATATGATTTCTACACATGAACATTCATTTTAGTCCATCACACCTTCAAAAAGTTCTATTACAGTTTTCCCCAATCCAGTTTCAGATTCTAATGAGAATATAATTTTCATTGAACCATTGTCATCAGCACTTCCTACTCCAGTTTTTGTTGTTCCATATAACAATAATTTACCTTTCCATGATATAAATCAATTTCCACCCTTGAGAAAATCAACTTGACAACACAAATAGCCTGGTTATCTACAAGCTTATCATTGCAACTTAGCTACTTCTAAGTCTCAATCATCTACCGGGGATCCTGTTACTATCTCAAGTAATAAACATAGCATTTCTGAAGTACTTTCTTACTCCAGATTATCTGAATCACACAAAGCATTCTCCATTGCCATTTCTTCTGATTTTGAACCTGTCTTTTATCATCAAGCTATTCAGCATGCTCCTTGGAGAGCTGCTATGTCTGCAGAATTGTCTGCACTTGAAATGAATAAAACCTGGGTTCTCACAACATTACCACCTAATAAAACTCCCATAGGTTGTAAGTGAGTATATAAAATCAAATACAATTCTGATGGTTCAATAGAAAGACATAAGGCAAGACTTGTTGCTAAAGGTTATACTCAAATGGAAGGCTTGGATTTTTTTGAGACTTTTTCACCTGTTGCAAAGATGGTTACTGTGAGGTGTATTTTATCACTTGCTGCAATACATGATTGGCATTTCCATCATTTAGATATTAATAATGCATTTCTATATGGGGAATTAGATGAGGAAGTTTATATGAAGCCTCCTCCAGGCTATCTTAGTAAAGGGGACAAAAGAGTATGTAAATTGCAAAGATCTTTATATGGTTTGAAGCAAGCTTCAAGACAATGGAATTCAAAATTCACATCCATGTTGTTTTCAGTGGGTTTTTCTTAGTCCAAAGTTGATTATTCTTTGTTTACTAAGAAGGAAGGAGGTTCTTTTGTTGCCTTGTTATTGTATGTTGATGATATCCTCTTAGCTAGTAGTGATTTAGCTGTTCTTGAGAATGTTAAAAAATCAATAGCTGCTGAGTTTAAGTTGAAGGATTTGGGGCCTGCGAAATTCTTTCTTGGAATGGAGATAGCTCGGTCGAAAAAAGGTATTTCTTTATCTCAAAGAAAATATTGTTTGGAACTAATTTCAGATGCTGGATTACTTGCTGCTAAACTAGTCTCATTTCTCATGGATCCTCATACAAAATTATCTAAAGATGCTGGTGAACTAGTAGATGATGTTTCAGCTTACATAAGACTTATTGGAAGATTATTGTATTTGACTCATACCAGACCTGACATTACATTTGCTGTACATCATCTTAGTCAATTTTTAGATATTCCTAGAATGCCTCATTTACAAGCTGCTATGAGAATTTTACGATATCTCAAATTTGCTCCTGGACAAGGCTTATTTTTCCCATCTTCATCTAAAGTTCATCTCAAAGCTTTTTCAGATTCAGCTTGGGCCAGCTGCCTGGATACTCGTAGATCCATAAGTGGCTTTTGCATTTTCATTGGGGATTCTCTTGTATCATGGAAATCAAAGAAGCAACACACCATATCACGGTTAGATCCATGGCTGTCATTGTTTGCGAAATTATCTGGCTTAAATCGTTACTTGCTGATCTGCATCAACATCATCCTCAATCAGCTCTTTTATTTTGTGATAACCAAGCTGCTCTTCACATAGCAGCCAATCCGGTTTATCATGAACGAACTAAACACATTGAAATCGTTTGTCATTTGGTTCGTTATAAATTACAAGAGGGTCTTATTACCACTTTACATGTATCTTCTGCTCATCAGCTTGCAGATTTAATGACTAAACCTTTAGGTTCTAAAGTTTTTGAAGTTCTTTTATCCAAGATGAATATGCATAATATCTACACATCATCTTGAGGGGGACTATTACAGAAAAATGATTAGTTTTTTTTCAGTTTATTTTTCAGTTGGGTTCTGTTAGTTTCTGTCCTAGTTTTCTTCTTCAGTTTTTTTTCTTCTTTCTTCTTCCTCTGGTTATATATATATATATATCAGAGGTCTCAGCTGTACGTACAAGATATTGAATAAGAGAGAGAATTCTTTTCTTGCTTAAGTTCTCAACTGTTGCTATACTCTGTTTCACTGGCAGCAGCTTCAGGATTCCCACAATGCTGCAGTAATATGTTCTTAATTTCTATCAACTTCTTAAACAGAGGAGAGTCACTTTTAATAGCAGTAGCTCCCCAAATATCAGAGTCTGTAAGGTATATCTGGTGAATCCACTTAGCCCAAAGAGAATCCTTCTTTGAATGAATATTCCACATAGTTTTTGTAAGAAGAGTTAAATTCCAAGCATTTAAGTCGAACACCCCCAGCCCCCCTTCAGATTTAGGGAGACATATCTCCCTCCAGGACACAAAAGGTTTCTTTTTCCCACGCCAGAGGAAGATTCTACACAATTTCACAATCTGATCAAGCACATTCTTTGGAATGGGGAAGATTGCGAGCCAGAAGCACTTAACCCCTTGAACAACTGAATTGATAAGTTCGAGCCTCCCTGCATATGATGGTGTATATCCTGGCCAGCCTTTAAACAGGTTAGCAAGTCTGTTTACCAAAGGAGCATAATGAGTACAATTCAACCTTGAGGTTGCTAAAGGTATTCCCAAATATCTAAATGGAAAGCTCCCAACAGACATTTCAGTCAATTGCAACATCTTTTCTAATTCCTGTTCCTGTACTCCAGCATGTTAGATATTCGATTTCAGACAATTTGCTGAGAGTCCCAAGCAGCTGGAAAATTTCCCCAAGCAATCCATTAGGTGCCCAGCAGATGGTACATCTCCTCTTGAGAAAAGCATGAGGTCATCTGCAAAAGCAAGATGAGAAATTTTCAGTTTATCACATTTAGGGTGAAAATGGAAATTTGGTTTGCTTTCCAAGGTCTTCAGCATCTAGAAAAATACTCCAACCAAATAACAATTAGTAGTGGGGATAGGGGGTCCCCCTGCCTGAGACCTTTCCTTTGAAAAATCCATGAAATCTTCCATTAAGAGATAAGGAGTATGTGGTAGAGGACACACACTCCATAATCCAACAAATCATAACTGGTGGAAAGTTCAGATGTACCATCATGTCATTTAAAAAGGACCAGAAGACAGATTCGTATGCCTTGTTAAGGTCTATTTTAAACATACATCTTGGGGATACACGCTTCCTTGCATACCCTCTTACCAATTCTTGGACTAAGTAGATGTTCTCAACCATATTTCTCTGCTTCACAAAAGCAGCTTGAGCTGGATTAACAATGTGCTCGAGACCAACTTTCAATCTGCCAGCAATCACCTTTGCTATTACCTTGTAGAACACATTACAGCAGGATATTGGTCTGAAGTCATTTACAGTAGATGCATGATTTGCCTTGGGTATAAGTGCAATGACAGTTTGATTAGTTTGCTTGAGCAATCTCCCATTTTCAAAATATTCCTTCACTGCTAGAGTGAACTCCTCCCCCACAATGCTCCATGATTTTTTAAAAAAACATGCAGAATATCCATCTAGTCCTGGGGACTTCCCATCCCCGATACTAAATAAAGCACTCTTTTTCTCATCATCAGATATTGGAGCCATCATCATGTCTTTCTGGTTTCCATTCAGGACTGGGTCAGTGGCAATAATCTGGTAATCAACTCTAGTGCAAGGTATCTCTTCCCCCAGTAGCTGCATATAGAACCTTAAGAACTCCTCAATGACCTGGCCATGGGAGTTAGTCTGTTCCCCATTTGCTTTTGTAAAGTTAGCAATATGGTTCCTGTTTGTATTTCTCCTCATTAGCATGAAAGAACGCAGTGCCTCTGTCACAGTTCTTGAGGTATTTGCATGTAGAGACTTGGGCTAAGAATAATCTGTTAGCTTCTTCAAGCTTGCAAGCTTTCCCTTTCATGGCCTTCAAAGATTTCTGTAATTCTACATTAGCAGGATCATCATGCAGCAATTGTTGAGCAGCTAGCAACTCATTCCTTGCCTTCTGAGCTCACACTGAAATATGGGAGAAATGAAGGGAATTCAGGGTTCTCAGTGGTTTCTTCAGGAACTGGAGCTTCCTGACCAAACAGAACTGTCTGCAACCTTGAAATACTTCCATCCAGCCCTCCCTCAAGACTTCCATAAACTTTTGATGGTTTGTCCACATGTTAAAAAAATTTAAAAGGTCTATTCCCCAACTGCAATTCCTCAAAGAGAAAGACCATACACACAGAATGATCAGAAATAGTCCTAGGGAATTGGAAGTTAGCATGTGCTTTCAGACCCTCCATATGCCATCTTTGGTTGACCATCACACTATCTAATTTACACCATACTTTGCCATTTGACCATGTGAGGAAACATCCCGAAG
Source organism: Malania oleifera (assembly GCF_029873635.1). NCBI lineage: Eukaryota > Viridiplantae > Streptophyta > Magnoliopsida > Santalales > Ximeniaceae > Malania > Malania oleifera. The sequence continues at coordinate 22,742,196 of NC_080429.1, read as the reverse complement.
AGTTCAAGTCAGTTTACCTTGCTTCATTGAAACATTCTCCAATTTCTTTTGTTTCATATGCTGAAGGAGGAACCCCATTTTTCTTCTCATCAGCAGATAAAATACAATTAAAATCTCCCAAGAGGATCCAAGGTCCAGAAAAAGACAAGTTAGTCTGAACAATATCATACCAAAGAGCTCTCCTTGCCACCAAAGAGTTAAAACCATAAATGAAGCTAACAGAGAATCTCTTTTATTTTATTTTAATTTTTTTGATTACATAGGAACTCCAGCCACTAAAAAGTCCTTCGGATCCCCTGGTGCGGCACCAAACCTATGGATGAGCGTCCTCCCCCTTGGTCTCGCTAATCAGGTAAAGTTCGGAATACGGACATGGCTTCCGTGCATCAGTTGGACGTTCGGCCAACCCGACCCCCGGGATACATCTCCATTACCATCCACAGTCCCCGCTAGCTCACAGAAAACTCTCACCATCCATGGTTCCCGCTGTCTCACAAAGTAAATTCTCACCATCCATAGGTATTGCTGGCTCCATGAGTGTATCTACCTGGAATTGAACCCCCGATACTCCTTCTTACATGCTGATGCCTCTCTTTTATTTCTTGCTTGAATTAATTATTGCCTTTTGTTTATTTGGGATTATTTACTTTAATTTGTCTTTTATTTAAACACTTTTCTTTGATTCAAATAATTTCTTGGGTATGTTATTGATGAAGTAAGTATTTGCGTTCGTTAATTCTGTTAGAACTTAATATTGTCTTATCTTCGTACTAAAACTGATATCTTTATTTAGTTGAATTTTCATTATTGTTTAGCATAGTTGGTTTTTATTTAGTTGAATGGTTGTAGGTTTATTATTTTTTTATTATCTTGGACTTGAGTTTGACTTTTATTCAGTTATTTTATACGTGTTAAATTTTTATTTAGAGTTTAATTTTGTCACAAAATCTCAAACATCTCAAGAAACCGAATTTGAACTGTGTTCAGTAAAATTTTCTTTTTTTATTTTCTTTGAGATTACATGAAGTTTGGAATTAAACTGCATTCCCCGATGAGACAATCTGACTCTTGGGCTAATTATTGCACAACTGAACTTTTATATTTGGGATAGTCTCTGCGCTGCTCATTTTTAGAATGAGTCAAGACTCACTTAAACAATTACTGTTTATAAAAATGAAAAATGGTAAAAAAAAAAATGATTTTGTAATTGCTTTTTATTATTTTTCAATTATTCAAAACAATTTATGGATATTTTTATCCTAATTATTTTTTAATTTCTTTAGTTTTAGTTTTAATTAACCATTTTGTATAAAATAAATAATTAAATCTAGAAAAGCAAATTTTGAATATTAAGCTATTGTAACAAAAGTTGTCACAATAACTAAAAATTATGTAATTTAATTTCACTAGCCGACAAATTCAAATCTAAATTTTATTAAAATTTATGCAACTATCTTATAATCTGTTGAGGTAGAGTTTGTTAGGAACCAATGAGCATCCAGATCAAAGTGACACCAAGATTTTAACGTGGTTCGGTCAATAACGACCTACGTCCACGGAGCACACACCAAAATTCACTATCTTGCCAAAAAATATTACAATTCTCTCTCTCTTTCTCTCTCTCTCTCTTCCTCCCTTCTTCCTCTTAGCTCTCCCTAAGCTTCTCACGCTTCTGCACTCTCTGTGTGCTGTAAATTACAATTTCCACAGCCCTCAATTTATAGGCTTGGAATTTAAAACATACTTAAATCAAATTAATCACAATTGAAAGTTTATAATGAAGAGATTAATGGAGAGATAATTCCATCGCATTTCTGACTCAGCTCCAAGCTTGCAACGCATTGTCTCCTCTCTGTCTTCTGGCTCCATCTCTAATAATCTCCCACTTGGAGACAGAGACACCTCCTCAACCAGAGTATCATGAATAAATAATGTGCTTATAATATGTGTCTTCAAGCATAAAGACCAACTGAAGTTGAACACAACTTCAACTTCTCTATAGTCGCCCTCTTCCTGTCTGCTCGATTTCTGCGGACTAATCTGATGACTGTCAGCTTCACAACTAGTGTAAAGATGCTAGTGTAGTCAATCTCTTCCTTCTGCTCAAAGCCTTTGACTACCAACTGAGGCTTATACCTTTTGGAGCCGTCATGCTCCTCTTCAATTCTATACACCCACTTGTTGTGAAGGCCTTTAGGCAACTTCCACATTCTATTGGAGGTGAGGGACTTCATCTCATCCTTCATCGCAAGCTCCCACTTGCTCGTATCTGCCACCTGACATGCTTCATCATAGCATTCGGGCTCTCCTCCATCTGTAGGAAGTAAGTAATCAATATACCTTATGTTTGGTATATGAGACCGAGTAGATCTCCTGAGCTCCGGAACTGGAGTAGGAGATGGTGGTGAGATAATCTGCTCCACTGGTTCCATCGCCTGAGGATTCTCGGTATTCTGCTAATGTGTCCCGACACATTCTGAGTGGACCAGTTCTAGTCCCTTCCTTTTTGGGGCATGGGTGTTTATCTGGAAACTAACCTTCTTCTGTTTCTTGACTATACAATCCTCACACATGTCAACCTGCACTGACTGTAGACCACTCAATTTTTCCTTTGAGTGCATCACCCTGAGTCCCTTCTCGCTCATGTGACCAAGTCATTGGTGTCAGATGTTGCTGTCGTCATTTCCTGCAGCAACTGAAATAGACATGGAGGCATTGGAGGTTAGAAAAAGTGTTTCGTTTTTTCTTACGTCGCATAATCGTTCGTACACCCTTTGAAACTTTCCATTCATCGCCAATGAATTTCGTTGTGTATCCCTCATCTGCCAGCTGACTAATTGAGATCAAATTATTTCTCAGGTGTGGAATATACCTGACATCCTTCAGCTTCCATACTGACCTGTTTATATTGATCTTCACAACTCCCTTTCCGATTACATCGCAAGGTTGATTGTTGTCAAGGTACACCTTACCAAAATTACCTGGTGTGTACTCCTCTAGGCAATCTCTGCAGTATGTGGCATGAAATGAGGCTCCAGAGTCTAAGACCCAAGACTCATGCTTGCTCTCCAAAGAGCAGATCAACATCTCATCATTCTCAGAAGCAATATTTGCTTCCGACTTTGCCCTTGTCTCGAATTCTTTCTTTGGACTCCTGAACTAGTTCCTGTAATGACCAGTCTTTCCACAATTCCAACACTCAATAACTTTAGTGTTTTGAGAACCTGTGTCCTGAGTACCTCTGGGATTTCCGGATTTAGACCGTCTGGGCCTAGATCTGCCGCGGTTGTTTGATCGTCCATGCCCGTTTTCTCTACCTCGACTCTCCATGTTCAAGGCTGAACTCGAAGTGAAGCCATGGTTCGACTGCATTCTTATTTCCTCCGTCAAAATTATGCTGATGACTTCATCGTATACAAGCTTCGATTTTCCTGTGGAGCTACTAATGGCAATAATGACACCATTCCAACTTTCAAGCAACTGACTGAGAATTAGTAGGACCCGAATCTCATTATCAAACATTATCCCGACTAAGGTGAGTTGATCAGAAAACTCATTGAAGTTATTCAGATGCCTGTTGAAACTCTCACCTATAGACATGTTCATCGTAAATAGTCTTTTCATGAGATGTACCTTGTTTGCGGCTGAAAGCTGCTCGTACATATTAGAGAGCGCATCCATCAGAGACTTGGTGGATGTTATATGCTTGATATTGAATGCCACAGATTTCAACAACGTCATTCTGATGGCTCCGAGGGCTTTTCGATCAAGCAACTCCCACTCATCCTCGTTCATGGATGTTGGCTTACCCTTCAATGGTAAGTGCAATTCCTTCCCAAACAAATAATCCTCTATCCGCGTCTTCCAAAAATCGAAATTGTTTCCATTGAACATTTCGATTTTTGAGCTCTTTACATTCGAAATCTCGATTCACTGATCTAGAGATGGAATTAGCTTAAATAGATAGCGTGGTTGGATCCGGAACGATCGAAAACCCTAGAAATGGTTCAAGTTGCTCGAAAAATGGACCCAAAATTTGACATCTTGATTCACTGATCTAAAGATGGAATTAGCTTAAATGGATAACATGGTTGGATCCGAAACTATCGAAAACCCTAGAAATGGTTCAAGTCGCTCGAAAAATGGACCCAAAATGACCCCGAAAAACTCAGTCAAAGTTTGGTCAAACTTGTTAACGTGGCGCTGACATGACACCTTGCTGACGTGGCAGTGGGGTCCACAGATGACGTGGCATAGGTGGGGCCCATTAATGACGTAGATGCTGACATTTCAGTGTGGGGCCCACTACCGATGTGGCAGTGCTGACATGGCGCTGACATGGCACCTCCGGCTGCTGTGTCCTGGCTGGCGTGGCGACATGGCTGGTTCTGTGCGGCGGGTAGGATTTGGTTTGTGGATCGGATCTCGAGTTGACCCGAGTTTGAGTGTCTTGCCGGTTTGGGTCGGGTCGAGGCGGAACAGGCGAGGAAGACTGGTGCAATGCGTTGAGCGCGTGAGGAACTGGTCGCCGGTGCGTGGAGGGGCGTCTTGCTCTGGCAAGGCACGTGAGGGCGCGTGTGGCTTCGTCTGAACTCCTTTGGAGCTCCAGCTAGCACTCTTCTCTTCGTCTTGGCTAGCTGAATGCAATGGTGGCCTCAAAACGCAGTTTTGATCTACTGGACAGAGCTCTAAATTTCGGGATCACTTCCAATCTGGCTTTTTTGCTCCAACCGGGCTCTGATACCACTTATTAGGAACCTGTGAGCATCCAGATCAAAGTGACACCAAGATTTTAACTTGGTTCGGTCAATAACGACCTACGTCCACGGAGCACACACCAAAATTCACTATCTCGTCGGAAAATATTACAATTCTCTCTCTCTCTCTCTCTCTCTCTCTCTCTCTCTCTCTCTTTTCCTCCCTTCTTCCTCTCAGCTCTCTCTGAGCTTCTCACGCTTCTGCACTCTCTCTGTGCTGTAAATTACAATTTCCACAGCCCTCAATTTATAGGCTTGGAATTTAAAACATAATTAAATCAAATTAATACAAATTGGAAGTTTATAATGAAGAGATTAATGGAGAGATAATTCCACCGCATTTCTAACTCAGCTCCAAGCTTGCAACGCATTGTCTCCTGGCTGTCTTCTGGCTCCATCTCTAACAGAGTTGGTGATTGATTGGCTCCGCCATGGAATCTAGTTCTAATTAGTAGAAAATTAATTTTGTACCATACAATCCAACAAAAAGTTTATGTAATTCAAATAAATGGCAATATATTTTTTGACCCAATCACTGAGAAATTAAAACTAGTTTAAAAAAAAATAAATTTCTAATGTTTTTACTTCTTAAAAAAATATTTGCCCAAATGTGCAATTGATTAACTAGTTTGCATTTAGGATATGAGAGAGTTTTTTTTTTTTTTTGCAAATGCAGGCTGTTGTTTTTTTGTCCCACATTGGTAGAATACTTCCACCTTAGTATAAAAGGTGGTTTTGAATTTTTTATATTATTTGTCCAACATTGGAGAGAAGTGTTTTTTAGACTTGAGGTTGAAGCTATATAAAGAGCTCAACTCTTCATTTGTAAAACACACCTCCAAGTTGTACTTTGTCAAGAAGTAGTGGATTGATCATCGGCGCCCGAGGACGTAGCTAATTCTATACTGAACCTCGTAAATTTCTTGTCTTGTTCTTTTTATTGCTTTATTATTAGTTTCTGCATTGCTTTAATTTCTTTTATATTCAATAGCAATAGTTGTAGTATTGGTGTTTGGCATAAGTGGGGTGCCCAGCGCAACAATTGGTATCAGAGCTAGGTTGAATAGTGTTGATACGGAGGTGTTCCTCTGTTTGGATCCTTGATTCCACGTTTGATGCCTAAGAAAGACCTTGTCTAAGCAAGTGCTCAGAGACCATTGCGGCTAAGTCGCTCCCTGGAGGTCGGCCTGGTCAAAGTGGAATTTCATAGGATAAAACAGAGTAGACACAGTTGGTACGTACTATTCATCCTAGGCCTTTTGCTTTGTTGGTTGCTATTGAATATATAGAAGATGGCAGAAACTAGTGCAGCAGTAGAAGAAACTATGTCCACACGAACTCCAACCCCTTCGGCTTCAACATCATCATTGAAGACGATAGCTAATGCTCGGTTTGAGGTGGAGAAATTTGATGGTACCAATAATTTTGGTATGTGGCAATGTGAGGTGATGGACATCTTGTATCAACAAGAACTAGATATTGCTTTGGATGATAAACCGGTAGATATGGGTGACAGAGATTGGGAAAAGATCAATCGTCAGGCATGTGGTATGATTCGTCTGTGTCTCGCCAAAAATCAGAAATATTGTGTTATGAGGGAGACATCTGCAAAGAAATTGTGGAAGACATTGGAAGATACATTTATGACCAAGAGTCTGAAAAATCGGCTCTATTTGAAAAAGAAATTGTTTCGCTTCCAATATCAACCAGGTATTTCGATTAATGACTACATAAATGCTTTCAATAAAATTTTGGCCGATTTGTTAAATTTGGATGAAAAGGTGAAAGATGAAGATAAAACCATATTGTTGCTGAATTCTCTCCCTGATGAATATGAACATTTGACCACCACTTTATTGTATGGGAAAGATAAAGTTACTTATGATGCTGTTTGTACTGCATTGATTAGTACTGAATACAGAAAGAAGGATCAGAGGGTCCATAAGGAAGCAGCAGAAGCCCTAACAATAAGTGGACGTTCTCAGAGTCATATGCCTGGAAGGAAGAGTAAATCTCATGGGAGGAGTAAATCTCGTGGGAGACCTGCTAAAGATGAATGCGCCTTTTGTCGTGAGAGAGGGCATTGGAAGAAAGATTGCCCTAAATTACAGTAGAAGAATAAGGGCAAAGCACATTTTAATGCCAATATAGCCAATGATGATGGAAGTGAGTCAGATTTTTCTCTTGTTGGAACATCTTCGCCACATTATATTGGTCAGTGGATTTTGGATTCTGGTTGTTCCTATCACATGTGTCCTAATAGGGAATAGTTTTCTAATTTTGAAGAATTAGATGGTGGGGTTGTTTTTATGAGAAATGATAATACTTGTAAAACAACTGGAATAGGATCAATACAGTTGAAATGTCAAGATGGAACTATTAAGACCTTGACTGATGTTAGGTATGTTCCAAGCCTAAAGAAGAATCTGATTTCATTGGGTGCCTTAGAATCTAAAGGGTTCATTATCACTTTGAAAGATGGAACCTTAAAGATTAAATCAGGTGTGCTGGTGGTGATGAAAGGAATAAGGAAAAATAACTTATATTATTTACAAGGTAGTACAGTTATTGGCTCAACAGCTATTGTTTCTGAGAAAGATGCAGGTTCAGATACAACCAAATTATGGCATATGCGATTAGCACATGCAGGAGAAAAATCTTTGCAACAATTAGCTAAGCGAGGTTTGTTAAAAGGTGCAAAGGTGTGTAAACTTGAATTTTGTGAGCATTGCATTCTGGGAAAACAAACTAGAGTGAAATTTGGCACAACAATCCACCAAACTGAAGGTATTTTAGACTACATCCATACAGATGTATGGGGCCCCACAAAAACGGCTTCGTTGGGTGGTATGCATTATTTTATCACTTTTGTTGATGATTTTTCTAGAAGAGTTTGAGTGTATTCTATGAAGTATAAAAATGAAGTGTGTGATATTTTCCTTAAGTGGAAAAAATTAGTTGAAACTCAAACTGGCAAAAAGATTAAACGGCTCAGATCAGATAATGGTGGTGAATACACGAGTGACCCATTTATGAAGATATGTTAGGATGAAGGTATTGCTCGACACTTCACAGTTCGAAATACACCACAGCAGAATGGGGTGGCAGAGCGTATAAATCGGACTTTCTGGAGAAAGTTCGATGTATGTTGTCTAATGCTGGTTTAGACAAAAGGTTTTGGGCTGAGGCTGTTAAATATGCGTGTCATCTCATCAATCGTCTACCATCATCTGCAATAGGGGGAAAAACACCCTATGAGGTATGGTCTAGAAAGCCTGCTAGTGATTATGATTCTTTACATGTATTTGGTACTATGGCTTATTATCATGTTAAAGAATCTAAGTTGGACCCAAGAGTCAAGAAAGCAATATTCTTGGGGATAAGTGCAGGAGTCAAAGGATACCGTCTTTGGTGTCTAGAGACGAAAAAAATGATTTTAAGTAGAGATGTAACTTTTGATGAACTTGCAATGATGAAGAAAATAATACGCAAGGAGTCACGAGTTAAAGAGAAGACTAGTGGTACTCAAAAATAGGTGGAGGTTGAGACAATTTTGGGAAACCCAGTGAGAAATGAGATTACACAAGTTAACTCTCTAGTTACGGTGGGGAAAGAGGAGATTTCAATTCGAGAATCTTCACAGCAACAAGAATCAATTGTTTCTCAAAGGCCAAGACGAGAAATTCGAAAACCTGCTCGGTATACTGATGTGGTGGCCTATGCACTTCCAATTGTGGATGATAATGTTCTTTACACTTTCAAAGAAGCAATGAGGAACTCTGAATCAGACAAGTGAAAAAAAGCAATGGATGAAGAAATGCAGTCTTTTCATCAGAATCAGACTTGGGAGCTAGCCCAGCTACCTAAGGGTAAGAAAGCAATTGGTTTTAAATGAGTTTATGTAAAGAAAGAAGGATTTCCAGATGCAAATAATGTTCGCTTCAAAGCTAGATTGGTAGCTAAGGGCTACGTACAGAAGGAAGGCATTGATTATAATGAGGTACTTTCTCCAGTTGTTAAACATTCTTCCATTCGAATTTTGTTGGCTTTGGTAGCACAATTTGATCTTGAACTAGTTCAACTCGATGTAAAAATTACATTTTTACATGGTGATTTGGAAGAGGAAATCTATATGACTCAGCCAGATGGATTTCAGGTTGCTGGAAAAGAAAATTGGGTATGTAAACTGGGTAAATCGTTGTATGGTTTAAAACAGTCACCAAAACAGTGGTACAAACGATTTCATCAGTTTATGATGGGTCAGAAGTACATAAGAAATAAACATGATCATTGTGTTTATTTTCACAGACTACAAAACGGATCTTTTATATATTTACTCTTGTATGTTGATGATATGTTGATAGTTTCAAAGAATAGGGAAGAAATCAACAAATTGAAAAGTTAGTTAAATCAAGAGTTTGAGATGAAAGATCTTGGTGAAGCAAAGAAGATACATGACATGGAGATTCGTAGAGAGAGAATGAGAGGAAGAGTTAGTTTGTCTCAGAAACAGTATTTGAAGAAGGTAGTATAGAGTTTTGGCATGTGTGAGCAGTCAAAACCAGTAAGCACTCCTCTTGCTCCTCATTTCAAACTTAGTTCTGCTTTATCTCCTAAATTAGATAAGGAACATAAGTATATGTTACAGGTTTCTTATGCAAGTGCTGTTGGTAGTCTGATGTATGCAATGGTTTGTACTAGACCTGATATTTCACAAGCTATTAGTATGGTGACCAGGTTTATGCATGATCCAGGTAAAGGACATTGGCAAGCTGTGAAATGGATTTTGAGATATATTATGAATACGATTGATATTGGTATAGTATTTGAGAAAAATAATACTATTGAACAACGTGTTGTTGGATATGTGGATTCGGATTTTGCAAGTGATTTGGATAAACGTTGATAAACTACTGGATATATTTTTACATTTGCTAATGGTCCAGTGAGTTGGAGGTCTATCTTACAGTCTACCATTGCTTTGTCTACAACAGAAGCAGAGTACATAGCAGCTTCAGAGGCTATTAAGGAAGCTATTTGGTTGCAGGGTTTACTTGAAAATTTGGGAGTTGTTCGAAAGCACATGGTTATATTCTGTGATAGCCAAAGTGCTATTCACTTGGCAAAGAACCAAGTCTACCATGCACGAATGAAGCATATCGACGTTCGGTTTCATTTTATGCGGTATATTATTGATGGAGGCAAGATACTTTTTCAGAAGATTGCTACAACTGAAAATCCCACAGATATGTTTACCAAGATTGTGACAACAATCAAGTTCAAACATTGTTTGGACTTGATCAATATCCTACAAATCTGAGTATTTTTGGAAGACGCCGATGATGTGGAACTCCAAAAAAATGTTGGTGACTAAAAATTTTGTTGAATTTATCGTCGAGGTGGAGATTTGTTGTTTTTTTGTCCCACATTGGTAGAATACTTCCACCTTAGTATAAAAGGTGGTTTTGAATTTTTTATATTATTTGTCCCACATTGGAGAGAAGTGTTTTTTAGACTTGAGGTTGAAGCTATATAAAGAGCTCAACTCTTCATTTGTAAAACACACCTCCAAGTTGGACTTTGTCCAGAAGTAGTGGATTGATCATCAGCGCCCGAGGACGTAGGTAATTCTATACCGAACTTCGTAAATTTCTTGTCTTGTTCTTTTTATTGCTTTATTATTAGTTTTTGCATTGCTTTAATTTCTTTTAATTCAATAGCAATAGTTGTAGTATTGGTGTTTGGCATAAGTGGGGTGCCCGGCACAACACAGGCAACTTAAAACTGTTCCTAATTTGTAATGCAAGTTATGTCAACATTGATTTGGACATATATCATGTGAATAATTCAAGGTGGTATATAAGCAAAATGAAACTTTAGCATACAAGAAGTCAGCCAACATCTACGAAAAATACACGTTCTCTGAAAGGTATATTTCGGATGGATAGGTTGGGTTTCACTTCCGTTCATCGTTAGTTCAACTCTCGAATTTTGTTTGATGGATTTTGATTTGTTTAAAGTATTTTTTGTGATTTTATCTAGGCATTTTTCTCAGTTAGCATTGTTTAGATTTGTTTTCTTGGTTTGGTTGGTTGTTGGTGTTGTTTTTGGGAGGGTTTTAATTTTATTATCTGTAATATTCCTTTTGCTTGTCTTGTAACCACAGTATTCCTCCGCCAAAAGTGAGAGCATATTAATAAATAAAAGAAGGTGTCACCCCCTTTTAGTAAAAAAAAAAAAGTCAGCCAACATTGCATATAGAGAAATACAATATTTAATTCTTTATTAATGAAACTTCAACATATAATTCTCTAAACCTCTTGCAACACAATTTCTATTAATAACATATAATCCTCTAAACCTCTTGCTTTTTTGTATGACACCTGTTGGTTGCATCGATGTGGACCAGACTCTCCTATGTAGTCACATAAAAAGAAAACATCACAATCAAAGTAATACTTAATCTGTTCTCATTTTTGGTATTCTATATAAAAGATACTACCCCATGTAGGAATCAAAACGTAACTTTAGGCTTAAGCGATGGACTCAATTAATGAGGTCTTACAACCAAGCAAGTTAATGGCAAACAAAAATCTATATACTGATTATAATTCCATTGAAGGAACACATATAGTTTTCATTTGAAAGAAAGCAAATTCAAGTCTGGGATTTAGATTTGTAAAACTTTTGACAAAATTTTATACAATTTTGTGTAATATTTTACTCAAATCAAATCCAAAACCAAGACTTGATCTAAACATGGGATTAGTGTAAATTCCAACTACCAAAAAAATGTCATAATTTATTGAACACAGAGAAAAGTATCATTCACATGAGATTAGCTAGCACATGCATGCTATTATTTTTTTCATGGAAGAACAACAAACAACAACAACAAACAATAGAAGAAAATAAATGTACCCCTCAATGAAGAATGAAAATTTCTAAACATCTATGTAGAAAAGGCTATCTTTTTCATGACAATGTTTATTTTTATGACCACTTTGAGTAAATTGATTTGGCAATAGGCATACCGATAGGTCTCTCATAGAGCGCCATATATAGTTTGTCATGTCAAAACTTTCTAAGTAGTGACCCCCACTCCCCATACACAAAATGAAAAAGAGAGAGATAGACAGTAATGGGAAGCCAACAAAAGGAGAAGTAGCAACATAAGGACTAAGAATTTCTTCTCCATTGCAATTTGTTGGAAATGGTGTGATCCCAAGAGGGAGGGACGGTGAATTGGGTTTCAAAAATATTTCTGGCTAAATTAAACTTTTACCGATTCACTACATGTCATATCCCATTCAATGTACACGCGTGTACGTAAAATAATTTTAAAAATGAAAGCGAACACACACGTGCACTATCTTATTTAAATCAAATGTGTGTATGCAAATAATTATGACATTAAATAAACATTCATATACATGCTGAAATTAGAGTGCATGAATTTAAATAAGATAGAGAGAGAGAGAGCCACACACGATATTTGTTATTGAAGTTCAGCCAAACCAGCCTACGTCCCCGCTTTGAGCATACCCCCCCAAGGATTACACTAAACCTATTCACTTAAATTGGGGGAGCAGAAGGTGTTTACATACTCTCCTTACAAGGTGAGGAAAACCCCAGCTTAATTACCAGGTTGAGCCCAACTGGTCTCCCTTACGAGGCAAAGACACCCCAGTTTAATTTTTGGGTTGAACCGAACCGATCTCACTTATGGGGTTGAGACTCCCAAGTTCAATTCCGGGCTGAACCCAACTGATACAATAAAAATATTTTTGTACATATAAAAATGCTTCTACAACTAAGCTGAGATGTACAACATGAGAGCTCTATAACATGCACTCTAATATGATATGAGTTATGCTTAGTAGAATAAGAGTGCTTTTCTAAAAATGATTTTGCAAACTTTGAAAAGAATGTATATGATAAAAAGCTTCGAAGATTTAAACCCTACAAAATATTTTCTCCAAACAATATTTTTCAAGCACAAACTGGAGAACCTAGGGTTTTGGTTTCAAATGATTTTGCACAAAACAAAAATACAAACATTTGATATTCAATGTGCAAACCAAAGCAAGAATGTATTTCTCCAATATAATATTTACCATGGAAATATATGGAAAAATATCAAAGCAAACTCCCAAAATGATTTTCAAAGTGAAAAGGAAATGAGAGAGTTAATGCCTTGAATGAAAAACTAAATTCCTACAAAAATTACTCTCTTGTAAAAATGATTTGCAATAATAAATAAAAGAGAGTTTTGGAGAGTAAAAGATTTGCCCCAAGAAATAGTTTTTGCAATAATAAATAAGTTGGAGGAACTTTGATTAACAAGAGGTTAAAAATATTTGAGAGAAAATATTTGCTAATCAAAGTTACTAATCAAAGAAAATGAGGGGGTATTATAGTTTTTCAACAACATATGACCATTGGGGACAAATTAGGAAAATGTTTAATTAAGTTTTAACCCAAATTACACTAGTAAAAAAATGGCAACTTGAGAGGTTCATTTTGTTGACCCTTAGGGTCAGTCGACCGAACAAACTCAGAGAATTTGAATTGAAATTTAGGTTCGGTTTGCCGAAGGCAGTGGTTGATCTACCGAGCAAGGTGAAAATCCAAACCTTGAAAGTTCAGTTACCCGTCCTCATAGTTGGTTTGTCGGATCATAAGGTTCGGTCGCCCAGTGTCACGCCCCGAACCCGCCGATGGGCCCAGGTGTGAATTTTGTAACATAACCTGTCTTTGTATCAATTAAAACATACATGATACTACACTGAATGAGGGTTCGACCCCGTGGGGTACACGTATACCCTATAAACATTCACATACGCATCACATACGCAGTGAAAATGTTCTTTCTAATACATACAACCTACCATACCAGAGTCCACACATAACCAGAATCTACGCTTCCAAATACAGTACATACCCCGAGTGTCTACAAAACTCAAAAATGACCACCCGGTTACAAAAATCAGTACTTACTCTAGTACTATATGCAAAAAAATGACAACCATGCTTCTGAACGCCAGGACACTAGTTTCGGCTACTCGAAGGACTTGAAACATATTTGTATATTCGGGATGAGACACCTCTAGTATTTTCACAATCCAGTTCCAGTACATACAATCCAAAAACATACGATCAGTGTCATCACACTCTTCGGCCGAAATCGGCTGCATTACATGGAGCACCTAATAACCTGGCATTAGTCGAAACCCCATAGCGATATCGTTGCTAATACAGTGTCCACTCACACCTATCGGTGACCAACCGGAACAAACAGGAGATATTTCACACCATTGGATATAGAGCCGGAGACTCTCGCCCATAGTATTTAGCCGAGACATGGTGTTTGCCCACAGTAATTAGCCGAGACGTGGCAATTTCACAAGACCTGGAACATTTTGGAACTTATGTTCCTATACCTCCTAGCTTACGGTAATTAGCCATCATGGTTGTTTTTCACAAACCTGGAACATTGTACGTACGACAGTTCATTCCACACTTATTTGAATATACAAAAAATCATATCGTTTTCAATTTGAGAATGTAGTTTAATACAAATACAGGTACAGTCATCTCAATACCACAGTTTATACAAATATACGATTTTCCAATAGAAACAGAGATGATACCAGAAACTGTAACCCGAAAATCCTGTATTTTCATCTAATAAATTTTTCCAAATAAGTAGCCAAAACATACATACAATTGTAAGCTACAGGTTTACCTATTCCGATTTCAAAAATAACCGATATAAACAGAATCCATTTATCTTTTCCCAAATATTAAAACCTGAACTCTATGGCTCCAAAACAGCGAATTGAGTTACCAAAACCTAAACAAAAAAAAAAAAAAAATGCTTCCTTACAATATTATTCTTTACAGATCTACTGAAACGAAAACAGATTCAAAGCCTTACCTCGGTTTTGGGTCAAAACCTGAAAATCCTAAAAAACGAAGATTTGTTTCACTATCTTTGAAGAGATTCTCCTCTTGATCCACGTGGCAACGCCGGATCGTTGATTCTGACAATAGACGACTTGAAATCCTAGAGAGAGAGAGAGAGAGAGAGAGAGAGAGTGTGTTCGAGTTCTAGAGAGAGAGAGAGAGAGAGAGAGACAGAGAGAGAGAAGATTTTGATTTCTTAAATATGAAGCAATATAAAATTCAACTTATAGACCCTTGACCCGGCCAGACGCATTGAAGAGACAGCGTCCTCACCGACGAGCGGCAGAAGGAAGTTCGTCGACGTCAAGGTGGACTTGTCGACGAGCTTGAGGTTTTAGAATTCCCCAAAATCCCTCAATATCTCCTCATCGATGAGCTACTGAATCTCATCGCCGAACTGCATAAGAGACTTCATCAACGAGAAAAGAAGTCTCATCGATGAGCCCTGCTAATTTTTACCTTTTTAATTTTCCTTCTCTTTTTTTATTTATTTAATACACCTATCACGGGTCAGGTTCTTACAACCTCCCCTCCTTACAAAATTTCATCCTCAAAATTTGTAATCTTTTTTACCAACTCAACAACATATCCAAACGCATACCTGACTTTAAGAGGAGCCAACAATCACCCACATAGCAGCCCTGTCCCAAATACATACATACATGCCCTCACTTATGGCGGAGGAATACCATGGTTACATACATACCATCTCGGGAGCTCACAATATTACAAAACTCTCCTAGAGACTAACCATACACCATTACTACGATAACAGAATATTACATACATACCTATACCGATCCTGCTACCAAAGCTACTACTCAAAATAACTTTGGATATTTCCGGCGTATTTTCGTCTCCAATTCCCAAGAAGCTTCCTCAACTGCGTGATTCCGCCACAACACTTTCACTAACTGTATCTCCTTGGTTTGCAGCTTTTGAACTTTCTGGTTTAGAATCTAAACGTGTATCTCCTCATATGCCAAAGCATCTCCAATGTCTAAGGATTTGTAACTAATCACATGTGATGGATCCGGTATGTACCTTTTCAACATGGATACGTGGAAGACATCGTGGATCTGAGAGAGCGCTGGGGGTAGTGCAATCCTGTAGGCTACCGAACCCACTCGTTCAAGTACCTTGAATGGTTCAATATACCTTGGGCTCAGCTTGCCTTTCTTTTCGAATCTTGTCTCCCCTTTTATTGGAGCGTTTCTCAGAAATATCTTACCCCCACCTCAAATTCCAACTCATAACGGCGAACATCCGCGTAACTCTTCTACCGACTCTGAGCTGATTCAATTCTATCCCTAATCAATCTGGCTTTCTCAGAAACCTGCTGTATGAGTTCGAGACCCAATATCTGCCGTTCATCAACCTCATCCCAATACAGAGGAGACTTGCATCTCCGACCATACAAAGCTTAGAACGGTGCCATACCAATACTAGCTTGGAAGCTATTGTTATAGGAAAATTCCACTGACGGTAGAAACTGAATCCAACTACCGCCGAAATCTAACACGCAAGCCCGTAAAATATCCTCCAAAATCTGTATCGTCCTCTCTGACTATACATCAATTTAGGGTGGAATGATGTACTGAAAGTAAGCTTCGTCTCTAGTGCTTCCTATAAGCTCTTCCAGAATTGAGAAGTGAACCTTGGGTCTCGATCTGAAACAATGGACACTGGTACCCCATGCATTCTAACTATCACCTACACATATAGATCTGCTAGCCTACTTAAGAGGTAGCTAATATTCATCAGCACAAAGTGAGCAAATTTAGTCAACCTCTCCACGATTACCCAGATTGCATTCTGCCCGCGAACTGCTGGTGGTAACCTGGTGACAAAGTCCATGGAGATGTGCTCCCATTTTCACTTCGGGATGCTCAATGGCTGCAATAGCCTTGCCAGCCTTTGATGTTCAGCCTTTACCTACCAACATGTCAGGCATTTCTCCACAAATCGAGCAATCTCTCTTTTCATGCCACTCCACTAGAAGATTCACACAAATCCCGATACATCTTCGTGCTACCTGGATGTATCGCATACAAAGAATGATGTGCCTCCTCCAAAATCATCCTCCTTATCCCCTTATTGTTTGGAACACACAGTCTATTTCCAAACCTCAATACACCTCCCTTGGAGATGTTAAAATCTACAGCCAGCCTCTGCTACACCTTCTCTACAACCTTGACTAACTTCACATCATTAGCTTGCGCGGCTTTAATCCTCTCCAATAATGTCGGCTGAATTACCAAGTTAGCAATGAAAGCTTGATGATTACCATCCACCAACTCCATGCCAAAACTCTCCAGATCCCGTCTAATATGATGTTGACGTACTACTGCAAATACTGGCGCGTGCTCTAACTTCTGACTCAACGCATCAGTTACCACGTTAGCCTTCCCTGGGTGATAGTTAATAGTGTAATCATAGTCCTTGATCAATTTAAGCCACCTTCTCTGCCTCATGTTCAACTCCTTTTGTGTGAAAAAGTATTTAAGGCTTTTGTGGTCTGTGAAGATCTCACACTGCTCACCGTATAAGTAGTGTCTCTAGTTCTTCAACGCATATACTACTGCCACCAACTCCAGATCATGTGTGGGGTAGTTCTTCTCGTACTCCTTGAGTTACCGAAAAACATAAGAAATTACTTTCCCCTGTTGCATCAGCACACATCCCAAACCCTTTAGCTATGTGTCGCTATAAATCACAAAACCATCGGCCCCAAATGAGATGGTTAAAACCGGAGCAGTGACCAGTCAATGTTTTAACTCTTGGAAACTTTGCTCGCAGTCGTCGGTCCAATCAAATCTCACACCCTTCCTCAGACAGTTTTCGTGCTTTTCCAAACTCTTAGAATATACCAAAATATCATTGATGAATACCACTACAAACTAATCCACGTACTCATGAAAAACCCTATTCATTAGGTCCATAAATACTGCCAGGGTGTTAGTTAACCCAAATGGCATGACTAGAAACTCGTAGTGACCGTATCTGGTTCGGAAAGAAGTTTTCGCAACATCCTCAGTCTTAACTCTCACCTGATGATACCCTGATCGTAGATCGATCTTTAAAAAGAACTGCATTCCTTTCAGCTGGTTGAACAAATCGTCTATATGAGGTAATGAGTATCGGTTCTTCACTGTTACCTTGTTAATCTCGCGGTAATCAAAGCACATTCGCATCGACCCATCCTTCTTCTTCACGAACAATATTGGAGCTCCCCAGGGCAAAACTCTAGGTCTGATAAAGCCCTTATCCAGTAGTTCATGCTACTACTCCTTCAACTCTTTAAGTTTAGCTGGAGCCATCTGGTATGGAGGTTTAGAAATTGGTGCCTTGCTTGGTAGCAATTCAATAGCGAACTCCACCACACGATCAGGAGGTAAACCGAGTAAGTCTTCCGAGATTACGTCTAGAAATTTGTTAAACACTCGGATATCTTCAAGCTTTAACTCATCCTGCGGTGATTCCTTCACACAAGTTAGGTACCCTTGACAACTGTCCAAAAGTAATCTTCTCGCCTATATAACCAATAGAATCTGTGGCGTCGAACGCACACACTCCTAGTCGGTGTAGCCACAGATAACCACTCATCCATCACTTGGATTTCGACCCCACACAGTTTCACAAAACTTGCAAATATAAAAGAATGGGTTGCTTCCGAATCAAATAAGACAACAATTTTATTTGAAAGCAATAACATGGTACCTGTCACCACGTTTTCAGCATGCTCAGCATCAGCTAGAGTAAGCGAGTACACCCTTGCTAAAGCCACATTTTCCTGATAGTTTCCCTGAGGCACCTGATTACTTCCCTGGTTCTGGCACGATGCAGGCATATCGTTTCTCTGTGCCTAATAGTTTCGGGATATGTGGCCCGATTTGCCATAGTTATAGCAATTACCCCAGAATGGCTGGCATTCACCATTATGCCATTTACGACACCTGGTGCATAGCGCAAAAGATCGATCCCCTTGAGAACCCTACCATTCGGTATTCTGGCGATAATCTGAACCATAGCTCTTCTTCTTCCACGGTCCCTGCTGGGAACCAGTCTGAGAACCAGAAGATACTGGCCTCTTCTTCTATTTCTGCACCACCTTGTCCCCCTAAAGGTCAGTCTCCACTATGGTGGCTTTATCCACCATAACAGAAAACTCTCGAATCTGCAGCATACCCACAAGCCTGCGGATGTCCTTTCTCAGACCCTTCTTGAACCTTCGAGTCTTCTTATACTCATTCGAGATCAAACACGGCATGAAATGAGATAGCTCAATATATCTGGCAGCATATCTTTGCATCATCAGGGTTCCCCGAGTCAGGCTCAAGAACTCATCGGCCTTTGCATCACGAGTGGAAGCCGGGAAGTATCTCTCGAAAAATACCTCCTTGAAGTGGCTCCAAGTCATACTAGATGAACCAGCTCTCTGCTTATCAAGCAGACTCACAGCTGTCCACCATCTTTCAGCTTCTTCTTCTAGCTGAAAAGTAGAATAGAGAACCTTCTACTGGTCAGTGCAGTGCAGAACTTCCAATATCTTCTCGGTCTTTTGCACCCAGTTTTCTTCTACTATCAGATTGGGTCCTCCAGTAAATGTCGGAGGGTGCATGTAGGTGAACCTCTCTATGGTACAACCCGTAGTAGTAGGAGAACGCTCACATCTTCTAACACTTTGCCCGATCTCCTACATGAACTGCCTCTTCAAACCCCAAGGCATAGAAGGAGACTCGTCACTCACAGTCCCCTTGGAACCACTATCCAAGTTATTATCCTTGGCTCCATTCTGAAAGTAAGATAGGAATCGGTTAGAATTGCTATATCATACACAGTTAACATAATCATTGAAGGCTAATCATGTCAACTAAAACTCTCACAGGTCCAGGTCTGTCCTACCACACTTACACAAAACCAGCAATGGTTTGTAGTGATTTTACTGAAATTTTCATTCAAGGAAAAACACAAAACACCGCCAATGAGTCCCCATCTAGCTACAAGACAACCCTCGACCTAATCTATGCATTTCCTATGTTTTGTACTCTGGTATGTTCACATAACTATGCCTAACAAAGTCTACAAGACCTAATAACCTGGTTAGCTCTAATATCAAGCTATCAATTAAAACATACATAATACTACACTGAATGAGGGTCTGACCTCGTGGGGTACACGTATACCCTATACACATTCACATACACATACATACGCAGCGAAAATGTTCTTTCTAATACATACAACATACCATACCAGAGTCTACACATAACCAGAGTCTATGCTCCCAAATACAGTACATACCCCAGGTGTCTACAAAACCCAACAATGACCACCCGGTTACAAAAATAAGTACGTATTCTATTACTATGCACAACTAAGTGACAACCGCGCTTCCGAACGCTAGGATGCTAGTTTCAGCTAGTCGAAGGACTTGAAACACATTTGTATATTCGGGGTGAGACACCTCTCAATAAGTAAGAAACATGTTATATCAGTTTGTGGCACATAAGTGTTATTTTGACATAAAACATAACACAATACAGTTCTAGTATTTTCACAATCCAGTTCCTATACATACGATAAAAAAACATACGGTCAGTGTCATCACACTTTTCGGCCGAAATTGGCCGCATTACACAGAGCACCCAATAACCTGACATTAGCCAAAGCCCCACATTGATATCGTTGCTAATACGGTGTCCACTCACACCCATTAGTGACTAACCGAAACAAACAGGCGATATTTCACACCCTCGGATATAGAGCTGGACACTCTCACCCATGATATTTAGTCGAGACATGGTGTTTGCCTTCAGTAATTAGCCGAGACGTGGAAATTTTACAAACCCTGGAACATTTTGGAACCCATGTTTCTATACCTCTTAGTTTACGGTAATTAGCCGTCACAACTATTTTTCACAAACTTGGAACATTTTACATACAATAGTTCATTCCACACTTACTTGAGTATACAACAAATCATATTGTTTTTAAATTGAGAATACAGTTTAATACAAATACAGGTACGTTCATCTCAATACCACAATTTATACAAATATACGATTTTCCAACAGAAACAGAGATGATACTTGAGTCCCCTAATTTTCCCAAAAAAATGTAACCCGAAAATCCTGTATTTTCACCTGATAGATTTTCCCAAATGTGTAGCCAAAACATACATACAATTGTAAACTATAGGTTTACTGATTCCGATTTCAAAAATAACTGATATAAACAGTTGCCCCTTACCTTTTCCCGAATACCAAAACCTGAACTTTACGGCTCCAAAACAGCGAACTGAATTACCAAAAACTAAACAACAAAGAACAATACTTCCTTACAATACTATTCTCTACAGATCTACCGAAATGAAAACGGATTCAGAGCCTTACCTCGGTTTTGGGTCAAAACCTAAAAATCATAAAAAACGAAGATTCGATCCGTTATCCTCAAAGAGATTCTCCTCCTGATCCATGCGTCAACGTTGGATCGTTGGTCCTAGCAATAGACAGCCCAAAATCCTAGAGAGAGAGAGAGAGAGAGAGAGAGAGAGAGAGAGAGAGAGAGAGAGAGAGAGAGAGAGAGGATTTTGATTTCTTAACCATGAAGCAATGGAAAATTCAACTAATAGACCTTTGACTCGGCCAAACTCGTTGACGAGGCAGCGTTCTCGTTGACGAGCCGCAGAAGGAAGTTCGTCGACAAGCCTGAGAATTCAAAATTCCCCAAAATCTTTCAGTATCTCCTCATCAAACAGCTACTGAATCTCATCGCCAAGCTGCACAAGAGACTTCGTCGACGAGAAAAGAAACCTCATCGACGAGCCCTGCTGATTTTTACCTTTTTAATTTTCGTTCTCTTTTCTTATTTATTTAATACACTTATCACGGGTTGGGTTCTTACACCCGGGGTCTTTTTGAACTACAATTTCAGTCGCCAGGGAACATTGGAAAAGCCAGTGACCAGGGTTCGGTCGACCGTGGAAGCTACGTACATTTTGGTTTGGTTGCCCGAGGCATGGTCAACTGTTGACCTCCAACCAATTCGGTTGACTAAGGCATTTTATATTGCCAAGGTTCGGTAGCCCGAAACATCACAAAAATGGCCTTTATGTCCTTTTTGGTCTCTTGTGCAATTTCAACCCTGGTGAAAAAGTATGTGGCATTCAAGTGTAAGGGTCATGGTTCTTATTGTCATTTAATGACCTAGGATTTTTAATTAAGCCCAAAAACCCAATGTCGGTCGACTGAAAATCGACCAAAGTCTGCTCTAAGGTCTGTTTAAGGCCTATCTGAGCATTAAATATATAAAAATTAATGCAATACAATTAAACTGAAATGTCTTCTTCTTCTCCTATGCTCTTTGATATCATGGAATACGCCATTTTTGAGCTTTTAAGTCCTGTCTTGGCTTCCATATTCTCTTGATCTTAAGTGTGACATGAATTATACCTATTTAGCACTTAAACGTACACATAAGAGATACTTGTATTTGTCAGCATCAAAACTGAGAACAGACTCAAAAAGTCAACACAATTACTAATTTTGTTGTTCATGTCCTTAGTATACATTACTGAATTGTTTTATGCCATAAAAGAGTGCATTTTTATTCTACATGAAGGAGAGCTAACATGACAACTCCCAATTTTTAAATGGCATGAGCAAGCGTGAATGCAATACAAATAAATTAGGCTTCTTTTGGTGTATTATTTTTGTTTTGAATTGATTATATCCTCTTAGAAATAAACAAAGTGAAAGTAGTAACAAATGTTTTAACACCTACCTTGATCAACAAGCTAGAAGTAATATTTAATGTTTTTATATTCACATAATTGCTGCCCTCAAGCCATGACCTCCTCCTCCCTTCAACCCCAGTCCCCCACCCTAGTGATACTCATACACCTCCCCCCCCCCCCCAACTACAAAAACAACCCTTTAAACATCCTTTAGCTTGAATATTGGGGCAAAATAGGCTTTTCATTTTTTTTTTACCCAAAACCCTTGTTGAGTTATGACTTATATTCAGAGAGGTTATCCACTTGAAGTCTGTTACCCTAGATGCGAGAAACCTCTCTCTCTATATAGTTAAATCAAGTCCCTCATGTGGTATAGTACAATACATTTGAGTTAGGGTATAGTATAATTGTATTATCATATGAGGGTATTTTAGAGTTTTTATATGATTCTATATATACATATATATTGTAGCTGAGGGTTGAAACCTTAAGATATTTTTTGTTTGATGATATAGTGAAAATTGTGCAGGGGTTTAGTGGATATAGGTGCACTACTGAATCATGTAAATTTGTTGTTCTTTTTCTCTCGTTTTATTTTCTTTATTGTTTTTGCATTTTTTTTGTGTGTGTGTGCATAACCTCAGGATGTGATTTAATAATGATCTTACTTGTGAGTTCTAACCAGTTCCTCTTAAATAGAAGCCATTCTTAATCGCACAGTGTTATGCAGTCGACATGAGCCACTACCCAACCATGGGAAAGTATACGAAACCATGTGAGTCCACTCATCACCACTCCTCTTCCACATGCCTACGTTCATAGGAACACATGCATGTACATTAAAACTCTCCTTTTTGAGTGAAAATCATCTTCTTTGTGTAAGTAAACCTAATTCTCTCACTGCTCCTCAAGTGGGTCTCACTTCCGTGCTTTACTTGTCTCAGATTGCATTCTAAGTACCTCCAAATCAATCCTATCTCTCATGTCTTGACCCTATTTGGATCGATCTACCAAGCCTAAATGACTCTTATTGGGTATGATCACACACTTGGTCTCAAGCTATTAGCACATCATGAGAATTAGTTTCATACCTTGACTTTATAATATTGCTTGCTATTGATTCTAGTTCCCCATTCAAGTTGAATTCTAGTTATTCAAGTTTAACTTGAATTCTAATTCAACTAGAATTATAGTTCCCGTTCAACTTGAACACATGCAGCGGAAGCACACAATCAATCACAAACGAACCAACAACCACCAATGCAAACACTTGATAATGAACTATGCTCAAGAAGCAATCACAAAATAACAAAAAGATGCAAAAACACAATTAAAACACACAAGATTTACGTGATTTGGCAAAAGCCTACGTGTAACAACCCATAAATTTTTCACTATATAAATATACTCTGATACCATAACAAAAACAACCCGTCCCCCAAGTGCAATTCTAGGTACCCTGTTCATAATTCAGACTATAAACCAAACAACGGAAACATAATATACATAATCTCCAGATACAATACTAGAATTCTAATATCACCATAAATACCTACGTAATTCCCTAAAGATCCTTAATATATCCCAAGATACACAAAGCATAACCCTGTCTCAAAAAAACTTACCTTGAACTGCAGTATCTAAGCCTTCTCTCTCTCGAAGCTCGCTAAGCTCGTCTTCCTGGATTTCGTGAAATATTAAAGTTATTGGAGTGAGACACTTCTCAGTAAGACAAAATAGATTATTATCAGTGTGTGGCAACATGAGTTTTAGTGTAGTACACATCCATCAATTTATCAAATTTAATTAAAAAAACATGTCAATTTATACTCACATTATATAGTTATAAAATACATACTTTTCTCAAAGCATGCTCTGTCATAATAAATTTCTCTGTGCACGTAAATTATCGTATAAATATATAGGTAAGAGAATTTCCCTGAATGGATAACCATATAACATCATGTAATAACCCTACATGATTGGGTTGTGTGGTCCGAAGGCGGGACTTAGCATTGACTGGCCTACCAAGCTATGCTAAGTCAAACTATACGCATCTGTAAGTACGATTGGCCTACCCAGCCTGGTTCGGATTGCCAGGGGGGGGGGAGTACTCTACACTCCTCTGGGCTCAATCGACTATCCAATGACCAACACTCTTGCTATAGTGTGGTTGCATTGATATAACATAATAGCTACGGTACCGTGCTCTATACATAATTAGTCCATGAGGGTTTTTATACTATATAGTACTATTTAGAACATAAACAACGACATGTTTTCATTTTCAAATTTTCATATAAATTTTGTCATTTTCATAATCCATACAAAACCTGTCATATTCATAGTTCTGAATAATGCTTTCGTATTATGATCTGTATAAATCTGTTATATCATGATTCTATATAAATATGTCATATCATGATCTGTATAAATCTGCCATATCATGATTCTGTATAAATCTATCTATACTATGCTGTATGTTGACCTTATTGGTCATATCCTGTTTTGATTATGACAGATACTCTGGTGTTTAATGGTTGATGAGTTTGTGTGCAGGACCAATCGGAAGTATCATATGATGCACACACATGGCACATGAAGTGAAGACTTGAAGACCTTGAAAATTATTTCATGTTGCATTGTAATTTAATCCTTTATTTGGGTCTGTAATGGTAACATAGGAACATGGTCTATAATAATTAATGCCTTACCTGCATGATAGGAAGGATAAGCTCAAGACCATAAATGGACCTTCGGTCGACCGACGCCAGATTTTTGGGGTTAATTCTCAAATGTCTTAAGCTGACCTTAGGACCCACAAATCTGCATGAAAAAGTTCTCTATTGTATTAAAAATAAACATCATATTAATAGGTTAAATGTATAAGGGAGTTGGAACCGAATGCATTAAAAATGCATGTTCGGTCGACCAAACTTTCATTGTGTAAATCTATCAGTCGATCGAACCGGTCAAGTGGTCAACATTTTGACCATAGCTCGGTTGATCGTATTATACCAAGTTCATATGATTTGGTCGACTAAACTCCCACTGAGTCAATGTTTGACTCCTCGATTGACCGATCAAATTTAAATGGGCAACACCCTAGTCTACTGAACCCATACGTGGGAGAATCCAACGCCCTGGTCGACCAAACTTCATAGTTCAAAATCACCTGGTCGATCTAACCGTGCAGATATGAAAAATCACCCTTGGGACACTAAGTCCGGTCGACCGAACTTTCAGTTCAAATATCACCCGGTTGACTGAACTTAGTCACTTGGTCAACCGAACCTCGCGTCCGGTCGACCGGTGCTCTCGGTTTGGACATTATTTTTTACCGCAGTTAAATTTTTTAAATGAGGTTATTTGTGCTAAAACGTTTTAAAACAATTCTAATAATTCCCTTCATGTCCTGAACGGTTATATTTTTGGGGAACTCTATATATACCCCCTTATTTGCAAAAATTAATGCATGATTAGCAAAAAATTTTAGTAAATTTTTTCTGATTTTCAAAAGCTCTATTTCTCACATTCAAGCTTCATTTCTTCATTTTTACTCATCCTCATTGCAAACCTTGTTAAGTAAGAGTGCTATTGTGAGTTTTTGGTTAAGCTTACACTCTCATTAGTTCTAGTTGATTGAGATACATTTTTATTCGAGAGTAAGCTTGAGTTTTTCTAGGAGACTTCATTAATAAGTCTTCCATAGGAAAAATTCATAGAGCTTATGAGTTTTGCAGCATCATTGCAATACTTAAGAGTTCATATTGTTTTTTTTTTTTTTTTTGTGAAATAAATTTTTACGAACTATTTTCAAATATCCCGTGTGCTTATTTTTGAGAAAAATACTTTTGGTATATTTTGCTTATGAAGAGCTTTGTTATTATACCTTTTGATTGATAATATCATCTTGACGCAAAGATCAAATAATCTTTACAAACTGATTTCAAATATCTTGTGTGGTTTATTTGGAGAGAAATATTTGTTGAAGGTATTTGAAAGTGTGCTTGAAGATAAACACTATTTTACAGATTAACTTCAAATATCTCTTGTAATTTATTGTGAGAAAAATATTTGTTGAGTATATTTGAAGCATGCTTGAGATCTTTGTTTGTGCATTGTGATTGAAATCATTTTTTAACACAAAGATGATATCATTTACACTCTCTTTGCATAATTATTTGAGAGTAGACACTTAGACCACATTGAGCTTATCAAATCCTATCTTTTGGTAGTGCATTGATTATACTGTGCGTATTGTAGTACATATTTGCTTAGTTGAGAAGCACATTTGTTGTACACAAATTTATTGAGAAATCTGTTGTATTCTACATGTGGCTTGAGGGGGCAGTAATCTAGCTTGGAAGGATTGTGTAGGTTGAGGTCAGCCCTGTGTTAATTGACCTCGTTGTAAAGGTTAAGGTCAACCCCGTGCTAATTGACCTAATTGTTTAGGTGCTGCTCCACTCGTTAAGTGAGCTTATAGTGGTAATCCTTGTGCTTGTTAGCCAAGACGAGGACGTAGGCAGTTTGTCGAACCTCGATAACATTTCTAGGTGTCGTCTCCTTTATTGCTTTATTGTGCATGCTTGGTTAAATTTTTTTTGCAGTTTAAATTTCATTGTATATTTACATTGATTTATTTTACATGCACTAGATTGACATTAAGCTTGTGTAATACTGTTGTTAGTGGAGTGACTTAGGGGATAAAAATTTTAAATACCAATTCACCCCCCTCTTGGGATTGCACCAAAGCTAACACTGTTTATATAGTAATAAATTCATTTCTCATGCCACATAATTTGAGTAAATAATTCATAATATAATAATCTGCCTGGGAAAAACTATATTATTCTGCTGTAAATAATGGTATAGTCATCCGTAGGGTTTACTATAACTCAAATTCCAGGTTTTTTCCCAAAACATATATATAATAATTCAAAATTACCATTCCTATATGCCCAAATACTCAGAAAATCATATATATTGTTCTTGTAATTAAATACTACAATTTAATTGGTTAAATTTTTTGAAAATAATTGACATAATCTATTGCCCTTACCTTAGCCTTGGAGTGGTGCCTACGACGTCCCAACAATAAATCCACTCCGGTTAAAATGTTCAGGAGCAAAACTGGGACCCAGATATTGGTGTTCGTTTTTCGATTTGGCTTACTGATAGAAAGAAATTGAAGAGAGAGAGAGAGAGAGAGAGAGAGAAGAAGAAATGTAGGGGGGGAAACTTGTCTTTGGAGCTCAGGTTAACTTTCCTGATTCTTCAGGAAAGTTAACCTTATATATATATATATATATATATATATATATATATAAAATATTATATTAATATATTAATTAATTAATTAATTAATATTTTTAGGATCACTACATTCTTCCATCCTTATAAAAATTTTGTTCTCAAAATTTGCTAACTTACACTTATCACAACCTCCTATACGAATCACTGAAATTTTTACCTGACTTTAGGAAGAGCCGTCAACCACCCACATAGAGGCCTCGTCCCAATTTTATTAATAACCCTTACTTATGGCGGAGGAATACTGTGGTTACATAAACGACTTTGAGAGATTACAAAT
Organism: Malania oleifera; assembly: GCF_029873635.1. NCBI lineage: Eukaryota > Viridiplantae > Streptophyta > Magnoliopsida > Santalales > Ximeniaceae > Malania > Malania oleifera. Next base: position 22,714,136 of record NC_080429.1, on the reverse strand, counting down.
ATCCAAATCAAAACTCTCCCAAAACCACCCAAGATTTAAAACCAAAAAACTGAAAAGTTACAATCAAACAAATTAACTACACAACCTACACTAACCAAATAATTACTTGAACCATCACAATTATTTGATTAATATTGGGCCTCGCTGAAAAGATGTGGGTACCTCTGGTGTATTTCCTCCTCTAGTTCTCATGAAACTTCCTTAACTGCATGATTATGCTAGGGTACTTTCACCAATGAGATTTTCTGGGTGTGTAGTTCCTGCTTTTTCCGGTCTAGGATCCAAACCGGAACCTCTTCATATGATAAGGTATCTCCAAGTTCTAGCGACTCATACTTTATCACATGCGACGGATTTGGAATGCACTTCTTCAGCATGGCTACATGAAAGACATCATGGATCCTACACAGTGCTGGGGGTAATGCTAACCTGTAGGCAACTAGACCAATTCTTTCTAGTATTTCGAACGAACCAATATATCTAAGACTTAGCTTACCCTTCTTCCCAAATCTCATAACTCCCTTCATTGGTGCAATTATCAAGAATACTGTAGAGACCCGGTGAATTATATTAATTAAACAATAGAAGGAGGAGAGAAAAGGAAAATGTAATTTGGAATTCCATAGGGTCTCGTCGACGAACACAACACATTCTTCGATGAATACGCTTGATGGGATTGTTGATGGGGACACGTGTCTTGTCAATGAGAAGTTACCGATAGGCTATTTTCAGTTATGAATTTTGTCAACGAGGAATAAGTGTTCGTCGACGAATTCCCTTCGTGGCCTCGTCAACAAGTGCAGGTGTATAAATAGCCCTAAACTCGGATTCAACGCAAATTTTTCAACCAAATTAGATTCTCTCTCTCTCTCTCTCTCTCTCTCTCTCTCTCTCTCTCTCTCTCTCTCTCTCCTGTTCATCCCCTCTGCCTTCTCTCTAAGATTCTGGGTCCATTCTTCGCCGGATTGACGATCCAAAGCCGCCACGCTACTCGTGGGAATGTTCTCTTCAAGTCTGCTGGAGTAGATCGTTGGTGGGGCTAACTTGGACTCCATCCCAAATTTAGGGTAAGACTTTATGTTGAGTATTTGGATTTCCTGCAATTGTAGGAAAGGTAGTATTTGAAGAAATACTGATGTTTTGTTTAAGACAATGTTGTTTTCAGGGTATTGAATGGGGAACCCTGCAGGTGTAGGACTAGTTGTTTTAGGGGGCTTTCCAATAGTCAGGTAAGGGAGTAAACTAAAGCAGTCATTTTTCATTAAAATTATTATTATTTAATAGCAGATTAATTTTCAGAAAGCATGTGTTATATATGAGTATATTTGAGAAAGTGTATATTTGGGAAAATACTACTGTTACATAGGAATATATATTTTTAGTATGAAATGTCAGGAAATGTGGTTCAGAAAAGAATCCATGATTTTATTTAGTTTGTGTGGCATGAATATTATTTTACGTATATTATAATATGTTAAGTTAGATTTACTAGAAAAAAGTAAGTTTACAGTTATTTTCAGGAATAACATGATAGAACAGGAAATTATGATTTTAGATTCTATGATAAACGATATATATGCTCAGTTCAGTATTTATGAAATGTTTGGTGCAAGGGCACAGTTATGTATGTTATTCGGCGCAAGGCCGTAGTTATGTATGTATTCGGCACAAGGCCGTAATTATTTATGATATTACAGAATTCAGAAAATGCTATCAATCTATTTATGTTAAAATAGTATATTATCATGTACTATACAGAACCCGGATGATAGTTCAGATTAGTTATCAGGAGCACGGTACCATAACTATACAGTTTAGTTCAGTTCATACTTTTATTAACCACCCCTGCCAGTAGAAGGGGTGGGAGATGGATATTCGATGTGGTTTTCAGTGTAGAGTTGTAAACGTCCAACTAATAGTCCAAAATAGGGTGTGGTGGGCCCATCGTACTTACAGACATTTTTGACTCGACAGTGGTTGACCAGCCAATTTCAGGTCCCGCCTTTGGGCTACACAACCCGTCATAGAAGGTACTACATGACATCGGCTAGCTATTCATTCTAGGTAAATTTCATAATTACTAGTTATATCAGATGATTTTATGAACAGTGAGATACAACATGATTTAGTATAATTATGAGATGGTATATTTATTCAGTTATGATATTATCAATGTTTTTTGACATGTAACATATATTGTATATTTATTATAGCACGAAAATATTCATGTTGCCATATAGTTGTGTTTAGTTTATTTCCCTTATTGAGAGGTGTCTCACCCCAGCTTAAACCATTTCAGGGAATTCTAAAAAACAGGTGGACCGAGCCTCGCGCCGTTGAGGCGGTTGTACTACCCCGCTAGGAGGGTGAGTCTTTTGAACTAGGGTCAGTAGGTTTTTGATGTAAAATCCTAGTTTTATCTTTTGGTGTTTTTAAGGATTATGTATATATATATATATATATATATATATATATATATATATATATATATATATATATATACAGTAGTATGGGGGAATGTAAGTAACTCTGGTATAACATATTCTATGGTTGGGTGAATGAAATTTATATTTACTGTTGCTTAGGTTTCCGATGTGTATGACAGGTATGTTTCCGTTACCCACATGTTCAGGTTGACTTTGTTATGTTTTAAATTAATGGTTGATTATGTAGCAAATTAGGCAGGTCGTTACAAATACATTATCTCCTACACCAAAATCCAACTTCTGTCGGCGGGTATCTACATAACTTTTCTGTCAACTCTGAGCTGTTTTAATTCTTTCCTGAATAAGTCTGATTTTATCAGAAGTATGCTATACAATTTCTGGCCCCAGAATTTGCCTTTCACCAACTTCATCCCAATTTAGTGGAGTTCGGTACCTCCAACCGAATAATGCTTTATACGATGCCATCACAATACTGGTATGATAGCTATTGTTATAAGAAAATTCTACCAATGACAGATACAGAATCCAATTTCCCTAAAAATCCAGCTCACAAGCCTGCAACATATCTTCCAATATCTGAATTGTCCTTTCTGACTGTTAATCAATCTAGAGGTGAAATGCTGTGCTAAATTTCAGTTGGGATCCCAAGGCCCTTTATAAGCTCTTCTAGAATTGGGATGTGAACCGTGGGTCCCGTTCTGATATGATGGACACTGGCACACCATGAAGTCTAACTATCTTCTGAATATACAATTCTGCCAACCTATTCATAGAGTAGTTAGCCTTAATTGGAAGAAAATGGGCAGTCTTTGTTAGTCGGTCTACTACTACCCAAATGGTGTTTTGCCCATGTAGTGCTGGTGGCAATCCCATGATGAAGTCCATAGAAGTGTGCTCCCACTTCCATTCGGGAATGTGAAGTGGTTGCAATAATCTTGTTGGTATCTGATGCTCAGCCTTTACCTGCTGACATGTCAAGCACTGCTTTACGTATCGGGCAATTTCTCTTTTCATATTACTCTACCAAAAGGATTCTCGCTGATCTCTATACATTTTAGTGCTTCTTGGATGTACTATGTAAAGAGAGCGATGTGCCTATTTCAAAATGGTTCTTTTAATTTCAGCATCATCGAGTACACATAATCTGGTATGGAACCTCAAAACTCCATCATCTGAGATATTAAAATCTGCCCTCAGTTCACTCTGTACCGTACCCATAATTTTTACCAATTCTGCATCTTTCATCTGAGTAGTCTTAATCCTCTCTAGTAAGGTGGACTAAATTATCAGACTCGCAATGAATGCTTGATAACTTCCCTCTACTAGTTCCACACCAAGCCTTTCTAGATCCATCATGATATGATGTTAGGTTATCATTGCTAATACTGATGCACTCCCTGACTTTCAACTTAAGGCATCGGCTACCACATTAACTTTCCCTGGGTGGTACTGATGGTACAATCATAATCCTTTATCAATTCCAGCCATCTCCTTTGCCTCATATTCAGTTCCTTTTGTGTGGAAAAAGTACTTCAGACTTTTATGATTTGCGAAAGTTTCACACATTCCACCATACAAGTAATGCCACTAGATTTTTAACGCATATACCACTGCCACCAATTCCAAATCAAGCGTGAGGTAGTTCTTCTTGTACTCCCTGAGTTGTCGAGAAGCATAAGCCACTACTTTTCCCAGTTATTCAAAACAAACCTCAGCCCTTTCTGAGATGCATCACTATAAATCACAAGATCATCATTCCCCGATGGAATAGTCAAAATCAGAGCAGTGACGAGTCGTTGTTTTAATTCCTGAAAACTTTGTTTACAATCATCAGTTCACTCAAACTTTACATTCTTCCTCATCAACAGTGTCAGAGAACCTGATAGTTTAGAAAATCCTTCCACGAACCGGCGGTAGTACCCTGCCAAAGCCAAGAAACTTCTAATCTCTTGAACAGTCTTCAGTCTTGCCCAGTCCACTACTGCCTTTATCTTACTTGGGTCTACAAAAACACCATCCTCGGATATCACGTATCCAAGGATTGCAACTCTCTCCAGCCTGAATTCACATTTCCTGAATTTAGCATAAAGCTTCTTTTTCCCTTAGCAGCTGTAGTACCAACCCCAAATGATTTTCGTGCTCCTCGAGACTCATCGAATAAGCTAGAATGTCATCTATGAATACCACCACAAACTGATCCTGATATTCATGGAAGACCGTGTTCATCATGTCAATAAATGCAGCAGGAGCATTAGTCAGTCTGAATAGCATAACCAAGAATTCATAGTGGCCGTACCTGGTTCAAAAAGCAATCTTTGGAACATCCTCTGATTTGAATTTTAATTGATGATACCCATATCTAAGATGGATCTTAGAATATACTTGTGTTCCCTGGAGTTGGTCTAATAGATCATCAATTTGGGGTAGCGTGTATTTATTCTTAATCGTCACTTTATTTATTTCTTGATAGTCGATACAGTGTGACACACTAGGTCTGATGAACTCCTTATCCAGTATTTCCTTCAATTGCTCCTTCTATTCCTTTAACTCTACCGGAGCCATTCTGTAGGGATCCTTAGAGATTGGTGCCATCCCTGTAAATAAGTTAATAGAAAATTCAATTTCACGGTCAAGAGGCAACCCAGGTAAATCCTCTGGAAAAACATTTGAGAATTCCCTCACTACTGGAATATCTTTGAATTTTAATTCCCCCTCAGTCGCTTCCTTCACACAAGCTAGGTACCCCTAGCATCCCTCCAGAAGTAGCCTCCTTGCCTGAATAGTCGACAATATCTGTGGTGGGGAATGCATGCACAACCCAACAAACCTGTACTCTTGCTCCCCTGGAGGTTTGAACACAACCTCCTTCCTGTAATAATCAATACTGGCATAGTTGGAGGTTAGCCAGCCCATTCCCAAAATCACATAAAACCCGTGCATGTCAAACACTACCAAATCGGCTAGTAGGATTCTTCCCTGAATATTCACCGGATAGCCCTTAAGCACCTTCCTACATACCACTACTGTTCTTGTCGGTGTGACCACAGATAATTCGACGTCTAATAGTTGAGTTTCTACCCCACACAATTTGATAAACTCCAAAGATACGAAAGAATGTGTTGCTCTTGAATCAAACAAAACAACAACTTTAACTGAAAACATAATAATAATACCTATCACCACGTCACCTGCAGTTTCCGCATCTCCTGGTGTAAGTGCATAAACCCGCACTTGGGCGGTAATCCTTAGTTGGTTGCCTTGGGATGCTTGGTTGTTTCCCTAAAATTGTCTTGGAGTGGGTGTATTACTTGATGGTGCATGACAGTCTCGTGTGATGTGGCCTGGTCTACCACACCGATAACAGACATTCATTCCAACTCGACATTCTCCCTCATGCCTTCTATTACATCTAGGGCAAGTAGGGTTTGATTGATTCCCCTAGTATATTTGACTCCCCATCTCCTATATCTGACCCCCACTATTTTTGTTCCTTCTCCACGTACCCTGACTGGTACCTTCTTGAAAACCAGGAGGTAAGGGTCTCTTCCTTTGGCTCTGCAACCTTGCACTTCTCTGCCGACTCATCTCTACTACGGTGGCTTTATCCACTAGCTCTAAGAAATCCCGCACCTGTACGACCTGCTCATAAATCTCCTGTCTCAGATCCTTCTCAAACCTCTATGCCTTTTTGGACTCATATATAGGGCAAAGCGAGACAACTCAACGAACTTAGCTGTATACTGCTGCACAGTTAAGTGCCCCTGGGTTAGATTTAGAAACTCCTCCACCTTAGCATCCCTAGTGGAGGGGGGGGGGGGGAAGTACCGATCGAAGAAGATCTCTTTGTAGCGATTCCAAGTTAGTGCTGCGGGTACTGGCCTCTAATCCTCAAGTAGCTTTATAGCTAACCACTGTCGCTCGGTCTCTCCTGTCAACTTAAATGTGGCATAGAAGACTTTCTGCTCATCAGTACAGCGCAATACTGCCAGTATCTTCTCAATCTCTTGTACCCAATTCTCTACAATAGTTGGGTCGGCTTATCCTAAGAAAGCCGGGGGATTCATCTGGGTAAATTGTTCTATGGTACATCCCTAGCCAGCTAGTGGGTAGTTTTGTTCCCCTGAGTTTCTCGTGAACTCTGCCATAACTTGCTAGGCTATACTACACAGCACTATATCAGACTCACTGCCACCTATGCTGGAAGGCCCCACACTACTACTACCTCCAGTATTAGCATTGTTATTCCCAGGGTCCATCCTAAAATAGAACAGAATAGTCTTATAATCCTAATATCATAACACAATAAATGCATTTATTTAACTAAGAAACCATAAAATATCCTCATACAACCAACCATTATAATTCCTGCCTCTAGGCTACGAGACAAGATCTCAAATTCATATCTTATCCTCCAATAATGTCTTACTAGAATCCTGATCTACCCTTTTTCCTACCCTCATCAAGATCCATTCTTATACTTTGGTATTGTTATCCACTGAAGTCTACAGAACCTAGCAACCTAGGCTCTGATACCACAACTGTAACGACCTGTAAATTTTTCACTATATAAATATACTCTGATACCATAACAAAAACCACCCGTCCCCTAAGTGGGATACCAGGTACCCCGTTCATAATTCAGACTATAAACCAAATAGCAGAAACATAATATACATAATCCCCATATACAAACCAGAGTTCTAATATCACCATAAATACCTACATAATTCCCCAAAGATCCATTATATATCCCAAGATATACAAAGCATAATCGTGTCTCACAAATACTTACCCTGAACTACAGTATCTAAGCCTCCTCTCTCTCGAAGCTCGCTAAGCTCGTCTGCCTAGATTTTCTGAAATATAAAAGTTATTGGAGTGAGACACTTCTCAATAAAACGGAATTTATTATCATTGTGTGGCAACATGAGTTTTAGTGTAGTACACATATCCATCAATTTATTAACTTTAACTTGGAAATCATGTAAATTTATACTCACACCTATATAGTTAGAAAATACATACTTTTCTCAAAGCATGCTCTGTCGTAATAAGTTTCTCTGTGTACGTAAATTATCATATAAATATATAGGTAAAAGAATTTTCCTGAATGGATAACCATACAACATAATGTAATAACCTCACATGATCTTGTTGTGCGGCTCGAAGGTGGGACTTAGCATTGGCTGGCCTACCAAGCTATGTTAAGTCAAACTATACGGGTTTGTAAGTGCGATTGGCCTACCTAGCCTAGTCCGGACTGCCAGGGGGGGGTACTTTACACTCCTCTGGGCTCAATCGACCATCCAATGACCAACACTTTTGCTATAGTGTGGTTGCACTGATATAACATAATAGCTACGGTACCGTGCTTTGTACATAATTGGTCCATTAGAGTTCTTATACCATATAGTACTATTTTGAACATAAAGAACAACATGTTTTCATTTTCACATTTTTATATAAATCTGGTCATTTTCATAATCCATACAAAACCTGTCATATTCATAATTTTGAATAATACTGTCGTATCATGATCTGTATAAATCTGTCATATCATAATTCTATATAAATCTATGATATCATGATCTGTATAAATCTATCATATCATGATTCTGTATAAATCTATACTATGTTGTACATCCTCATAAAATATACTACCAAGTTTATTTGTACAACAATAAATTCTTTTCTTATGCCATACAATTTGAGTAAATATGTCATAATATAATAATCTGCCTAAAAAAAACTATATTATTCTACTGTAAATAATGGTATAATCATCTCTAGGGTTTACTCTAACTCAAGTTCTAGGTTTTTCCCCAAAACATACATATAATAATTCAAAATTACCATTCGCATATGCCTTAATACTCAAAAAATCATATATATATTATTCTTGTAATCAAATACTACAATTTAATCGGTTAAATTTTATAAAAATAATTGACATAATCTATTCCCCCTACCGTAACCCTGAAGTGGTGCCTACGACTTCTCAACAACGAATCCACTCCGATTAAAATGTTCAGGAGTGAAGCTGGGACCCGGATATGGTGTTCGTTTTTCGATTTGGCTTACAAATGGAGAGAAATTAAAGAGAGAGAGAGAGAGAGAGAGAGAGAGAGGAGAGAGAGAGAGAGAGAGTGAGAGAGAGAGATAGAGAGAGAGCTTGAGGACAGAGAGAGAGAAGAAGAAACGTAAGGGGGGGGGGGAACTTGTCTCTAGATCTCAAGTTAACTTTCCTGATTCTTCAGGATAGTTATCCTTATATATATATATAAATAATATTATAATATAATAATATAATATAATATTATATATTTATTTATTTATTTATTTATTTTTTTAGGACTACACTACGTCCATGGGAGCAGCGCTTGGGTTTTCACTATGATCAATGTCAAAGCTTACAACTTTGAAGCTTACTTTAAGCTTAATCCCATCTAAAGTTACATAATGATGTTTATATAACCATATAATGCCTATAGAAGATTTCTAGTAAAACTAAACTACATCTATAGTGATCCCTCAAAGGTAAAACCCCCAAATAAACCCAATCTACAAGCCTTCGAATTTAGAATATGTGATTTGCGCCGATGGAAACCGTTGACGATTTTGTGCTGAGCCAAGGTCCTCCTGCGTATTGCCTGAGATCTCTTCTTATGCAATTGTCTCTAGCTTCTTGCAGCTCTCTCCGGTAGATGTGATCCATTCTGAATATGAGCCACATCCTTAATAATCTCCACCTTTACGAATATTCACCACCTTAGAAATCTGAACGCATAACCTCTGCTTTGTAGATGAGGACCTGCCTCCCTTCTAACACTTGGAGATGTAAACCAAGTCTAAGCCATGGTTGAACTTGACTTTGGTAACAGGAACTCCACCTAAATGAACACCTAGCTCCTTAAATGATCCTATAAACCACAATGCTACCTTGGCAGCCTCTCCCTCTGCCAAGTACTCCGATCCATTTGTAACCAACGCACCCTGAGACTGTACCCCGAACTTCCAATAATTAGGCCTTCCCACAACGTACCCCATTGCAAGCTTCCTGTCTTCCAAGCCCCCTGTTTAGTCTCCATCTACAAACCTCACAACTGACAGAATCCTCTATTGCCCGCGAAAGTACCCAACTGCACTGGCATAGGAACCCTTTGACACAACCCAAACATCATCGTTCATCTTTGAGTACTGAGCGGTAGATTGTTTACTTAGATTCACTAACGGTGTACCGATGACTAGTTTAACACTAACCATGCTAAGCTTCACCAACACCTGATCCCAAAAACCACATTGAGATAACTATAATCTCTATGTAGTTTTGTCCATATAGCCGCCCTAAGATTACACCAATCTTCCCGCAGCTACAAAGTCATCCTGAGATAATCCCAATCTCCCTGTAACTTTACTCTTGTGAATCTCTAACCCAAGAATAATCTTGGCAACACTCAACACCTTCATGTCAACTTCCATTTTCAAGAGAGTCCTTAATTGATTTACCTCCATCAGAACCTTTCCAACAATACGCACGTCATTCACATAAAACAACAGAATACCTGCCCACCTACATCCTATCTCCCTCTCCCCCTCTGTGAGCAACACAAACCCTCCTGTCTAATTCTTATACAGTACCTCCATCTCCTCCACCATGACTAGGGGTGAGCATAATTCGGGGAAACCAAAATTAATTAACCGAAATTAGTCGGTTCGGTTCGGTTCGGTTCGGTTAAGAACACAAGATCGGTCGATTCGGTTATGGTTTTACAAAGTTCAGTTAATCGGTTCGATTAAAAGGAATGCTAATTCAGTTAATAGAAATAACCAATTTAATAATTAATTAAAATTTAAATATAAATTAGTATATGTTAATTTGTTAATATGTTAATTAGTATATGGTAATTTGTTAATACGTTAATTAGTATATGATAATTTGGTAATATGTTAATTAGTATATGTTAATTTGTTAATATTTTAATTAGTATTTGGTAAAAAATCTACAATTATATTATTTTTTTATTAATTAATTTCAAATTAATTCGATTAACCGAATTATCTAAAAAGGTAATTCGGTAGGGCTCGGTTCGGTGAGGCCCTTTTATTCGGTTGGTTCAGTTAATTATTCTTAGTAACTAAAAATTTCGGTTAATTAACCAAATTTGGCTGAACCGACCTTTTGCTCACCCCTAACCATGACACCTGTCCACTTACTCTTCTCTTGGTCGTGCATTTCCTCTAGAAAGGTAGTAGGATCCTTCCTGATAGTAATGGTTGCATAAGACATCAGATCGTACCTGGCGGTGGCCTAATAGTGCCTTTGAGCCCATTGTGATCCCTCTGGTCTCCCGAGCTCGAACTCCTTGCATCATGACCAACGTCATCTCTACCTTGAGTCTGAAACTCCACCTACATCACAATCTCCTTTCTGCTCCATTTTATCCTGTGATACTGCAAGTTTCCTGAGTTAGAACTCCCTGCACTCCTACCCTAAGTCTCCAACTCCACCTGCACAATATGCTCATTGCTGTTATTGCAGCTTTCTGGCATCTGTTTCTTTTCATATACTTGAGTACGCTGTTCCATGACTTTAACAACTAAAACCATGTTTCCACCAATCGCCACCTTAATTGTAACACCCCAAACTCGCCAAGTGGGGCCTGAGGTTCTATGTGTTCCATTCACCTATCTCTAATACCATAAATACCATTCACGTAACGGAAAATAATTAAACTGTCTCAAATAAAATACCTGAGTTCTATTCTATTCAACCAAAAGGAGTATCCATCTATCCATATTACATCACCAGCATTTAAAAACATAAACTGTACATATTTCAGTATCTTACATTCACTCACTGATTACGTGCTTAAACTGCGTAATTAGGTACTTTAATTTATGCATTGGAACTTATATTTTTAATTAAATACCTAATTACTCTAAATATTTTAACACGATGTCCTAATTGTAATATTTGGGTTTTATTGAGCAATTTATGAATTTTTGGCATTTTTTTATTACAGAAAAATTATTGGGAGCTAAAACCAGCATCAATTTGTAATTCACACATAACTTTTCCGTCCGAGCTCCGATCGAGATTATTCGAAGTTTTGGAGAAAGATGAGAAGATTATCTACAAATTTTATGTTTTGAGCTTTGAGAGAAACAGGCTTCAAGAGGGTCAAGATTGGTCTCGTTCGCATAGAAAAACAACTAAGAAAAAAAAAAAAAAGAAATTTTTTTTTTTTTAAGATAGCCTTGATGTGACCCGGCCATGCAGCTGGGTCAGGTCTTTTTATGGGCGTAGGGCTTCCCCCTTTTTTGTTTTTTAATATAAAGCTTTTTTTTCTTCTTCATACCAGTAGCTTCCTCCTTCCCTTCCCTCTCTCACTCTTTCATTCTCTCTTTCTCCCTTTCTTCTCTGCCAGACCTGCTCCCCGCGCACCCCCTCCTTGCTTCCCTTCCCTTCTCCTAGTCTTCTCTCCTTCTCCTTCCTTTCAACTTCTCTTCCCTTTCCTTACCTTCTCCTTATCTTCTCTTATTTTATTTCTTGCTTTTCTTTCCCTTTTCACCTTGTTGCAACTCCTGCTCACGTTTTGAGAACCACCACTGCTAGCTGCTGCTCCTCCTCCTTCAACCCGAGGAGCTCCATCTTCCGGCTGCTATGTTGTGGCTGCTCTCGAGAAGCCTCTGCTGCTAATACGTGAAGGGGGTCAATTGCTACTCCATGTGTTGTGCTGAAATTGAACCCGAAGCCTCCCAGCTACGGCCAACCATTGCTGCTCCAGCCAATGCCCACGATCCTCCACGGCTGCTGCTGCTGAAGTTCTGCGCCACTGCCTCTCCTCCATCTTGGCTGCTGCCAAGAACTCCAGCTGAGACAACCAGCCATGGCTCTTGCTGCCATTGCCATGGCTTTTTTTTTCTCTCTCTCTCTCTCTCTCTCTCTCTCTCTCTCTCTCTCTCTCTCTCTATTGTTGCTCTTAAAAATTTAAATATTTATTATTAAGTTTCAGCAAATTTTCTATTCAGGTTTTGAACTTTTAATTTTGTTTGTTGGATTATTATTGCTAAAGTTTATTCATTTACTTTCTTTTCTTATTTATTGTTAGAAGTCAATTTTTATATATCATTTCACATCTCATAATCTCATATTCTCCATGTAAATCATTCAACCCAATTTCAAATATATTTCAATACAAATCATATGCCACACAAATTTCATCTGATATTTATATCATAATAAATTTTAGGTAAAATAACATACACCATTTTCACATATTTCTCATTCCATAATTTTCATAAAAAAACTATTATAATTTATTCCCCTTACCTGGCTTACTGAGATTTCATAAAAAAACACCTAATTTCTACGCCCTTCAGCGTTCACAATGCAAAAACCTGCAATTCACATTTTTTCAAAATTATTCAACACAACTCTCAGAATAACTTCCATTTAACACTTCCTACATCTCATATACTCCAAATTAACTTAAAAATCTTGGAATACACCACTTACCCTGATTTTGGGATAGTGCCCTGGAACCCCAAATTGAAAATTTGCTCCGCGTAGGTTGCATAGCTTCCCAGGAACCCCATGGTGCTTCCTAATCATCAATTTGGGCTATGAAGCTGGAATCAAGAAGGGAAGGAGGGAGCTTTGTGGGTTTGTAGAAGAGAGAGAGAGAGAGAGAGAGAGAGAGAGAGAGAGAGAGAGAGAGAAGATTTGTGTGGTTTAATGAAAAAATGCTCACATGATCTCCTTATACGCCCACTGCAAAGAAAACCGTCGTCAATTTTCTCTAACCCTTAGAAAATCTTCGTCGGTTTTCTATTTAACCGGCCCAGAAATTGCCATTTACCCTTTACTAATGATTATGCGTCAAAACTGCGTAATTGGGCATCTTAACCCGGGTTTTATGGTTTATATTTTTAATTAAATGTCCAAAATTGTCCAATATTTTAATAAAGTGCCAAAATCATCATTCTTGAACCTTATTGCACTATTTATGAAGTTTTGGTAATTTTTTGTTGCAGGAAAAATCTCGGAAACCAAAACCAACACCTGTTCGTATTTCATGCATAACTTTTCCGTCCGAGCTCCGATCGAGACAATTCAAATTTTTGAAGAAAGAGGAAAGGATTATCTACAACTTTTGCATTTTGAATTTTGTGAGAAATGGGCTTTAGAAGAGTCAGATTTGCGATGAACAGAGAACAAAAAAAAAAAGAAATATAACAATACGGGTCGGGTCGTGGCTTCACGGATCCTAGGGCAGCAGTCTACCTCTCCTATTTAATCCTCCCCTCTTCTCCTGTGCAATGTCTGCCTCCGGCACCCTTCTATCTCCCTCAAACTCTCCTCTCTTCTTCTCCTTTTCTTCTTCTTCTTCTTCTTCTTCTTCTTCTTCTTCTTCTTCTTCTTCTTCTTCTTCTTCTTCTTCTTCTCTTCTCTTTACTTTGATTTATTCTCGTCTTCTCGCTCTTTCTCTATTTCTATTTGTTTTCTTTTTCTTTCCCTAAGCTCTGCAAACCCGAGACTCACTCCCCCTTCTCTTCTTCCCCTTTCTCTTCTTGCTTTTCCCTTTGTTCTGTCTTTGTTCCTATTATTACTCTTCCCTAAACTCCTCTATTCTCTATCCCCTATTCTTTCCTCCTGTTGTCTTTTTTTTCTCTCACTCAGTTTTCTCCCGTACGATCCTTCTGTTCAAGCAAACAAGTAGCTCTGTCTTCCCCAGCCGGATCTGTTGCTGCAGCCAAGCAACCCGAGCACACCTCCACCCAACTCTAGTCGCGCATAGCTGATGCAGTCAACCATACCAGCAGACCCAAGAAGCTCTCTGTAACACCCCGACCCCGAGGGGCCTGGGATATTAACTTTTTACTACTCATTTACAGCGGAAGCAAAATAAACTCAATTTGATTTAAACCAGAGCGCTAATTATCCATATTACAATCATTTATTTCAAAAGAAGAATAATTACATAAGCATAAATATCCGACATCATACTAATATTTCTAAATAATCTTTATTTTTCTATCCCCACCCGTATGCTTGCTAAGCCTGATTTCCAACATGCTCTTCAGAGTTATCTGAAATAAAAATATGATTGGAGTGAGACGACGCTCAGTAAGTAAATAAGATTATTATTAGTGTGTAGCCAAAATGAGCTTTTAAATAATTTTGTAAAATGATATTTAATACTATAACTTCAAGACTGTTTTTAGAATAAATATAGATTTAAAAATTTCTGCATAAAACTTTTGTCATCAATTTCAACAGTAAATTTTTACAATCATATACTATAACTGCTAAATTAAACTTTTAACTTTAAAACTGTAAAAATATTTAATGATAAACATACATATACTTTTCCTTATACGTTTTCCTTAGATCGCCATTTAAGCACCAAAATGATCCTTTTCACGTAAACTTACATTTTTCCTTCAAATCATCAGTAATTTTGTACACGTAATTAAATATGTATAAACATATATTATAAAAACCACCCTTAGGCCTGTTTGCCGTAAGTCATGTTTACCCCCATGACTGGGTTGTGCGGTCCGAAGACTGGACTTAGCTGGCTGGCCGACCAAACTAAATCAACGTACGTAAACTTTAAGTGAGATTTTCCTTATTAAGTCCTGGTCCGGAATCAGGTGTGCACTCAGGAGAAATCCACTAACATAAATAACCACTCTGTAAACAGTGTGGGTGCACTCTGATCCGTATAAACTTTAAGCTGTGGTACCGAGCATCTATAACTTTGAACTTTCGTTGCCATAAGGGGTTTTAAAATCATCTTATTATAATTTATGCAATTTAAAATAATATCGTAAAAATCTCATCTTTTCTCATATTTACATAAAATTGTAATGTAGAAATAAACTCATGCCACACAATTTTTGTGTTAAAAATATATATAATTTTATTTTTGAATAGAAAGAAATGCTGGAAATTTACCCGAGGGGATTAGAACATTTCTTAACCCAAAAATAGATGCAAGTATATTAAAGATAGAACTGATATAATTAAATACGCGTAAAAATAAATTCATGGAAATTTAGTGGAACTAATTAACATAATTGAAATTTACTTATAAAATAAACTCGGGTATAAATTTTAAATAAAAAAAAACTCACATAATCAAAATTTACTTACCTTCTTCTTTTACCGTGTGCTACGAACACAAAAACTATCTTTAAGCAATGAGATCGGAAATAGTGGGTGAGTGAGAACTTACTCAAAATTCTCTCTCCACCACAAATTCTTTCACTCACTAATCATTCTCTTCCTTGGAAAATTGTTGTGAAAAATGAAGGTTGAGAGCTCCCTATTTATAGGAAAATTTTGGGGAAGAAATGAAATTTATAAAAGTATGGGGAGATGGGTAAAATTATAATTTTTAAAAATTAAAGAATAGGCAAGGTATGGGTTGAGTATGGGATGGGGATGGAGGCCATGTGGGAGTGCTTGCCACCATTCCCATTAAATAAATTTTTAATTAATCACTTACCTAATTAATTAATCAATTAGTTAATTAATTATTTTATTATTTTATTAATTTTCTTAATCATTATTATCATTGTTATTAATTTTGAACCATTTTTAGTATTTATTTATTTTATTATTTATTTTTGAATAAGAATTTAAATTTGAATTTTGAAAACTCATGTGGGCCCCACATGGTCTTGTGGGCCCCACACAATTTCGAGACCCGAATGGATCCTACGTAACTCGAATAACTCTTATACGATTTTATGCATCCTACATAGCTTTGAGACTTGTGTAAACCTCCATACGGCTTCGAAACTCATGTGGGCCCCACACAGTCTTGTGGGCCCCACATAGGATACCTATATTATTATTATTTTATCATATATTTCTTCAAATTATATCAGTTAAAACATTATTTTATGTACTCATTTACGTATATAAACAGTGTCTTGTGGCTCCGGGACTCATGTGGACCCCACATAGTCTTGTGGGCCCCACATATGATACCTATATTATTATCATCTTATTATGTATTTCTACAAATTATGTCTGTCAAAACACTATTTTATGTATATATACTTATTTACGTGTACAAACACTGTCTATCCTGTTTATCCTATGAAATTCCATTTTGACCAGGCCGACCTCCAGGGAGCGACTGAGCCGCAATGGTCTCTGAGCACTCGCTAAGACAAGGTCTTTCTTAGGCATCAAGCATGGAATCAAGGATCCTACAGAAAAACACTTCTGTATTGATATTAACTTAATGACTATTTTTATTATTTTATTATTATTGTACTTTAATCATATATATATATATATATATATATATATATATTTGGGTCATCACACTCTCTGCACCCCGTGAAGCTCTCCGGCCACCCCCTGCAGCTCTCTCCTCTGTTTCTTGAGCACAACAACTACATTCTCAGCTCTCTGCTGCAACATCCTTGTTCCCCTCGGCCATCAACAACAACCATTCCCCAGATGACCACCGCAGCACCACCAGTCCATAGCCGGCGACACAGCCACCTGAGAGTCTCCTCTGCAAACAGCCAGCCTCCTACTCTGTTTTGTTTTTTTTTCTCTCTCTCTCTCTCCGCTCTCTCTCTCTCTCTCTCTCTCACATTTTTTTTATTATTATTTTTTATTCGGATATTATTGTTTTTTATTTAAAGTCAGTTAACTTGGATTTTTTTTTGAATGTCTTATTATTACTGCTCTTGTTAAGTGACTATTGTTATTTTTTTTTAATTACTCTTTTATTGAGGTTTATAGAAGGATTTTAATTTTGAATGTTAGGGTCGCGGTTTATTTATTTAGTTTCTCAATTAATTTTGAGGTAGATTTAACCAGTGCTTCAATTTATTTAATTATTCCGATGATGTTTGGTTGGGTTCTAAAAAAAAAAAGAAAAAAAGAAAGGTTTTATTGTGTTTCGTTATTATTTAAATTTAGATCTTTGTTTGTGTCTTGTTATTTCGGTTCGAGTTCTTAACTCGTATTAAAAGTTTAGTATTTAGTCAGTGTCTAAATTGTGATTTTGGTTCATAATTTTTGGTTTATGTTGCAGATTTGATTTTTATTGCGTGTGTGTGTGTTTGATTGAGTTTCCATTGCATGTTTTAATTCCTTATTTGTAGTTGCCATATTTTATAATGCATGTTTAGGTATTTCCTTAAGTAGACTAGGATTTCCATACTTGTTTTTTTAATTTAGTGAATGCTAGTTTTAGGGTTTTTAAATTTCATGCCATTTAATTCATCAGAAGTAAAATTGAACAACCTTGAAACTTTGAATCTGAACTGAGTTCAGTAACCTTTTTGTTTTCGATTGGAGAAACGTAAAATCTGAAATTAAACGCATTCCCTGAGGAGACGATCTAGCCCTTGGGCTTAATATTACACGACGTAACTCCTATACTTGGGATAGTTTTCGAGCTGCTCATTTTTCGAGTGAGTCAACTAACCCATGGTAAAACTCCGAAACCGTCGCTGGTTTTCTTCCTCCTTCAGAAAACCATCACCGATTTTCTATTCCCTCCAAAAAACTGTCGCTGGTTTTCTCCTTTTCTAGCCAAAAACCTCCTTTTCTCATTTATTTTTATTATTTTATTTTCCTGTGTCTCTACACCTGGGTCTTTTCCCCTATTCTGACATCTCTACACTTCTCTGTAGGCTCAACTCTGCTACGGTGGCTTTATCCATTAGCTCTAAGAAGTTCTGCACTTGCAGAACTGCCACCTGCTCGTGGATTCTCTGTTTGAGGTCTCTTTCGAACCTCCTCACCTTTTGGTATTCAACTGTGACCATGAAGGGAGCAAAGAGAGAAAGCTCCATGAACCTAGCAGCATACTACTGAACAGTGAGGTGCGCCTTAGTCAGGTTGAAAAATTCCTCCGCCTTCGCATTCTTGGTGATGGCGGAGAAATACCGTTTGTAGAAGACCTCCTTAAAATGACCCCAGGTCATCACCATGGGTACTGCCCGCTGCTCTTCCAACAACTTTACCACCAGCCACCCTTGCTCAGCCTCTCCTGTCAACTTAAAGGTGGCAAATAAAACCTTCTATTCTTCAGTTTAACCCATCACCGTCAATATTTTCTCCATCTCTTGCACCCAACTATCAGCCATGATTGGGTCGGCACCCCCCTCAAAAGTAGAGGGTTTTGAGGCGAGTAAATTGTTCAATCAAACAACCCTGACTCACAGGTGGGCAGTTTGATCCCTCGGGGTCCCGTCTAATTTCTTCTTTGACCTATCAAGCAAACCCTTGCAGCACTCTGGAGGTTTCAATCTCATCCCCGCTGGAAGCCCCTAAATATTTATCCCTTTCGGCGTCCATGTCTTTACCTCTAGGATCCATCCTGAAGATAGCACAAAGGCAAATTTAGAATTTCCATATTTTAACATCACTAGTATAGTTATAAACCAAAGGAATCAGTTTAACATTTAAATCCATAATTTAAACATCAAACGCCCAATTGATCTCAATCATCTAATCACAACTCCTAAGTTACCAAAATTCTCTTCAAGGGGCTTATTCCTATAAATCAACCAACCTAACCTTCAAGTTCTACTTTCAAGTTCTGGTCTCTCTACTTGGAAACATCACCGTGAATGGATTTACCGTAGTTTTCAAAAACCATCGACTGATTTAGAAAATCCCAAAAGTCCGTCAAGAGATTTCTGCCTCCAAGCTATGAAACAAAACTCAAATTCCTATCAATATATTAATCTACACATTCCTATTCTCATCCTAACTTGAACCTACACTTTAGTATTTATCTGCCCTAGAGTCTGTAGAACCTTACAACCTAAAGCTCTGACACCACTTTGTAATGCCCCGAACCCACCAAGTGGGGCTCGGGGGTACTATGTGTTCCATTCACGTATCTCTAATACCATAAATACCAGTCACGCAGCGAAAAATAATTAAACTACCTCAAATAAAATACTAGAGTTCTATTCTATTCAACCAAAAGGAGTATCCATCTATCCATATTACATCACCCGCATTTAAAAACATAAATTGTACATATTTCAGTATCTTACATTCATTCATATTCACAAAAAACTAAACCCCTCCTTGGAGCTGCTAAGCTCGATCACCAGATGGTCCTGAAAAATTAATAATTCACTGGGGTGAGACACTTCTTAGTAAGGATGGAATAAATTATAACAGTGTGTGGCGGATGAGTTTTAGAGTATACAAAATATAGTCATTTGTTAATCACAACAGTTGACAGAACACATGCAAACTGTACTCACACGTATGTAACCATTATTTATCAGTGAAAGTTCCCAAGGGTTAGGGAGATTACACGCCCATACATATAACTCCCCTTTGCTCTGATACCGTTTGTAACTTTACCCCTTTTATATTTGGGAGTGGTTACAACTGATACTTATCAGGGCACTCACCTTACTCAGTAAGCCCTCGAGCGGAGAGTTTTACTTCACCACGATCATTTAAGCATTTAAATTCACATACCATTATTCACACACATTCAACATCAATTATGCCACAAATTCTAACTACACAACGCACAGTACATCCACACAGGATACATTGCACCTCATTCACATCCACACAGGATACATTACACATCATTCACATCCACACATGATACATTACACTTCATTCACATCCACATAGTACATTGCACAAGTAATTCACAACCGACATTCACTGATACCCTTTCATGTTCTTACTTCACACACTTCACAATCACAACACACACACAACCCTATTCATAGTAAATCGGTAAAACGAACTCCTTATTCCACTACCAACGTTTTACCCCTTTATATAAATGACCATTTAACAACCTCTTCATATCACTGCCAACGTTATATGACGATTTATATCAAGTACTATATAACGACCTCCTTATATCACTGCCAACGTTATATCGCAATTTACATGAACAACAGTACAATACCATAACATATCAGTGCATTCACCACAGTATTCATTCATCTAGATCAATGCATTCACCACAGTATTCATTCATCCAGACACATCAATGCATTCACCACAGTATTTATTCATCTAGACACATCAATGCATTTACCACACTATTCACAACCAGTTAATTATAAAGAGTTATTCTCATGCCACACGATTTGAATATCAACCCTACTGTTATTTACTATAATTAAATAATGTATCCTACTTACATTGATTTTTCCCCAAATATGGATTATATTCAAAACCATCATTTTCAAAGGCCTAATCCATTCATAAAATCATACATATATAAATGGGTTCGTATACTAGAAATTAACCGCTCAAGTTTAATAAAAAGTTGGTATAATTTATTCTCCTTACCTATTTCCTAGAGCTATGCCAGCAGGGATCCTAAAATTGTGCCTGTGGTGTTCATACAATCTTGTACTCAAATATCCTAACTCAATCAGCTCAACCCCAGAATATTTATTATTTAACATTTCCTAGGCCCACCCACTCCCAATAATTGATTTTAACATTAAAACCATTCACGTTAGTTTATTGAAAATAGGAGATGTTCAAACCATTCACGTTAGTTTTCCCAAAAAAAAAACGTATAAAAGTCAAAACAACCATTTCCATATACCCGATTTGTTCAGAAAATCATATATACTGTTTTTGTAAACATAAATTGCAATTTAATCGGTCCATATTTCATAAATAACTGCCAAACTATAATCCCCTTACTTGTTCCTCAAGAAAATTCCTAAACCACGAAAACCTAACCACACGAATTCGTCGAAGATCGACGGCCTACATGCTAGGAGAAGGGAGGGAGGAACGGAGAGCACTTGCAAAGAGTCCCTGGGGCTATAGAGAGAGAGAGAGAGAGAGAGAGAGAGAGAGAGAGAGAGAGAGAGAGAGAGTCGTGAGAATTATGAAAAATAAACATAACTTAGCCCTTAAATAAGCAGGCCCACAGGAAGATTGTCGACGGTTTTTCTAGGCTTGACAAAATCATCGACGGTTTGGCCCTTAAACAGCTCTCAGTAATTTACCTACAGGAAAACTGTTGATGGTTTTTCTAATCCTCACAAAACTAGCGACGGTTTAGTCCTAGCCAATGTAATTTTCATCTTTTTCCTTTTCCTTTCTTTTTTCTTTTATTTATTTCTTTATTTTTTTGGTCCGGGTTACTACATTCTTCCCTCCTTACAAAAATTTCATCCTTGAAATTTACTAACTAATTTCCATCACATGCACTGAATGATTACTAATCTGTTGATCTGACTTTAGGAAGAGCCAACGACCACCCACATAGCATCCCCATCTCAAATTATTAATTATCCTCACTTATGGCGGAGGAATACAGTGGTTACACATGCTATCTCAGGAGATTACAATACCCATTCAAAACTCTCCCAAAGACCAACCATATACTATAATAGTAAACAACCGATAAAGCTAAACAAACCTACTCTAAGCAACCTTTATACAAAACCAACACTTACTTACTATTCTACTTACCTATCTAGCATTGAGCCTCTCTGAATAGCTATGGATACTTCTGACATATCTCCATCTCTAACTCCCGTGATGCTTCCTCCACTGCATGATTTCACCAAAGTACCTTTACTAGTGGAATCCTTTTAGTAAGTAGCTTCTGCTCCTTATGGTCTATAATCTGAACTGGTATCTCATCATATGCCAAAGTGTCTCTGAGCTCCAAAGACTCGTAACTGATCACATGTGAAGGATCCATAACGTACTTCCTTAGCATGGACACATGGAACATGTTGTGAATCCTAGACAGTGCTGGGGGTAATGTTACCCTGTACGCCACCGGACCAACTCTTTCCTGAATCTCGAATGGCCTGATGTATCTAGGGCTTAGCTTCCTATTTTATCCAAATCTCATTACCCCTTTCATCAGAGCAAACCTAAAAAATATCACATCACCTATCTCAAACTCCAACTCTCACCGGCATATATCCGCATAGCTTTTCCCCCAACTCTGTGCTATCTTAATTCTTTCCCTGATAAGATGGACCTTCTTAGAGGTCTGCTGAACAAGCTCCAACCCAAAAATCTGCCGCTCACCAACCTCGTCCCAGTACAACGAAGATCGGCCTCCGACCATACAGTACTTCATACGGTGCTATCCTGATACTGGCTTGATTACTGTTATTTTATGCAAACTCAACTAACGACAGATATTTAATCCAACTACCCCTGAAGTCTAGTACACATGCCCGCAGCATATCCTTTAGGATCTGAATGGTTCTCTTTGACTGACCGTCGGATTGTGGGTGAAAAGCAGTACTGAAAGTGAGTTGAGATCCCAATGCTTCCAGTAGACTCATCCAAAATCAGGAAGTAAACCGCGAGTCCCTATTTGAAACAATGTACACAGACACTGTAACACTGCAACCCCGAAGGGCTTGGGATATTAACTTTTTACTACTGATTTACAGTGGAAGCAAATAAACTCAATTATTATTAAACCAGAGCACTAATCATCCATATTACAATCATTTATTTCAAAAGAAAAAAAATTATATAAGCATAAATATCTGGCATCATACTAATATTTCTAAAAAATCTTTATTTTTCTATCCCCACCCACATGCTTGCTAAGTCTGATTTTCGACATGCCCTTCAGAGTTATCTGAAATAAAAATATGATTGGAGTGAGACGACGCTTAGTAAGTAAATAAGATTATTATTAGTGTATGGCCAAAATGAGTTTTTTTTTCAAAATTTCGTAAAATAATATTTAATATCATAACTTCAAAACTGTCTCTAGAATAAATATAAATTTTAAAATTTCTGCATAAAACTTTTGTCATCAATTACAACAGTAAAATTTTATATTCATATACTATAACTGTTAAATTAAACTTTTAACTTTAAAACTATAAAAATAGTTAATGATAAACATATATATATTTTTCCTTATATGTTTTCCTTAAATCGTCATTTAAGCACCAAAATGATCATTTTCATGTAAACTTACACTTTTCCTTCAAATCATTAGTAACTTTGTACACGTAATTAAATATATATAAACATATATTGTAAAAACCACCCTTAGGCCTGTTTGCCGTAAGTCATGTTTACCCTTAGCTGGTTGGCCAACCAAACTAAATCAACGTACGTAAACTTTAAGTAAGATTTTCCTTATTAAGTCGTGGTCCGGAACCAGGTGTGCACTCAAGAGAAATTCACTAACATAAATAACCACTCTGTAAACAGTGTGGGTGCACTCTGATCCATATAAACTTTAAGCTGTGGTACCAAACATCTGTAACTTTGAACTTTCATTGCCATAAGGGGTTTTAAAATCATCTTATTATAATTTATGCAATTTAAAATAATATCGTGAAAATCTCATCTTTACTCATATTTTCATAAAAAATGCAACGTAAAAATAAACTCATGCCACACAATTTTTGTGTTAAAAATATATATATAATTTTATTTTTGAATAGAAATAAATGCTGAAAATTTACCCGAGTGGATTGGAACATTTCTTAACCCAAAAATAGATGCAAGTATACTAAAGATAGAACTGGTATAATTAAATATGCGTAAAAATAAACTCATGGAAATTTTGTGGAACTAATTAACATAATTGAAATTTACTTATAAAATAAACTCGGGTATGAATTTTAAATAAAAAAAACTAACATAATCAAAATTTACTTACCTTTTTCCTTACGAACACTATAACTATCTCTAAGAAATGAGATCGGAAAGAGTGGGTGATTGAGAACTTATTCAAAAATTCTCTCTCTACCACAAATTCTTTCACTCACTAATCCTTCTCTTCCTTGAAAAATTGTTGTGAAAAATGAAAGTTGAGAGCTTCCTATTTATAAGAAAATTTTGGGGAAGAAATGAAATTTATAAAAGTGTGGGGAGATTGGTGAAATTATAATTTTTTAAAATTAAAGAATGGGCAAGGGATGGGTAAGGTATGGGTTGAGTATGGGATGGGGATGGAGGCCATGTGGGAGTGCTTGCCACCATTCCCATTAAATAAATTTTTAATTAACTACTTACCTAATTAATCAATCAATTAGTTAATTAATTATTTTATTATTTTTCTTAATCATTATAATCATTATTATTATCATTGTTATTACTTTTAAACTATTTTTAGTATTTATTTATTTTATTATTTATTTTTGAATAAAAATTAAATTTAAATTTTGAAAACTCATGTGGGTCCCACAGGGTCTTGTGGGCCCCACACAACTTCGAGATCCAAATGGATCCTACGTAACTCCAATAATCCTGATACGATTTTATGAGCCCTACACAGTTTCGAAACTCGTGTAAACCTCCACACGGCTTCGGGACTCATGTGGGCCTCATATAATCTTGTGGGCCCCGCATAGGATACCTATATTATTATTATTTTATCATATATTTCTGTAAATTATGTCAGTCAAAACATTATTTTATGTACTTATTTACGTGTACAAACAGTGTCTATCCTGTTTATCCTATGAAATTCTATTTTGACCAGGTCGACCTCCAGGGAGCGACTGAACCACAATGGTCTCTGAGCACTCGCTAAGACAAGGTCTTTCTTAGGCATCAAACATGGAATCAAGGATCCTACAGAAAAACACTTCTGTATTGATGTTAACTTAATGACCATTTTTATTATTCTATTATTATTGTGCTTTAATCATATATATATATATATATATATATATTTGGGTCATCACAGGCACCCTGTGCAATTTGACTATCTTTTGCACATAGAGTTCTGCCAGCCTATTCATGAAATAACTGACTTTAACCGGAATGAAATGGGTAGTCTTTGTCAATTTGTTAACAACTAACCAAATAACATTTTGTGCATGAAGTGCCAATGGCAATCCCGTGACAAAGTACATGGAAATGTGCTCCCACTTCTACTTAGGAATGAGAAATGGTTGCAACGGTCCTGTTGGCCTTTGGGGCTTGGCCTTCACCTATTGACACGTCAGACACTACTCTACAAAACGGGTGATCTCTCTTTTCATGTTAGACCACCAGAAAGATTCCCGCAGATCCTTGTAAATATTTGTGCTCCCTGGATGCACTGTATATAGAGAGCAATGGCCTATTCCAAGATTGTTCGTTTAATCTTAGCGTCATTTGGTACGCATATCCTGGCGTGAATTCTCAACACCTTGTCGTCTGAGACATTGAAATCTGCCTTTAACCCATCATGTACTCCATTCACAATCTCTACCAGCTTTGCGTCTTTCGTTTGAGCTGTCTTGATCCTTTCTCGTAAGATCAGTTGCACTACCAGGCTAGTAATGAACGCCTGAAGATTTTTTTCCACTAACTCCACACCCAACTTTTCTAGGTCCATCCTGATCCGATGCTGAACTACAACTATTGAGACTAACGTACCCACTGACTTCTGACTCAAAGAATCAGCTACCATAGTCTTTCCTGTGTGGTAACTGATGATACAGTCGTAATCCTTTATCAACTCAAGCCATCTCTACTGCCTCATGTTCAACTCCTTCTGAGTAAAATAGTACTTAAAACTATTGTGATAAGTAAAAATCTCACACCTTTCACCGTACAAGTAGTGCCTCCACATATTTAATGCATAAACTACTGTTACCAATTCCATATCGTACATCGAATAGTTCTTCTTGTACTCCTTGAGTTGGCAAGAAGCGTACACAATAACCTTTCCCTGCTGCACTAAGACACACCCAAACCCCTTCTTATATGCGTCACTTTAGATCACAAATCCACCATCTTCTAATGGAATGGTCAACATTGGGGCAGTAACTAGTCGCTACTTCAGTTCCTGAAAACTCTACTTGCACTCACCAGTCCACTCGAACTTCATGTTCTTCCTTGTGAGTTGTGTTAGCGGACCTGATAGTCTAGAAAATCCCGTTATAAACTGGCGGTAATATCCTGCCAGACCCAAGAAACTTCTAACCTCATGCACGTTCTTTGGTCTCGTCTAATCAACTACCGCTTCTATTTTGCTCGGGTCCACTAAAACACCTTCTCTGGACACTACATGTCCCAGAAATGCCATTTGCTCCAACAAAAATTCGCATTTCTTGAATTTAGAAAACAATTTTTTCCCTTTAAGTACCTGAAGTACCAATCTCAAATGACTTGCATGCTCCTCAAGACTCCTTGAATAAACCAGGATGTCATTGATGAATACAATCAAGAACTGATCTAAGTACTCACTGAATACCCTGTTCATCAGGTCCATGAATGCCGTAGGAGCATTGGTCAATTCGAAAGGCATAACTAGAAATTTGTAGTGGCCATACCTAGTGCAGAAAGTCGTCTTGGGTACATCCTCTGATTTAACCCTCACCTGATGATACCTAGATCACATATCGATCTAGGAGAAGACCTTTGTGCCCTGTAATTGGTTGAACAGATCATCAATTCGGGGTAACGGCCAAGATCTTTTTGATTTCCCAAATTCAATTCTCCTCAAGGACCGAGTCAATACTTCCCATGAAGGTAGGAGGCTTTAGGTGAGTGAATTGCTTGATAGAACCTCCCAGCTCAGCAGTGGGACGATCCTGCCCTCGAGAACTCCGCATAACCTCGGCCATAAACTGCTAGGCAAAATCCTAAAGCGCCACCATAAAATCACTACCACCCTCATCGGTAGCCCCCTCATCACTACTCCCTTCGGTGATAGCATTACTGTCCCTGGGATCCATCCTGAAGATAGAACCAAAACAAATTTAGAATTCTAATATGCTAACATGTCTGGTGCAATTATAACACTAAAATGCTCACTTTAAATAAATTCCAAATTCCAAATTCCAAATTCCAAACTAAATCTTCTCCCCTAATTTACGACATACTCTGCCAATTTCATATTCTCGTTCTAGTTTTCAAGTTCTTGTTGCTCCGCTCGGAAACAAAACCATAAATGGATTTTCGTGGTTTTCTAAACCCATCGACTGATTCAGAAAAACACAGAAGTCCGTCTAGGGATTCTGTCTCCACGCTTATGAAGCAAAACTCAACATTCCTATTCTACCCATTCCTATCCTCGTCCTACTTGAACCTATACTCTCGTAAGATCATCCAACATAGTCTACATAACCTAGCAACGTAGGCTCTGATATCACTTGTAACGACCCAAAAATTTAATTTCTAAAAATATAAAAATGCTTTTTGATACCACCTATATATATATATATTGCAACCCGCCCTAACCAGGGAATCCCGGGTGCACATGTCATTACTGGAATTAAAAACCATATAACAGAAAATGCTAAAACATCAAAATACTTTACCGGAATTCTAATTATTCCCAAATAAATATATAAAACTACCCGTTTATATGATACAACCCAACAAAATAACAAAATGTAACAGCTGGTGGCTCATAAGCCCTTTCTATCAGCCCCAAAAGTCTAATCCCTGCTCGGTAGTAAGCTAGGCATGGTTCCTTGAAGGACTTGAAAAATGATTTGTATAATGGGGTGAGACACTTCTCAGTAAGACAGATTATATTATTATTAGTGTGTGGCTAGCATGAGTTCCCATGTGAATATAAAACTTTCATTATTTAACCGTATATGAAATGACATTTTAAAACTATATTGCACTATATATCTAAAAATACATAATTTCAAAACAATAAACTGTCGGCTTAATATAGCCCATTTTATAGCAAATTTTCCCATATATGCATAAAAGATACAACTTGGACTGTTGAACTAGCGTCGTCACGCTTTCACATACTCATACGACATGCTTCCTCCCATGACGGGTTATGCGGCCCGAAGGCTGGACTCAGCATATGACCGGCTGACCATAGCTGAATCAAAAAAGGTAGTAAGTACGATTATGCCTCCCCTTAAACTGGAATTGCAAGGAGAAGGGTCACTCGAAACTGCTTCGGATGGGCCCCCGGAACTGCCTCGGGGTAGTATTGTACCCAATTCTCCGATCGACTATCTCGTATCACACTTCCATCCCTGTGTGATTTCATTCACTGCCAAGTCATAGCTACGATACCATGCTCACAATATAACATCTCCTATCCATAGGGTTCTTAGATCATATATGACAATTTACGCAATAAAAACTGTATAAAACGTAAGTTGTTCATAATCCTGTAAAATATTTGTCATTTTTCATCTCGGTATAAAATCGGCATATAAAATCTCGACATCTAGCCATCATATCAAATCTTGGCTTATAGCCATCACATCACATTTCGGCTTTTAGCCGTCACATCATACTGTATAATATCAGTTAAAACATTTTGTTCAAATATGCCATTTAAAAACTGTTCTTATGCTACACAATTTTTATCTAATAAACCATAAATAAAATAAACTGATTAGGAAATATACAAGTTGCTGAAAACAGGGGTATGAGCATCTCCAGGGTTTTATTTAACTCAAACTACGTATTTTATTGAAAATAGGAGATGCTCAAACCATTCACGTTAGTTTTCCCCAAAAAAGTATAAAAGTCAAAACAACGATTTCCATATACCCGATTAGTTTAGAAAATCATATATACTATTTTTGTAAATATAAATTGCAATTTAATTGGTCCATATTTCAAAAGTAACTGACATAATATAATCTCTTTACCTGATCCTGAAGAAAATGACTAAAACCTTCAAAACTATGAAACCTAATGGCATGAATCCACCAAGGATCGATGGCCTATGTGCCAGGAGAATGGAGAGAGGATTAGAGAGCACTTGCAGAGAGTCCCCGAGGCTAGAGAGAGAAAGAGAGAAAGAGGGTCTCCAAAAACCCTAAGTAGAGAGAGAGAGTTGTGAGAATTATGAAAAATAAAACATAACTTAGCCCCTAAGTAAGCATGCCCGCAGGAAAACTGTCGACGTTTTTTCTGGGCTTGACAAAACTATCGACGATTTGGCCTTTAAACAGCTCTCAATAGTTTACTTGCAGGAAAACTGTTGATAATTTTTATGATCCTCACAAAACCGGCGATGGTTTGGTCTTGGCCAAACCTATTTTCCTCTTTTTTCTTTTCCTTTCTATTTTCTTTTATTTATTTATTTATTTTCTTGGTTCGTGTTACTACAGAGCAACACTTGGGTTTTCACTATGATCAATGTCAAAGCTTACAACTTTGAAGCTTAATCCCATCTAGAGCTACATAATGATGTTTATATAACCATCTAATGCCTATAGAAGAGTTCTAGTAAAACTAGACTACATCTATAGTGATCCCCTGGAGGTAAAACCCCCAGATAAGCTCAATCTAGAAGCCCCCAAATTCAAAATACGTGATTTGTGTCGACAAAAACTATTGACAGTTTGACTAAATCGTTGACAATTTTGTGCTGAGTCAAGGTCCTCCTGCATATTGCCTGAAACCTCTTCTCATGCAATTATCCTTCTCTTCATGTAACTCTCTCCGGTACATGTGATCCGCTCTGAATGTGAGCCACATCCCCAACACTCGCCTAGAGTTATGAACCATTGAATCTGATACCATTTGTTAGCCTGGGTAGACTTAATGTACATGAGTGGGTACCAATTTGATCCAAAAGTTTAAGCCTTTCAGGTCTTGGGTTCAACCATGTATATAAGTACCCATCTTTCATTATATATATATTTTTAATGCGAAACAAATTTACAATTGAAGTTCTCAACAACATTCTAGAAAGAATCCAACTTTAAATAGGGGCAAAATAGTCTACACAATAAAATAAATATTTTATTCCTCTCTGCACATTTTTATTATATGGAGATATAAATGATCGTTCTACTTTTAAGTATATATATTTGGGAAACCAAATGCAACGTTTAGATTTTTTTTGGAGGACATCTTTGCCAAATGTGTGGCCTTAAGTACAATGAAAAAGAAATTTGTAGGGTCCAAAGTTATGCCACAGAAAAAATAGGTGGCATCAAAAACCATCTACAATAATGTGTGTAAACATAAAATTTAAATGAAATTACATTTTTATTAGGAAAATTTCTTTCAAGCATATATTCATTAGTTATTCATTTGTTGGTTGAACATATTTTGATTTATGATGTGGTACGCTCTTTTTATTTTTGGTTAATTAGAAGCTCATACAGGCCTAGGCTATATATGAGAAATGGCTCACCTCTTATTCTATTAACATTCCTTCCATTCTCAATGTCGATGCTAGATTCTGTTTGAGTCGTCAATGAAGGGAAAGGTCATCCCCTAATGAAAAGAGTTGAAGAAAAGGGGGGGGGGGTATAAGGAAAATACAAAAATTCACATGATACAGAGTCGCCACCTTATTTTTTGAAAATTAGGGAAAAATAAAGAAAAACTCTAAAAAATTCCATGAAAACCAAAGATTAGTTTTGGGAGTACATTTGTATATAGGAAAGGTGACTGACTATTAATCTCAATAATAGTTAGTCAACCAACATTGCTATTGACAACTATTCATAGAATAGTTACTGCAATTTATGTATTTGTGCCTTCAAAAGAAAAGAAAAGATACCCTAATTGAAGCTACACACATTCCCTTACTTCTCCATCATTTCTACCTTACTCTCCCACTGTATTTGTGCCCAAAGACGGCCTTGCATGGTCTATTTATAGACCATGGAAAAAGAGAGGGTAAAATTGAATTTTGAAATTCAAAATTCAAATACCAACCACCAATGGCTAGTGTCTTGATCATTGTAGGACACGTGTTAATGGGTAGAACACATTGTATAATTGAGACAACCATCCAATCATAAAGAAACTTTAAAATTCAAAGTACAATTGGGTCAGTCGACCGCCCTTGAAGGGCCAATTGACCACCCATCGGGCTGGTGCCAACTTCTTCATGTGTGTGTGTGGGGAAAAGGTGGGTAAGGGGTTGGTCGACTTCCCAGTGAAAATTTTTAATTTCTCTTTATTTTATCTTGAAATTTAATTTTTTTCAATTGGGTTATCATTTGTTTGGTCAAAAAATAACTATAAATAGTTGACATAAACAAAATTTTCATGCAAACTTGTTTTTGAGGCTAATTAATTAGTCTTGAGTTTGTTTATGCATTAGTGGGGGTTTACCTTTCCGAGGTATGCATGGTGACTTTGCAACTAATTAGTCCCTTGAAAACTCCATGTGGGGTAATGTACATGGTTTAACTTTTCAAACATGAGTACTATTTTTTTTTTCAAAGTCATATAATGTTTTTTAGGGGTATTGTAGTAAATTTAATTAGGTAGTTGATCATTATTTGCATGTTAAGTCGATAAGGAGTGGAATCTTATTGCTGTATGGTAGAAAGGTAAGCTCTGCCTTGTAGACTGTAAGTTAAAGTCAGAAGAAAGTGAGTTTGTAAAAATGGTCCACCTTTAGGTTCTTCTTTCTATACATTTCTTTTCTTATATTAGGAGATGATTGTGAGTTTTTCATAATTTTGAGAAAAGGGGTGATAATCTCTCTTGTTGTATTTTTCTTTACACTTTATGCTAGTATTTGGAAGCATGGATTTCTGAGTATGGATTTGAATTTGTGTGGATTAATTTGGAAGAAACTCAATATAATTTTATACTATATTTAGTCCAGATCCACATGAATCTAAATCGAAGATTTGAATGTCATGCCCCCAAATAAATGGCAATAGTAATTTAACTCTTGTTACACTGGCTTGCGCCTAAGATTAATCCGAAACCACTAAAATTTCTTTTATTTTTTATTATGAGCAGGAGCATACCTTAAAGGCAGGCAAAGTATTTTATAGTTGGCTGAAACTAGGTTGATGATTTGATTGGCTTTGTCATTGTATCTAATTATAGTTAATTGAAAATTTATTTCCTACAACCCAATTTAATTAGCAATGTATTTGATCAAAGAGTAGAGAGATTAAACTAAAATTTATAAATAAATATACTTATGATAATTTCACCTTTTAAAAAAATTATTTGTCTAAATGTGCAATTGATTAACTTGTTTGCATTTGGGATATGAAAGAAAATTTTCTATCTAAACCACTAGCAATTTAAAACTGCTCTTAATTTGTAAGGCCAGTTATGTTAAGAATATAAGCAAAATGAAACTTCATCATACAAGAAGTCATCCAACATCATATACGGATAAATATAGTATTAATTCTTTATTGGTGGCAATTGTGTGCTCTGGATGCCTTATTGGTGCTTTTTAGTTCATTTTTCAACAAGGTTTAAAACACACGCATCGACGTCGAATCCCTTGACAATCGCCGCTCTTGAAACCTTCAGATTCGCACACTGCGGCACAATTTCTATCGACCAGACATAAACCCTTGAACCTTTTGCTCTTTGCATGACACTCTCTAGTTGCATTGGTGCGTGCCCCATTATTCTCTATAATCACATAAAAGAAAGCATAACAATCAATATAATAATTGATCTATTTTGAATTGTCCAAATTGGACGCATATACACCAACACACACAAATACTTTGTCTTTTTATAACAACAAATTAATAATGCTAAATAATAGCTATGTACTAGCTAGAAACCCTTTGAAAGGACATGTATGCACTTAGTTTCTATTTGAGAGTGTCATAAATTTAGATTTATAAAGATTTTGATAAACTTTAATATAATTTTTTATTTCATTTTCATCCAAATTTATAGAAATTCAAATCTAAGGTTGATCTAAATATGGGCTTAGTGTAAATTCCAACTACAAAAATTATGTCATTAGTTATTGAATATAAAGAAATTATATATAGTGACAATAGGCCCAGAGATATGCATAATTCCTTTCAAAAGGTATCATACACGTGAATTAGTTTGCACATGCAATTAGATTTTTTAATTTTTTTTTTTAGGAAAACAACAAACAAGAACAATAGCAACAATAGAAATAGTAGAATATTCTTGATGGATAATGATCTATGTTGATTTTTTATGAACTCTTTAAATATATTAATTTTGCAATATTAGCAATATTGATTAGTTTATCGTGGAGCACCATAGTTTGCCATTTCAAACTTTCGATGTAGAGAAGGGTGCAGTTATTGTGATTTTTTATGCAAATATTTTCTCAAACTTTTGAGAGCATAGATTTTGGACCTTAGATTTAAATTTGGGTGGATTTGAATAAATTTCAAAATAATTTTATATTACATTTTATTCAAATCCAATACAAATTTAAATTTAAGACCTTTTCTAAATATGAGGTCTACGACTTTAGACACACAACTAGTACTATCCTCTCCCCACCAACCTCCCACTCACACACAAATATAGATAGAGAGAGACTGAGAGACTAACCTGAAGCCAAAAGAAGGACAACGAGCAACATAAGGACTAAGAATCTTCTTTCCATGATTGTAACTACTGATTTTATTGTTCGTCCTTAATGTATCACACGATGATTTTTTGAAATAGAAGAGTGCACCTTTATAGTTCATAAATGGGGCTAACATGTCAACTTCAAATCTTTAAACATTGCACTTTATTAAAACTGGAAATGAGTTAGTGTGAATGTAATAAAAATAATAATCTCTCTCCCTCTCTCTCTCTCCCTTCGAATTGATTACATCTTCTTTAAGAAGACCAAAATAAAAGTTATCATTAATGTTTGAATACCTAGTTTAATCAATAAAAAGTAGTCTTTAATGCTTTGTCAGTAAATTTGGCATGAGTTAGTGCCATATAGTACACATTAAATTACCATCCTTTTTCCCCTATTTTTTTTGTTTTGAATTAATCATATCCTCTTTGAAGAGAAAAAAGAAGAAGAAGAGAAGAAACGCTAATAAATGGTTTGGACCTTATTTGATCAATGAAAAGTTATAATTAATGTGTTGACACCTCTTTGATAAACAAAAAGTAATAATTAAAGCTATGCAATTGTTATGAAAAACAAATTGCACAGCGAAATAAATAGATCTTATAATGCAACACTCAACGGTAAAATATACAGAACTACAACCATGCAAATTATAATGAAAGCAATAACAATAACACAGGGAATTACATGGTTTGGCAATGCTTACATCTACGGGAGTAATTGACAATATTTTTCGTACTATCTTGTGTCCAAAGACATGAATATCACAGAGTTACAACATATACAACATATATATAACCCTCTTAGAAGTTACCCCCCGAAAACCAACCTATCCAATGTACCAAAGTTCAAAATTTGAAAATCAGCACTATTAACTAGAGCCAAACCATCGGCAGTTTTAGATGTACTGTTGACGGTTTAATACCAAGAGCAAACAGCTGCAGAAATAGACTCAGAATCGTCGAAAGTTTCACTTCACTGGGCCAAATTGTTTACGGTTACAAGGAAACCATCGACGATTTCCTCCTGCAAACTTTAGCCACTGTTTTCTTCCATGTTTTCTCATTGTACATGCATTCTGTAACACCCCGACCCCGAGGGGCCTGAGATATTAACTTTTTACCATTGATTTACAGCGGAAGCAAATAAACTCAATTATTATTAAATTATAGCACTAATTATCCATATTACAATCATTTATTTCAAAAAAAGAATAATTACATAAGCATAAATATCCGGCATCATACTAATATTTCTAAACAATCTTTATTTTTCTATCCCCACCCGTATGCTTGCTAAGCTTGATTTCCAACATGCTCTTCAGAGTTATCTGAAATAAAAATATGATTGGAGTGAGATAACGCTCAGTAAGTAAATAAGATTATTATTAGTGTGTGGCAAAAATGAGCTTTTTAAAAATTTCGTAAAACAATATTTAACATTATAACTTCAAAACTGTCTTTAGAATAAATATAAATTTAAAAATTTCTACATAAAACTTTTACCATCAACTATAACAGTAAAATTTTATAATCATATACTATAACTGTTAAATTAAACTTTTAACTTTAAAACTGTATAAATATTTAATGATAAATATACATATACTTTTCCTTATACGTTTTCTTTATATCGTCATTTAAGTACTAAAATGATCATTTTCATGTAAACTTATACTTTTCCTTCAAATCATCAGTAACTTTGTACACGTAATTAAATATGTATAAACATATATTGTAAAAACCACCCTTAGGCTTGTTTGCCGTAAGTCATGTTTACCCCCATGACTGGGTTGTGCGGTCCGAAGACTGGACTTAGCTGGCTGGCTGACCAAACTAAATCAACGTACGTAAACTTTAAGTGAGATTTTCCTTATTAAGTCCTGGTCCGGAACCAGGTGTACACTCAGGAGAAATCCACTAACATAAATAACCACTCTGTAAATAGTGTGGGTGCACTCTGATCCGTATAAACTTTAAACTGCGGTATCGAGCATCTATAACTTTGAACTTTCGTTGCCATAAGGGGTTTTAAAATCATCTTATTATAATTTATGCAATTTAAAATAATATCATGAAAATCTCATCTTTACTCATATTTTCATAAAAAATGTAACGTAAAAATAAACTCATGCCACACAATTTTTGTGTTAAAAATATATATAATTTTATTTTTGAATAGAAATAAATGCTGAAAATTTACCCGAGGGGATTGGAACATTTCTTAACCCAAAAATAGATGCAAGTATATTAAAGATAGAACTGGTATAATTAAATATGCGTAAAAATAAACTCATGGAAATTTTGTGGAACTAAGTAACATAATTAAAATTTACGTACAAAATAAACTCGGGTATGAATTTAAAATAAAAAGAAACTAACATAATCAAAATTTACTTACCTTCTTCCTTACGAACACTGTAACTATCTCTAAGAAATGAGATCGGAAAGAGTGGGTGATTGAGAACTTACTCAAAAATTCTCTCCACCACAATTTCTTTCACTCACTAATTCTTCTCTTCCTTGGAAAAATGTTGTGAAAAATGAAGGTTGAGAGCTCCCTATTTATAGGAAAATTTTGGGGAAGAAATGAAATTTATAAAAGTGTGGGGAGATGGGTGAAATTATAATTTTTAAAAATTAAAGAATGGGCAAGGTATGAGTTGTGTATGGGATAGGGATGGAGGCCATGTGGGAGTGCTTGCCACCATTCCCACTAAATAATTTTTTTAATTAATCACTTACCTAATTAATTAGTCAATTAGTTAATTAATTATTTTATTACTTTATTATTTTTCTTAATCATTATTATCATTATTATTATCATTGTTTTTACTTTTAAACTATTTGTAGTATTTATTTATTTTATTATTTATTTTTGAATAAGAATTAAATTTGAATTTTGAAAACTCATGTGGGCCCCACATGGTCTTGTGGGCCCCACACAACTTCGAGACCCGAATGGATCCTACGTAACTCGAATAACTCTTATACGATTTTATGCATCCTACATAGCTTTGAAACTCGTGTAAACCTCCATACGGCTTCGAGACTTATGTGGGCCCCACACAGTCTTGTGGGCCCCGCATACGATACCTATATTATTATTATTTTATCATATATTTCTACAAATTATATTAGTCAAAACATTATTTTATGTACTTATTTACGTATATAAACAGTGTCTTGTGGCTCCGGGACTCATGTGGACCCCACATAGTCTTGTGGGCCCCACATATGATACCTATATTATTATCATCTTATTACGTATTTTTATAAATTATGTCTGTCAAAACACTATTTTATGTATATATACTTATTTACGTGTACAAATAGTGTCTATCCTGTTTATCCTATGAAATTCTATTTTGACCAGGCCGACCTCCAGGGAGCGACTGAGTCGCAATGGTCTCTGAGCACTCGCTAAGACAAGGTCTTTCTTAGGCATCAAACATAGAATTAAGGATTTTACAGAAAACACTTCTGTATTGATATTAACTTAATGACTATTTTTATTATTTTATTATTATTGTACTTTAATCATATATATATTTTTGGGTCATCACACATTCCACTCGATATATGAGCCACATATCACAACAATCTCCATCTTGGCGAATATGCGCCCCTTAGGAGAAAATTGAAAACATAAATCCACTGCTCCACTTAGGACAAAAATTTGTATAGGTTGGGGCTGCCTCCTGTCTAGCAATTGGAGACAAAAACCAAGTCCAAGCAACACTTGAACTTGTCCGTGGCAGTTTCGGCTTTTGCCAAAGACCCCAACTCGATTGTAGATATAACAAACGGAGACTGTACCTTGGACTTCCAACAAATAGGTCTTTCCCACAGTAGTAAACACAAACCTCGTTGTAGACATCTGGTCATCAAAGCCACTTGCATAGTCTGCATTAAAAAATCTCACAACTGACAGACCACTCCATTGTCTATCGAAACACCCTACTGCACCAGCATAGGGGACCTTTGATATATCCTGAACATCACCATCTGTCCTTGGCTACCATGCGGTAGATAATTTACATTGATTCTTTACAAAATCACCCTGTGAAAACCACAATCTCTCTACAGTTTTGTCCAAAAAGCCACCCTAAGATAACCACATTCTCTCTGCAACTCTGTCCTTACGAATCTCCAAACTAAAACTCTTCTTGACCGTACCTAGAACCTTTATGTAAAAACCTTTTCTCAATAGAGTTCCTAACTGATTAGCCTCAGTCAAACTCTTCCCCAGCAAATAACATGTTATCTACAAACAATAGAAATATCACCCCTTTACATCCTATCACCCCCTTCTCTTCTGGAAGCTCCACCAACTCCAGCACCTGATTCTTATGCAATAACTCCATTTCCTCCACCATAGCGCTCATCCATCTATTTTCCATTTTTTGTACACCACATCTTGAAAAATGGTAGGAACCTTGCTGGTAGTAATGAATACATAAAACACCAGAACATCAAATTTATACTTGAGTGCTGGCCTGATAATGCATCTGGACCTGTTGTTTTCTTGCCAGTCTCCCATGTTATAACTCCCTGCATTATGAACAATGTCATCTCTGCCCTGAGTCTATAACTTCACTTGCATCACATGTTCATTGCTGCTGCAGTTTTTTGACATCTATTTCTCTTCCTTTACCTGAATATGTTGCACCATGGATTTCTCACTAAAAACCATGTCTCCACTGATCACTACCTTGTTTGCCATTGGATATACTTGAAAAGATGTACTGTCCAGATATTACACCAAGCTTAGATCTCACCTCATTAGAAACGTGCACGATTGGATATCCAAACACTCTCACACTGGAGTGGTCTACCGCATAACCTATCCACACCTCTCCTTCAACTCTCCCATCTAGTGATACTCTTGGCGATTACTTAAACGAGAAACTCACCATACTCATTGATTTCACTAAGAAGTTCATTGTAAACCCTATATACAACCCACCATGCCACTCACAAAACTTCTTGGGTAGAACCAGCGTACTCAGTCCCAATGTTTGACCTGAGGATCTCTCTATCAGTCTGGTTTTCCACCTCAGCCATAAGTTAAACCTGGCAAACATTTTTGACTTATGCCGAATGAGATACACTAAGACCTTTCGTGATAGACCCACGAAATACATATGTCCACCCCGTGATGTTATCCTCACCTTTCCCCAAATATCTGAATAAATGTAGTTATAAATACCCTCCGTTTTGTATGTGGTTGTTTTACAAAAAAATAGTATCACCTAACTAATATTCTACAACTACAACTCCACCTACAACTATGGTAGCCTACAGTGCATAAATATTTCCTGCTAAAATCTGTCCCTTCATCACCATCGAGTTGCCTTCACACACCTTCATTGTCCCACTTTCAAACTTATAACTATATCCGTTACAATCTAAAATGCCCAATGAACTCGAATTCTTACTTAATCCAATACATGCCATAAATCATATAAAGTTCTTATGACACCATCATACATCTTAATTCTGATATTTCCTATTCCAATTATTTTGTATATGTAAGCCTTGGTGACTACACCATCATTGTATAAAGTATTTTTATGATATTAACCTATATATTGTTCCTAGTGTTTTCCTATCTTTGCAGATCATGTTTAGTATAGGTACTTATACATGAAGTACTGGATCAAAGGCAAAGATCGGACCGAGTAGACGTCAAGTAGGAAAGATCAAATGGGCACGTACTTGGAAGGACCCAATCATGACCAAAAGAAGCTTAATGTAGTCTTATATGTATTTAGGGGAGTGTTTGAGGTTGCCTTTGTTGTAACTGTTGCAGGTGTGTTTTTTGTATGATTTTTGAGCAAGAGTTGAGCATTGCATATGCATACTAGGACACTTGAGTTTATAGGATTGTATTAAAGTCACAAACTCACATTTATGGTTTTCAAAGTTAAATTCAAAGAGTTTGTCAAAAACAATCATAAACTCAAAATATGTTTTCAAAGGGACAAGTTTTTAACATCCTAGTTTCAAGAACATTTTTATACTTGGTCCCGGTTTTGTCAAAGCATGGTTAATGTCCTAAAGATTTAAGAAGGTTAAGTATATTTTTGTAAAAGGACATTCTAAGTATATAAGATATCAAATGATCTTTCGAATTGTGTTTTTATAAATCAAGATATCTTATATTTAAGGAAAAGCTCACTTGGAAAAGTTTTAATCTTCATTAGACTTTATATATTTTATATATTTTTTCCAAGAATGTTTTAAATGATTAAAAGACTTTTTGGTTGGGTTTAAAACCTCAGTTATGCATCTATCAAATTTCCTGGACATCTTTTGGTATTTGGAGCATAACTTTTGCTAGAAAAATCCAAAAAAGGGCGATTTTGGTGTCTATGGAAATTTAAAAAAAAATCCCACAACTTTCATGTTGATGACTTTGACTGTTTCAGGACAACCGTAAACAGTTTGTGTTGAGATTTTAGCCCTAACGACTATAAACGACTAGTTTGCATAGTTTTTTTATTGTTTTAAATACCCAACGGCCATAAAACGGCTAGTAGCCCACTTTGCCTATAAATACAAGTCCTTAGAATTGTTTAACAATTGTTTTGATGATTTATACAAGCTTATAGTGAAAAATATCTGTGATTCCAAAACCTAACACATTGCATCTTAGTTCATATTCACAAGTGCTCATCTCTCTTTTTCTCCAATCTTGTTTGATACAATTCTTGA
Organism: Malania oleifera; assembly: GCF_029873635.1. NCBI lineage: Eukaryota > Viridiplantae > Streptophyta > Magnoliopsida > Santalales > Ximeniaceae > Malania > Malania oleifera. Next base: position 22,673,750 of record NC_080429.1, on the reverse strand, counting down.
GAGAGAAGTGTGAGGTTTGCTTTGTATTTAATATTTGCTCATTCAAGGAGCATTCTCATTATAATCATCTACTTCGTGTAAGGTTCTTTGTGAACCATTGTGAGGGTTCTTGGTGAACCGCTTGGTAAAGGCTCTTTGTGAGCAAGTAGGGATTTGTTCCCAAGTGTAGGGTCGTGTACCCGAGTTGTAAGGCTTGCTCCGCCAGGGAAGAAGTGTTGATAATGGATTGTGGAATCCTTGGCTTGGTGCTAAGGCATGGACGTAGGCTTGGAGCTGAACCACGTAAAAATTCCGGTGTTGATTTTCTCTCCCTACTCTTTATTTTATTGTCTTGTGCATGATTTATATTTTGTATATTGTGTCATAATTGCTTGCCATCTTGCCAAGACTATTATTTTTCAGAGAGAAATTTTTAATATGCGAAAAGAGCAATTCACCCCCCTTCTTACTCTACATTATATATCCGCTGCGAGGCACACGTATATACTCCATGGGCTACGACGTCTAACAAGTGGTATCAGAGCTAGATGCTTGAATTTAACGAAGTAAAATCTAGAGCATAAAGATCAAATGGAGTATTTGGCGAGTACCTCCTCCCAAGGGCAATCCGTGGCAAGACCGCCATTACTCAACGGTTCAAACTACCCAGTTTGGAAAAATCAATTGACTACCTTCATCAAAGGACATGATTTCAAGATGTGGTGGGTCATCTCAGAGGGATATTATGAATTCAAAAATGCCAAAGGTGAACAAAAAAAACATAAGGAGTTGTTAGAAACCGAACTAAGGTTGATCTTAACTTTCAAACTAAAAACTTTCTTTATTGTGCTTTAAGTGATGATGAATACAATCGTGTTTGTGGTTGTGATACCAGTAAAGAAATATGGGAAAAACTTGAAGTCACATTGAAGGTACTTCACTAGTAAAGAAGTCCAAAATTTACATGTTAGTCAATAAGTATGAAATGTTTAAAATGGATGAGGGAGAATCCATCACGTCCATGTTCACTCGGTTCACACACATCATAAATGAACTAAAAGCACTCGGTAGAACTTATTCTATGGAGGATGATGTTCAAAAAGTTCTCCGATCTTTACCCGAGTCATGCAATGAAAAATCCACCGCTGTTAACCACATAGGTCACACCTGGTTTTGATAATGACAAATACTCAAGTATTTGACGGTTATTGAGTTTGTGTGCAGGTATATATTAGCAAATCAATTGATGGCACATAAAGGCTCAAATTATAAAGACTTTGAAGTTTTCTTTTGTTGTAATTTATATTATTTCTCAATTCGGTTCTGTAATAGTAAATATAGAAAAAGGTATTTAATAATCTCTACATGTCATGCCTGTAGGTAATTGTAAGCTAAAGACCTTAGAAAGACCTTAGGGATCAGTCGACTGACGCCGGGTTTTTGGGACCATTTCAAAATGACCCTAGAAATACCTTAGGTCCCAGCACAAGCACATAAGATGTCCCCAAAATTACTTATAATATTAGGGAAATTAATTGAAGGGAAAAATGGACATAAAGTGCAAAACTGTGAGGTTTTAGGCGACCGAACCCCGGTGTTCAAAACACCTTGGGCGACCGAACCCTGGACGAGTCAAAATGTTGACTTTGGTTTTGGATTACTGAATAATTTTGAACGTAGCATCCACGGGCGACTGAACCTTGACTTTCGCTTTTCCCACCAACTCAGCAGCCCAAACTTATACGTTCAAAATAGTCTCAAGCAACCGAACACATGAGTTCAGTAAATTGAACTATGGATTAGGCGACCGAATCGCGAACCTTTTGGAAATCGCCTCGGTTCAGCCAACCGAACCTTGACTCGGGAACTCGAACCTTCAAAAATAACTTTTTTGACTGAGTCTATTCAGGCGACTGAACCGTGGATCAGCCACCCGAAACTCTCGGGTTGTTTTAAATTTTACCATGGTTAAACAGGGTTAATTTTGTTAAATGATTTTAGAACAATTTTAATAATACCCTACATGTCCTTAACAGTTATAATTTTCCCTACTTCTATATATAGGGGCTCATTTGTGAAAATTAGCATAGGATTAGCAAGATCATTAGTGAAAAATCCTCTCAAACTCAAATAGCCTATTTTGCCTATACTACTTCAAATACTCTCATACATTCCTTCCTTTGATTAACCCAAGTATTGTGAGAGTTCTTATTGTGCTAGTCCTTTATTTTACATTGCTTAAAACTCTCATCTTTGTGGTTGTTGATTGTTTGATTTTTGAGAGTTAAGTAAGAGTGTTTCCCACATATTTAACTTGATAAATCTTGTATTGGGAAAAACTCATTAGCTTAAGGATCTTAGAATTTTTATTGCTAGATTCCTAAAGCAATAATTTTTGTGTGCAAAGTATTTTACAAGCTATATTTTTCAAACAACTTTTGTGCTTATTTCATTGAGGAAAATATTTTTGAGTTAGTTTGAATATTGTTGCCAGCATCTTTGAAACCCTAATCTATTATTGAGATTTGTTATGTCTTGTTTCAAAGATTAGCTTGTTAGAACACTCTTGGGCATATTTGAGATTATACATTGCTAAGTGTTACTTGCACAAAATCACATCACCGAACGTACAATTCCTATACTGTTGATGTGTGGTTGATTGATTATACTGTGCGTATTGTAGTACATACTTGCTTGTTGTGTAGAAGCATATTTTCGTGTTCGAAAATTTTTATATTTTTTGTGTTCCAGGCATGGTCCTGAAGTGGGAGACTAGCCCTGTTGAATAGTCTCCGATTGACTTAGACCCGGTTAGGAAAGTTAGGTGCACCATCCCGGTAAGGTGTAGGTTGAGGTCAGCCCCGCTAATTGATCTGGTTGTAACCGGTGCTGCGTCACCTGTGAAGTGAGCTTATAGTGGAATCCTTATGCTGGTGATCCAAGGCGGGGACATAGGAACTTTGGCTGAACCCTGATAACATTTCTTGTGTGCGATTTTAATTTCGGCATTTAAAAATCCCGCACATGAATGTTTGTATTTTACTATTATGAATGATTGGATTTATAATTGCATAGACAGACCCTAGGTTGAGTGATACTGTTACCAGAAATGACCTGCTTATCTCAATATAAAATGAAACATAATAAATAAAATAGTCAACCTAAACCCTTGGTTGCGAGGACATCTGTCATACATAGCGGAACCTAGGTAGTAGTAAATGTAAATCACATTCATCAACCATAAATTACATAATACCAGAGTCTACTATATTCCTAAAGATATTGTGTTTATACATACAATCTCCAAAGTATCAAAATAAACCTAGGATCTTACAACAAAAATCTCCTGATCCTAGATCAGAACTTACCCTTCTAGCAGGGAAGCACAACTCACTCAACGGCGGCCCTGACCCGCCAGTCTCTTCGGGTTTCCTGAAATAATTTAAACTTGGGGTAAGACACCTCTCTGTAAGGGTAGATAAATTAAAATCAGCTGTGTGGCAACATGAATAATTAATGTTGAAAAACATATACCATACATTTCCATATCATAAAACATAGATCGTAATATGATTAAATAAACATATAATTTCATACTTCCAAGAAATCATACTAATCATGTATTATTTGATATAATCTATAATACTGAAAACTACCCAAGATGAATAGTTAGCTGATGTCATGTATTACCCCCATGACGGGTTGTCCAAATGCGGGACCCGACAATGGCTGGCCGATTACTGCCAAGTCAAAAATGTCTGTAAGTATGATGGGCCCGCCACACCTTGGTCCGGACTGCTAGGTGGACGTCTACACTCTACACTAAAAGCCACATCGACTATCTATCTCCCACCCCCTCGTGGGGTGGTTAGCAACAATCTGATCAATAAGCTACGGTACCGTGCTCCTGAAACTGAACTAAACTAACACTCAGGTTCTGATAACATATAGTACATAAACATATACGGTTTATCGTAAATCAAATAATAACATGTTCTGAATCTCATATTAACATAATAATTACGGCCTCATGCCGAAAAACATGAATAAATGCAGCTTTACGCCGAATAACATGAATAATTACGGCCTTGCGCCGATCATCACTTACGGCCTTGCGCTGAACATATCATATATTTTGAAATCATAGTTTACTGCTTTTATCATGTTATTCCTGAAAAGATTTATAAACATGCTTTATTTTGCAAATCTAACTTAGCATGGCATAATATATATATAACAATAATATTCATGCTACACAAATTGAATGAAACCATATATTCCGTTCTAAAAACGCCTTTTCTGTACAATTGCAGTATTTTCCCAAACTTACATTTTCTCAATTATATTCATATCTAATCACATGCTTTCTGAAAATTATTCTACTAATAAATAATAATAATTTCAAGGAAAATAATTGTTTTAATTATTACCTTAGCTAGCAACTGAAAAGCCCTTCTATAATACTGATCTTACACCCGTAAGAAATCCTAAGCAGTACCCTGAAAATGATAATTTCCAGAACTAAACTTCTGTATTTATTCGAGTACATCATTTCTTTCAACTGTGGAAATACCAAATTTCGAATAAAAAGCCTTACCTCAACTCAGGGACGAATTTCAACGAAGTTCCACCGACGATCCGCTCCGGTAGATATGTAGAGAACTTCTCCAAGAGTGTTGTGGTGGCTTCAAATCCTTGAATCGGCCAAAATCCAGCCCGGAATCGAAGAGAGAAAGGTAGAGAACCGAAGGGAGGAGAGAGAAAAGGGTTCTATGCCGAAAATTATGCTTAAAAATGAAGTTCGGGCTATTTATACACTGGCCTTCATCGACGAGCCACGTCACCTCATCGACGAGGTCAAGAATGCTCCTCGTCGACGAACTCTCCCATTCGTCAACGACATTCAAAGTTGCCCAAAAACCCCTCTCGGTATCTTCTCATCAACAAATCTCACCCTCATCGACGAGACCCTATGTTATCCTCGTCAACAAACCCCCTGTATTTGTCGACGAGTCCTTGGTCTAAATTCCTTGGTTATTATTCGGGTCATTACAGAACCTAAGATAAAAATTTTAAATACCCAATTCACCCCCCTCTTGGGAATACACCAAAGTCATTAACCGCCATTGAGGAGGCAAAGGATTTAACCAAAGTCACACTTGATGAGCTTATTGGATCAATTATGATTTATGAACTTAATAAAAATACGACTTTGGATCCTAAAAAGGTTAGGAAGGATAAATGCAAATCTCAAAGAAATTCTTGAAGATGATGAAGATAGTAAGGATAACGTGGAATCACTCATAAGAGAATTAAGGAAGTTCCTTGTAGGAAAACAACACTTTAGGAATGAAGAAATAAGAAAAAATGAGGAAGAAGCACATCAATGTTTCATGGCCAACGAACATGAAGTAGAAGGAACAAATTTGGAAGATGATGATGATTATATTCCTTCAAATGATGAGTTAGAAGAAACTTGTAGAAAACTTTATAATGAATTAATTGCAACTAAAAGGAAAAATAAACATCTTGAAGCAACTCTTTCAAAATGAAAACAAAAAGAACTCTCTTTGAAGGAAGAAATTGAATCCCTAAAAAGGGAAAATGAAGAGCACAAAACTTTAGAAGTAAAAATAAAGAGTCTCGAAGATAAATTGCTAAAACGCAAAGACAAAGAACCTTGTATTTGTCCTACCTTAAAAAAGGAAAATGTTTTCCTTAAAGAGGAAAATGAGAAGCTTATAGAAAAGGCTCAACAAGACCATGGATCTTTTCAAGTTGAGGTGAAAAATTTGAAAAATCAAATTGAAAATGTTTTGAAGGAAAATGCTATCTTGAAAAAGAAAAATGAAGATCATGACAAAGTCATAAGAGGTAAAAAAAATTCAAATAAGTTCTTAGGAGCTAAAAGAAACAATTTTTCCAAAAAGAATTTGAAAACCTCTTATAAATCACATGGGTGTGCCTCAACAAGTAAAATGCGAATAAGTCAAAACCCTCACATGAAAATAAGATTTGTTTATATTATGAAAGAAAGGGTCACATTAGATACTTTTGCCCATTTAGAGGAGCTAGAGGCAAAGTAAGGAAGCTTGAATGGGTTGTAAAGAAAAACGCATTGGGAAGGAGGATTCCAAAAGGAATCACAAGAATTCCTTGAATTGCTTCCTTAGGACCTAGGATTAGGAAATAGGATTTAGGTAGAAACCTAGGAGAAATGGAATAAAACACTTTTTTTGGTTTGAGCTCAAAATGTGAAAATTCCAGTTCTTGCCTTTTAATTTGTTTAAATTATTTTGCTGGAAGTTTTAGGAATCATGCCAATATTGAATAGTTCAATTCATTAAAGCCAATAAAATGCTTTATTTTTTTTTTTATCTTGAAAATTGGTTTATTCCTTGTTGAAGGTATTGACTATTGTTTACATGTATTCAAAGCTTGTTCTCTAGGAATAAATCTTTGAGTGGTAAATGGAAAGACCTTGTTTTTCTCATATGAATTACTAAGGTTTTGAACTTTTTTTAAAAGCATGCTATGATGTGTTTTGATGATATTTTCTTAGTTTGTAGAATGTCTAAGCATAGCATATCATATCCCATTCTTGAACTTGAACTTTAATGAAAGCTAATCATAACAAAAATTGAAAAATTGACTTGACCGATTGACCTACATCATATGGTATAATTCTTCAAAATCATCATTCATGTGTTTGCAAGAAAGCCATTTTAGGCCTTTTGATGTTATGGTTTAGCAAATTTTTTGGTATATGTGTCTAGCACACATTCACCTCACCACGATGGTAGCATATATTTAGGGGGAGAAATTTTTAGTTAAAGAGTACCTCTCCTTTTGATGATGATCAAAGAGGAGAAGATATTTGGTGTTCCATTTGTTAGGAACAAAATAAATGTGAAATGCATGGAAAATGCATGTGGGTAATACATGTCGTAATTCAAAGATAATATGAAAGTTCTAATTGCTTATTTGTTTTATCTTACGTGAACTTTCTATTTTATGGTATACATGTTTAAAGCTCTAATAGATATGAAAAATATAGTTAAATATTTTTACCTATATGCATATAGTAAGGGGGAGCAAATGTTAGTCTTATCTAAGAATATGCATAAATTGAGGGGGAGCTTTAAAATATACCTTATAGGAGAACATCATGGTTTGCCATCATAAAAAAGGGGGATAATGTTAGCCTTAGAGGTTACGTAAGCTTAATTATCTTGTTTTAATGATAACAACCCATTAGTGGTTCTAGGTTAGCTTATCTTTACTTATCAAGCCATAGTAAGTATAAATACAAATGTAAAAATTAAGTAAATTAGTAATAGGTTAGACATCATAAAAAATG